>NC_041391.1:238467560-238483480 GCF_002162155.2 Triticum dicoccoides
GCCATTAGTATTTTTTTTATTTCAACTCGAGCCAACAGGTTATGTACCACCAGAACTGATCCACATCAAGTCCCCTCTACTAGCTCGACTGGTCAGCAGCCAGTTCTCACACCAGGAGGTCCTGGGTTCGACTCCCAGGCTCCACAAATTTTTTTTAGCATTTAAAAAGCTGTTTGATACTTATTTGTGTTTAAATATGTTCAAACTTGTTTAAATAATAACAGTAATATTTTTTTATAAGACAGTAGCATTTAAAAAGCTGTTTGATACTTATTTTTTTATAAGACGGTGCGCGGGGTGCGGGGGGTCGGCGGCGGCGGTTGAGTAGGGGAATCGAGGGTGCGGGGGGTCGACGGCGGCGGCCGGTGGACTGGGGGGGTGCTCGGCGGCGAGGGGGACCGGATCTGGCGAGGTGGGATAGCGATCGAGATGGAGGGGGATCGAGATCGAGTGTCCATGAAATTTAGAAATATTCATGATAGTTGAAAGTACCCATGAAATACAATCGAGAAATGAAGTCTACGATTTAAATACAATCGATCTTAGCTAGCTATCTGTTCACAATCTTCTTGCCCTTCTTTTTCGCAAATGGAGTTCTTCTGTGGAACGGACGTCCTTTAGGTAGGGTGGTCCTGCTTCTTCTTGTGGTGTATGCTGCTACTTCATCATCGTCGTCATGTTCGATCCTCGGGTCGCCGTACTTGTCGAAGTCTTGCTCATTGGCTACTCCATCCATTCCGATGATCTTCCTTTTGCCTCTCCTCATGACAACACGACTGGGCTTTGGCGGGTCGGTAATGAAGAAGCATTGGTCCACTTGGGAAGCCAGTACCCATGGCTCATTTTTCGTGGTGACGTTTGCGCCCGCGGTCTTGGATTTGGCTTCGGGTATAACCATGGTGGTGAAATACCGGTCTTCTTTTATGACGTTCTTGGCCCATCTGACACGGAACATCGGGACCTTCTCTCCAGCGTAGCTCAGCTCCCAGATCTCCTCGATCCTTCCTTAGTATCTGTCCTTGTCGTTACCGGTGTAGGATTCCATCGTTATCCCGGAGTTCTGATAACCATCGCTCTTCATGTCCTTGGCCTCGGTGTAGAATGTGTAGCCGTTGATATCGTACGCCTCATAGGTCATCAGGTTGTGCTCGGCGCCCTGTGACAAGGCGAATATGAGTTGTTCTTCCGCGGAAGAATCCTCATGTAAAGGGTACGACAGAAGCTTCTGCTTGAACCAACGCGTGAAACATGAGTTGTGCTCTTTGAGTATATCTCCATCCGTCCTCTGTTGGCCTCGGTCATTGTACGTCTTCTTAATAAAGGTTTTGTGCTCTACCACCCAAGGATCGACCACGTCTATGTGTTGTAGCGCGACTATGTTTGCTCTTTCAAAGTCGGCGAGTCGACCCTCGAAGTCGACATGCATTTCGCGGCGACCCTCACGGTGACCCCATCCAGCGAGCCTGCCGAGGTGCCTGTTGACGGGCAGACCAACGGGGTTCTCGATGCCTAGATAATTCGTGCAGTAGGAGATGCACTCTTCGGTCAGAAAGCCCCTGGCTATGCTTCCCTCTGGACGTGACATGTTGCGAACGTATCCTTTGATGACACCATTCATCCTTTCGAACGGCATCATGCTGTGCAGGAACGTCGGCCCAAGTTGGATGATATCCTCCACTATATGGACCAGCAGATGCACCATAACGTCGAAGAATGCGGGCGGGAAGTACATCTCAAGCTCGCATAGTATCACCACGATCTCTTCCTATAGCCTTCTGAGTTGCCTCACGCCAATCGACTTCCGAGAGATGACGTCGAAGAAGTTGCATATGCCAAATAGCATTTCACGGACGTGCGCGTCCATGATCCCACGGATTGCAACTGGAAGTATCTGCGTCATTAGCACGTGACAGTCGTGAGACTTCATCCCGCTGAACTTCTGCTTCGCTGGGTCTAGGTATCTGCTTATCTTCCCCGCGTAACCGTAAGGAAGTTTTACTCCTAGGAGGCAGGTGAAAAACTGCTCGATCTCCTCCTGACTTAGAGTGAAGCACGCGGGAGGGTAGTCATTTCCGGTCTTCTTGGCCTTTTTGCCTTTGCGACGACTTTCTGTGTCCTGCTTCGCCTCATCATCATCATCATCATCATCATCATCATCATCATCATCATCATCATCATATATAGCGTGAAGCTCCTGCCTGATGCCCATTGATTTCAAGTATGCCCTTGCTTTCGGCCCATCTTTGGTCCTCTCTGGCATGTTGAGCAGGGTACCAAGCAGACTCTCGCACACGTTCTTCGTGATATGCATGACATCAAGGCTGTGAGGCACACGGTGGATCTTCCAGTACGGCAAGTCCCAGAAAACAGACCTCGTTTTCCATACCTTCAGCAGCGGCTCTGGCGCCTTTTGCTTCTTTCCCGGTAGTGGGCAGTCTTTCCAATTTTTCAACAACTTGTCTATTTCCTCGCCGCTCCTTGTACACGGGCATTTTCGGGGTTCGGTTTCACCATCGAACAGATCCTTGCGTTTCCTCCACGGGTCATCGTCGCGAAGCCACCTTCGATGTCCCATGAACACGGTTTTCGAAGACCCGGGATCTCTATCTAGCTGGCGATACGTTGTGTCATCCATGCACCTTACGCATCCAGAAAATCCGTGGACTACCTGCCCCGCAAGATATCCGTAACCGAGATAGTCGTGCACCGTCGTGAGCAGTGCGGCTCTCATAGGGAAATATTGTTTCTCTGCGGCGTCCCACGTATTGGCTGGCGTTTTCCACAAAGTGTCAATCTGCTCTTTCAGCAGCCCCAGATACAGATTGATGTCGTTCCCTGGTTGTTTCGGCCCTTCAATTAGCATACTCATGTGAATGTACTTCCTCTTCATGCACAACCAGGGGGAAGGTTGTACATCCACACGAACACAGGCCAGGTGCTATATGTGCTTCTCTGGCTGCCAAACGGATTGACTCCATCGGTGCTCGCGCCCAGCATGATGTTCCTTGGATCGTTCCCAAATTCTGGGTATTCGAAGTTCAACGCTTGCCACTGGCTCGCATCCTTAGGGTGACTCAGCATCTTGTCTTTTTTATCTATCTCCGGATCATTTGCGTCGTCTTCTTGCTTCTTCTCCTCCCTATCCGCGTGCCAACGCAGGAGCTTTGCTACCTTAGGGTCCGCGAAATACCGCTGCAGACGAGGAGTGATCGGAAAGTACCACACCACTTTTCGAGGAGCTTTCTTCCTCTTCTTGTATCGAGTGACACCGCACACCGGACATATGGTAGACTCCGCGTGCTCGTCCCGATAAATGATGCAATTGTTCATGCAGACATGGTATTCCACGTGCGGTAAATCCAGAGGACACACGATTTTCTTCGCCTCCTCCAAACTGGTCGGGCACTTGTTCCCCTTGGGAAGACGTTCGTGCCAGAATGACATGTTCTCGTCGAAGCATGCGTCGGTCATTTTGTGTTTTACCTTCATCTCCAGAGCCATGAGCGTTACTTTCAGGCGGGTATCCTCGGGCCTGCATTCTTCATACAATGGAGTAACCACGTCTAACTCAAGTTGATCCATCTTGGCTTTCTCTCGGGCGGCAGCTCTTGCGTTATCCGTCTACTTGAGAAGCAGCTCTTGAATATGAGGGTCCTGCACCCAGCCCATCGATGGTCTAGCGTCGTCTGCTCCGCCGGCATCATCATCATGTCCTGCATCTTCTACATGATGACTGTGTACAGCATCACCGTCGTGATCATCTCCTGGGGATTCTTCGTCTTCTCGCCCCCTGAGCCGCGGTGGTTGTCTTGCTGCCCTTCCTCATTTCTTGCCCGGCCCCCATGGACGACTTCGTAGTCATCTTCATCACCTTGCCACCGATAGCCATCCATGAAACCACACAAGACCAGGTGGTCCCGCACCTGCCCGGAATCCGGGTCCGCAATAAGGCTATTCAGCTTGCATCTTCGACACGGACATCTTATCTCCGTCTCATTCTTTTGAAGCATCTCGGCCTTCGCGGACCTCAAAAACCTATTCACGATGCCTTCGGTCATCGTGTGGACCATGGTCGCCTGCGGGGTAGAGCAAAACGATATTTTAGAACCAAGAAAAAATTTGGCATGACTTTCCCTAAAAATAGGACCAAAAAGAATGCTTAATGCCAAAATTCTCGCCGAAACGGAAATGAATCAACATTCCGGCAAAATATTGGCAACTATCGCATTTCAAATACCGGTACACCTCCAAACACAAACACATATGCAACACCACAAACATATGCAACACCACGAACATACACAGATCTAGCTAGGCCATAAAAAGTGCATGTGCACATTGTTGTAGGGAGAACAACATAAATATAGCTTCCCCCCTTACTTACCTAGCAAAACAAGGTAACTTAACCACTTAATTTGAATGAATCTATGGTGGAAATGAGGTGAAAAAGAGGAGGCACCCGAGACAAGGAGGAGGCGGTGGAGAGAATGAAGTGGGGAGAAAGTGAGTGTGGGAGGAGAGGCTGTCCAAAATATCTTGTTGCTGCCCACTTACTAATGGCGCACCAGCAACAAATACGCCATTAGTAATCCAGGTTACTAATGGCGCACCCCCTGGTGGTGCGCCATTAGTACTTTTGCAAAAAAAGGAATAAAAACAATAATAAAAAAAATTAACATTAGTGGCACACCTTCTGGTTGGTGCGCCATTACTAGTTACAACTAGTAATGGCGCACCACCAGAGGATGCGCCATTAGTATGTTTGGACATGCGCACTAGTTCAAAAAAAATTGGTACTAATGGCGCACCGTGGGCAGGGTGCGCCATTAGTAGTTTCAACACTAATGGCGCATCAGGAGGTGGTGCGCCATTAGTATATACTAATGGCACACCACATGTCTGGTGCGCCATTAGTGTCATTTCCATCTATAGCCCTTTTCCTAGTAGTGTTATGTGATGAATGTCATCCAACACAAATATCCACCATTGATCCAATGCCTACGCTTTTCTCATATTGATCTTTGCTAAGTTGCTATTATTGCTGCTGTTACAATCATCACAAACTGCTTCTGTTACTATTCCTGTTACTATTGCTACTGTTACTACTATTATCAAACTACTATGCTACTAAACACTTTGTTGTAGAGATATTATTTCCCAGGTGTGGTTGAATTGACAACTCAACTGCTAAGGCCCATAAATATTCTTTGGCTCCCCGTGTGTTGAATCAACAAATTCAGGGGAAATACTACCATCAAAGACTGGCGCGACCCCCTATACTTGTGGGCCAAGACCTTTTTTTGGAACCGTTGTCGGGGAGCATAGCTCTATTTATTGAGTTCACTTGGGATTTTATACTATGAAGAATCTGAAAGACTCTGAGACTAAGATCATACCCTCTAAGATGAGGGGAGAGGTAAGGAACTGCCATCTAGCTCCACACTTGATTCACCTTCTGTTTTAAGTAGGCTTGCGACACCACCACCTACTATTCATTATGATATGTCACAAGTAATTGATGATACTACTTCTGCTATAAATGAAACTTGTGATGATGCTAGTACTCTGCTTGATAATATTGTGCCACTAGGTGAATTTCTTGATGAACAAATTGCTAAAGCTAAAGAAATTGAGAATGCTGAAACTGCTGAAAATTATAATTCACCTATTATGCTTGGCTCTTTGATAACCCACAAGTATAGGGGATCGCAACGGTTTTCGAGGTAGAGTATTCAACCCAAATTTATTGATTTGACACAAGGGGAGCCAAAGAATATTCTCAAGTATTAGCAGCTGAGTTTTCAATTCAACCACACCTGAAAGACTTAATATTTTTGTAGAAAATTATTTAGTAGCAAAGTAGTATGGAAGTAACGGTAACGGTGGCAAAAGTAATAGTAGCAGTTTTGTAGCAATCGTAATTGTGGCAACGGGAAAGTAACTAAGCAAAGATCAATATGTGGAAAGCTCGTAGGCAATGGATCAATGATGGATAATTATGTCGGATGGCATTCATCATGCAATAGTTACAACCTAGGGTGACACAGAACTAGCTCCAATTCATCAATATAATATAGGCACGTATTTCGAATATAGTCATACGTGCTTATGGAAAGGAACTTGCATGACATCTTTTGTCCTATCCTTCCGTGGCACCAGGCTCCTAATGGAAACTAAGGGTATTAAGGCCTCTTTTTAATAGAGAACCGGACCAAAGCATTAGCACTTAGTGAATACATGAACTCCTCAAACTACAGTCATCACTAGGAAGTGTCCCGACCATAGTCACTCCGGGGTTGCCGGATCATAACACGTAGAAGGTGACTATAACTTGCAAGATAGGATCAAGAACACAAATATATTCATGAAAACATAATAGGTTCAGATCTGAAATCATGGCACTTGGGCCCTAGTGACAAGCATTAAGCATAGAAAAGTCATAGCAACATCAATCTTAGAACATAGTGGATACTAGGGATCAAACCCTAACAAAACTAACCTGATTACATGGCAAATCTCATCCAACCCATCACCGTCCAGCAAGCCTATGATGGAATTACTCACGCACAATGGTAGGCATCATGAAATTGGTGATGGAGGATGGTTGATGATGACGACGGCGACGGTTTCCCCTCTCCGGAGCCCAAAACGGACTCCAGATATGCCCTCCCGAGGAAGAACAGGAGGAGGTGGCGGCTCCGTATCGTAAAACGCGATGAATCCTTCTCTCTGATTTTTTCTCCCCAAACGTGAAGATGTGGAGTTGGAGTGAGGTCGGTGGAGCTTCATGGGACCCACAAGCCAGGGGGCGCGCCCCCACCCTTGTGGACAGGTGGTGGGTCTCCCTCGGTTGATTCTTTTGCCAATACTTTTTATTAATTCCAAAAATATTCTCCATGAAGTTTCAGGTCATTCCGAGAACTTTTATATCTGCACAAAAATAACACCATGGCAATTCTGCTAAAAACAGTGTCAATCTGGGTTAGTGCCATTCAAATCAAGGGCAAAAGAGTTTGGAAAAGTAGATACGATGGAGACGTATCAACTCCCCCAAGCTTAACCCATTGCTTGTCTGATGAAGTCATGTACCTAGGGTAGGGTCATGGACCTGTCCAAGGTACCCTCCCCAAGGACATCTTTAGAAGAATCTGCCTTCCAGTCGACCTAGAGGGATTCCACTCGACGGACTCGAAGACACTCGACCATGAAGACTCACTCGACCACCAGGAGATCAAGAGCCACTCTGTATCCAAACGGTCTATAATTAAGTAGTCTTTATGGCCATGATGACACTTTATGTAAGGCGTTACCAGTAACGCCAGGCCTTAATGTACTTTAAACCCCCCGCTACATGGGCTCGCTGGGGTCCTGGCAGACACTATATAAGCCACCCCCCTCCACTAACAGAAGGTTTCGCACCCCTGTAACTCATACGCATATAATCCAGTTGACCGCCTCCGGGCTCTGAGACGTAGGGCTGTTACTTCCTCCGAGAAGGGCCTGAACTCATAAATCCCTTGCGTATACAACTACTCCATAGCTAAGATCTTGCCTCTCCATACCTACCCTCTATTCTACTGTCAGTCTTAGTACCACGACATTGTCCTCCCACCGTGGGACCGGTGTCTTAGCGACTTATTGGAGAAGTTGCAATTGTTCCGATCGCCTTCATCATGGTTTCTGGCGGAGTTCTGGTCGAGGGCCGCGAGATCCCTCTCAGCGCGCTCACGTTCATCGCCGACGACTCCGCTTGGCTCCAGGAGGCTCCACTCGACATCGACGTGCTTCCCGTCCACGGGGCAACGCAATTTCGTGCGTGTGTCCACGGTGTCCTGCTGCGGCAACCGTCGGCTCCATATCGGGCGACTGCTGTGTCGTCCTCTCTCCCTGTCTCCCACCAGCGCAAGCGCTCTAGTCGGTCGAGGCTTCAGCGGTGGGTGAGACACGCAGTGGCTCGCCAATCAGCCACCACCCAAGTCGCGGTGATTGAGCCCGACGAATCTCTCTACGGCTTGTTCGATCTGTCGACTAGCTCCGTAGAGACTGCATCCGAGTGCGACAGCAGTGATCTTGCAGCGGAGGTCCTGATGGTCAATGGGTCGCGTAGTCCTCCCAGCTTCCCCCGCACCAACGGAGGGGACGGTGGAGGCGACCCAGCGCAGGTCCACGAGGAGTATCTACCCGAGCCACTAACTTCTCTGCAAAGGGAAGATCTTGGCCGCCGGAACATGGATGCTCTACATACTCCTATCATAGGAGAAACCTCTAGCGAGGAAAACCTCTAGCGAGCACTCGACGAACGCGTGCCTTGGAGGATGCGTGTTTGGCCAACTTGGCTGATGCGTGTTTGGCCAACTTGGCTGAGCGCACTCGACAGGAAAACCTCTAGCGAGCACTCGACGAACGCACGCGGCAACGAGTACCCGACTCCAGTCGACGTCAACTCTTTCCGCAACCAACTCAGGTATATCGAACCCCGATTCAGAATCTAGCAGCTGCAGCCCGTATAGCAGAGTCAATTCAGCCCTCTCAGTCAGAGGCTGGCAGAGGCTTGATGCAGATCAGAGATTTTCTCTGGGCAGCAGGAGATCAGAATTCAGCTGTGTCACAGTCACGCAATAGGATTCACAGTCGATCCGTCGCTGCGAATACAGTCCAGTCGGCTCATAGCCCAAGATCGCCTCCGCGGCGTTGAAAGTGCTAGTATCGACTAGGGGGGAGGGTGAATAGGCGATTTTTATTGAAGTCTTCAAAACTTGGAAGTTTCGAAGACAAACAACAGAAACAACCTAATTGATATGCAGCGGAAGATAAACTACCCTAAACAAGCCATAGTTAAGCATGTCATGATGTGAAAGTACAGGACTAATAGCAGTTAGGTAGTAAGGATCAAGATGGAAGATAATATGAAGCCAATCAACAATAGTAGTCAAGCAATGAAGTCAAACAGATGAACAGATAAGCAATGACTTCATGAAGACAAACTTAAGTAAGGTTGGAAGGGATAGAACCAGTTGCTTGTTGAAGACACATGATTTGTTGGACCAGTTCCAGTTGCTGTGACAACTGTACATCTGGTTAGGGAGGCTGAGATTTAACTCAGAAGACCGTGTCTTCACCTTATTCCCCTTGAGCTAAGGACACCCAGTCCTCGCCCAATCAGTCTGCTAAGTCTTCAAGGGAGACTTCCAAACCTTCACAGACTTCGTTCACCGGCAATCCACAATGACTCTTGGATGCTCAGAACGCGACGCCTAACCAGCTGGAGGATTCACAGTCCTCAAGTGTAATAAGTCTTCAGGTCACACAGACAGAAAGACTTCAGTGATGCCTAACACTCTTTGGCTCTGGGTGTTTGGGCTTTGTCCTCGCAAGGATTTCTCTCTCTCAAATGCTTCGAGGTGGGTTGCTCTCAAACGACAAAAGCCGTGCACAAACTCTGAGAAGCCACCAATTTATGGTGTAGGGGGTGGGCTATTTATAGCCACTAGGCAACCCGACCTGATTTGTCCAAAATGACCCTGGGTCACTAAGGAACTGACACGTGTTCCAACGGTCAGATTTCAAACACACGTGGCAACTTTACTTGAGCTACAAGCAAAGCTGACTCATCGAGCTCTAGATAAGATTTGCTCTCATTGTCTTCGCTCGAAGACATAGGATTTGAGTTGAGCATCACTTCAGTCACTCTGACTTAGTTCACTTGGACCCCACTTAACAGTACGGTGGTTCCTATGACTCAACAAAGAAGAAAATGAAACAGCGAAACCACACAGTCTTCGCGCTCCAAAGTCTTCACACAATGTCTTCTCATGTCATAGTCTTCAATATGAATATCTTCTCTTACCACCATTGTCTTCAATGTCTTCATACATTTTTAGGGGTCATCTCCGGTAGGTAAACCGAATCAATGAGGGACACTACTTGCGTTATCCTGCAATTCTCACAAACGCATTAGTCCCTCAACCAACTTTGTCGTCAATACTCCAAAACCAACTAGGGGTGGCACTAGATGCACTTACAATCTCCCCCTTTTTGGTGATTGATGACAAACTGGTTGAAGTTTTCAATGGGGATAAAGTATGTGAAATTGTAAGGATAGGAATTTGTCTTCATAAGTTGCAAGGGCTCCCCCTGAAGATGTGCATATAAGTAATTTGCTTTTGGAATGCAAATGCACATGGCAGGTTGTACTTGTGGAGATCCAATTCAACTTATGAAGCTAATTCATCATGCATGAAATGATATGGCAAGTAAAATGACATGCATAATGAAAAATGGACGTCTGCAGAATGATCTAAGTGCGGAAGTTATCATCGCACATGCGGAATTTATCATCGCAAAGCAAATAAGTAGCAGAAGTAGCAGACGACCATCAAGTTTAGGTGTTACAACTCAAAGAACCAAATGTTTCAAAACGCAAGAGTTGTAAGCATGCAGCAAAATATAAAGCAACCGCCCATATGAACCCGCTTGAAGACTATCAACTCATACGCTTCTCCCCCTTTTGTCAGTAATGACCAAAAAGGTTTGAAGACATAGAGCATCTACTCGTCAGGAGTAGGTGAGGCAGCAGGGTTGTCGTCGTTGGTTGGCGGTGCAGACGAGCTTGGTGCAGTGTCGATGCGCGCAGTAGTAGTTGGAGGTGGTGAAGTAGCGTCATCTTCATCATCGATCACTCTGGCATTAACTGTTGCTGCGGAAGAGGAATATTCAGAGTCTTCAAGAGATGGAGTTCGACGCAGGGTAGCAGTCCTTGGAGGAGTGGAGTCGAACTAGAATCTTTCATTGAAGCCATCATCTTGAAGATCAGCTTCAGCACTGAGCAGAGTCAAACTCTTCCATGATCTTCGGCAAGTTTCATGAGCAACACAGGCATTCTTGGTGGCAAGGTTGCGAATGCGATTGACATCCACCAAGAGGCTTTGCATTTGGCGCTTGAGCCAGAAATGATGCTTATCCTGCTTCTGATGAAGAGCCACAAGAAGCTCTCGGTCATTAAGAACACGAGAATGCTTCCGAGGCCTCTGCACAATGGTGCTTTCAGTGGCTTCAGTGGGCACTCTATGAGGCAGACGGGTGTTACCAGCCAGTGGATAGAATCTTGTTGCTGCTTGAACACCTTCAATAGGCTGAGTGAAGCTTTGGAGCTCAATGTTTTGAAGACAAAGTGGCGTCTTGGCAGGGTCAGAGTATACAACATCAACTGACATATCAACCTCGGGCAGAATATTATGTGATTGCGAGCAGAGGGCTGATAATTGACAGATGAGTGACGCTTGATGAGGCGCATGACCCGTGAAGCATAAAACTTCAGACCAAATAGGTCAGAGCCGGAAGCAGCAAGTTGCCTGATGAAGAATTCCTGAGTGTTGAAGCTGATGCCATTGAGAATATAGAAGACCAAAGTCTTCATGGCTCCTTCAAGCTTGGCCGATGATGAGTGTCCCTTGACTGGCCATAGAGTTCGCCTGATGATATGATATATGGTGCGAGGCAGATACTCAAGGTCTTCAACAAAGAAATGTGTGGGATACTCAGCGTTAGATGGCAAAGGCTTCATCATGCTCAGCATGTGGCTCATATTGGATTCTGGCTTATGAAAGATGCTCTCCACAGCATTGCGGTGTAGCTGACAGTTAGGCTCATACAGTTCTCCAGGAGTGGCTAGCCCAGTAAGCTCGATGATATCCATAGCTTTGGCTTCATGATGAACATTTCCAGTCATCCACTCGAGAACCCAAGTCTTGATGTCTCTGTAGTAGCCGCGAATGTGCAGAGTGGCATAGAATTGAAGCAATAGCTCTTCATTCCAATGTTCTTTGTCTGTCACAAAGTGGAGCAGACCAGCATCACGAAAGCAGTCAAGTGATTCTTCTAAGCACGACAATCCAGCAATAGCTTCAGTATCGAGGCGCATATGAGGGAAAATGCGCTCTTGATCATATAGCACGCATGAGTAATAGCTTCTCTGCTGATAGCTCCAGAACCGATCGGATGAAATCCTTGGCTTGGAGTAGGGGTTCTTGGCGCTGTCAGAGAAGGTATTGTGGCTCTTGAAGCCATTTGCATTGAAGGACCCGGGGGAGTTGGCAGTACCTGGAAACCTTGGCAATCTTGGCTTTGGCTTTTGGACTTGAGGCCTATGCTCAACATGATAGTCAAATTGGGGTCCTGAGGCAGAAGGCGGAGGCACCAGAATGGGCCATCGGACAGTGACAAGCTGACCGTGATCGTATGCTGGCTCAATAGTGTGAGGCCTTGGTGGCAGAACAGGAGCAGGGGCAACATCAGAGGATTCAGGCTGCACAACAGGTGCTTCAGGAGCAGTTGTCATATTGGCTTCGGGTGCAGCATCCTCAGTGGCTTCAGGTGCGGCATTCTCATTGACTTCAGGGGCAACATCCTCATTGGTTTCAGATTCAGTGGCCACATTTGCTTCAGGCACAGTGGCCTCATTGGTTTCAGGCACACTGGTTGGTGCAAGCTCCACATTGGCATCAGCCATGACTACGTCACTGGCTTCATTGGCATTGGTGGTGGCAGCCTCAACATTGTCAACCTCCTCTTGACGAACAGGAGGGTCGGGCATAGGCACGTTTAAATCATGAACTGCTTCTTCTTCAATCGCTGGGGGAGTTGGTACACGAACTTCTTCTTCATTCTCTTCGGCTGATGCAGCCGGAATGTCTTCAGCAGCATGTGCTTCAGACACGGAGACGTTCATTGTTGGAGCTGGTTCAGAAAATACTTGTCGTGCAACAGGTGAACGTTGCACTTCTCCTTCAGGAACGCTCGATAGAGGGACTTCAGGCCTTTGTCCTCTGCGAAGCCTGTGAAGAGCTGGCTTCAAGTTGGGAGATGGAGTTGAGTGAGCCTGAAAGTCTTCATCCTCTTGTTGTTGCATTGGGGGTGGAGCTTGTTGTTGTTGTTGGGGAGTACTGGGAGAGTCTTGTTGTTGTTGTGGGTGATCAGCCCACGAAGCATCCTGAGCAATTGGCGTCAATGGACGACCAATACTGATGAGTTCGCTGTTCGTATGAACAGGCGATGATACCACTTGATGTTCGATTTGAGGAAGAACTTCATCATCATCTACATTGTCATCTTGACCAATGTCTTCAGCAGTGTTGGGTTCTGCTGCTGGAATATCTTCAGCCACATGAGCCTCTGTGGTAGCAGGCTCATGGACAACCATTCTTCGTTCTTGATGAACTGACACAGGGCGAACCACGGAAATGGGTTCAACGACTAAGGGCTCTATGGAAGCAGCCCTAGTCTTCTTGGTCTTGCGCTTCTTCTTGGAGGGAGCGGCATCAGAGGCTTCAGTATGCTTTCTCTTTCTGGCGTCAGCCTCGGCAGCCTTTGTCTTCTTCTGTTCTGAAGCGGTTGTGGTGACCTTTGGCTTCGAGCCAGTCATGCTGCTCGGGAAGATAATGCGAGGGGCTTCTTGGCTTAAAGGTTCAGGCTGACCAGCAGGGCGCTTGTTCTTCCTTTTTGCAGCCATCCTGGGGTCAATGCCAGGGCGGCCAAGGGATTTGCGCTTCTCAGCCTCATTGTAGGCAAGCACACACTTATTAGCCAAAAGCTTCATGCGCTCACGTGAGCCTTGAGCTTCTTGACGTTTCTTCAGAAAAGCTTCTTTAAGCTCGTGGAGCATGACTTTGAAGTTGCGGACGTCTTGAACACTCAGATTGGCCACATGCTTCTTGAATTGAGCCTTCTCAAAATCAATCTTGTTTTTGAGCTCAATGATGCTGAGCGAGAGCTAGCTCAGAAGCAATGGCGCCATTGAAGGTGACACTGAGGCCAATTGGGAGCTGTAAATCTTCAAAGCTGACATTGGGGGTGTCAAACCATTCATCAATGAAATTGTGAATGATGGCCACATCAAATAGAGGCAAGTTGCTGAAGATTTCTGCTTCTTCTTTGCTCTTTATCAGCTACTCAAGAGCGTCAACAGCGAGATCTTCATCACTTGATAGATCAATGGGTTCTTCATGCAGAATTGTGGCAGGAGTCAAGGCTCGTTGATCAGATGGTCTAACAAGTTGCTTCTTCTTGTCCGTTCTCTTGGAGACACGGGACAGATCTTCAGATTGCACACTGGCTTCAAGAGGTGCAGTGGCCAGTGGCTTCGCACGCAAAGTCTTCGGAGGTGCAGCTGAGGTTGAAGCCTTAGACTTCTTTTGCTTCTGCGGCTTTGGAGGAGGAGCAGGGGCTTCATCAGAGTCAGCACCATTGTCAGAATGATCTACTCTGGCGCCTTGGACCATGATGTAGGTGATGAGGCCGTCAAGGTTGGCGTAGGGGCCAATGACATTGGGATTAGCTTCACGGGAGCCGTCAGCACGGGGAGCAAAGGGACCTGGATTGAAGTCCAAACCCAAGGACTTCTTGTTATTCTTGGCCGAAGCCACAACAAACTGGTAGTTGCGCTTGAAGAGCGAATCGTCACGACACCAGAGTAGTGAAGTGGGATCTGCGTTCGCTGGCTGTGGCCCACGTACCATACAAGGATAGAAGCCTTGTTCAATGGCTTCAGCTCGGCTCTTGGGTTGAAGCCCTCGATAGAGGATATCACCCAAAGGTCTCTTGATGGCATGCTTCTCTGCATATTCCTTTGTGACAAACTTATACTTGAACCACTCCTCAGCCCAATAGCGTCGAATCCATTGGATTCGCGTCTTCCTCTGATGATAATTTTCTTCTGGATCTGTCTTGTATAGTTCTGCTAAATCATCAGGCAGATCTTTAGATGTTCCTTCTCTGTGCTGTCTGCCACCCTTTCTTGCTGATTTTTCTGTTTCCATGAACTTCAAGCTGAAAGGCTTCAATACGTTCAAAGGCTTCAGAGATTTGCGCTTGCTGGTCAGGCAGGAACTGGCTTCAGGAGAATTTATATGATGCTGTAAGTATTATGCAAATGAATGCAGACTATGAGAACCAAGGGATTCTCCCACGGACATGTACCTGTGACAGCATTAGAGATGCGAGGGAAGGGGAAGAGGTCATATGCATTCTCAGAAGATTTTAAAGATAAATCAGTTTGAAGACATTGACCTCATGTTGCGAAGACATTCTCTTATATAGGTGAGTTGGTTCCAGATTTGTACCAATCCGTGAATAAGTACAAGTGAGGAATCAAACTAGAAGAAATCTAAGTGAATCGCCTAAGCAGTATGAGATGCAGACGGAATAGATCTAGCTTTGAATAGACAGAAACTACTTTCGGTAAACAGGATGAATCTTGAAGATCAAAAAGGTGGTAAAAATAGAGTTATAATTACAACACGAAGAACTGCTAGATGGAGAAGAATAGGAGACCGAGCAGTTCAGCCCACCGTGCCCTAACTTGGCGATGGAGGACACCTACGGCAACGGCGGAGCGGACGATGTCCGCGGCCAGCGTGAGGACGGCGTCGGAGAAGTCACGGCAGCTAAGCGCTTCGTCGACGGCGTCGTCTCGAGATAGCGGTGGCGCTAGGGTTTTGATGGAGGTGGAGAGGTGGAAGAAGTATTTCTTTACCGCAGGGGGACAGGTATTTATAAGTAGGTGAGAGACACAGCGCAATTACGCTGGTGCCCCTGGCGGTTCATATCTGAGGGGTACGTGGCAAGCATGCAACACACTCAGGGTTGTCCCACGTTCCCACGCCCGCCAGGCATGTCGGAGAGTTGTTCCGGCTTCTCCGGATTTCAACAGTAAAGATAAGCCATTAAAACAGATTTAATGTTTTTCTTTTTGCCTTCTGCTGACTAGGACGCAGAGAAGACATTCGACAGTTTCAACAGAATGCATATGATTGATAGATTTTGAGATAGGAAGCATAGAGAGGTTAGGGTCCGATCACATTCACTTAGTTCAAAAGATCCAATCTTGAAGACATAGCTATAAGTGAATGCTGTAGAGGACAGAA
>NC_041391.1:238483732-238583423 GCF_002162155.2 Triticum dicoccoides
AAGCAATCAAATCATCATAGTGCAGAAAGTCATGAAGACAAATTGAAACTGAAGACAAACCAAATTCGAAGTCATTGCAATATAACGCCTTGAGTGAAACACTTCAAATAAGAAAAGTTGGTGGCGGCGTTACCCACCGTATAGGAAGTATTAGACCTAGACACGGCGCACAATTATCATGGCGCTCTGAAGTCAAATTCCATGTTAATGTATTCACACTTAGAGTGTAAATCTTCATTGACTGAAGATATACCTTGCTTTGTGTGTTGCACATGTAAGTCATCAACATGCATAAGTGTTAGGATGTGTGCCTGATCACAGGACATTAGAGGATTCTAATCTATTTAGCTCACACCATAACTTGCAAAACCTTTTCTCATCCAAGGGCTTTGTGAAGATATCTGCCAATTGCTCTTTAGTGTTGACGTGAATGATATCGATATCTTTCTTCATAACATGATCTCTGAGAAAGTGATGACGAATTTCAATGTGCTTTGTCTTCGAGTGTTGGACTGGATTGTTGGCTGTTTTGATGGCACTCTCATTATCGCAGAAGAGAGGTACTTGTTTCAGGTTGATGCCATAATCCTTGAGAGTTTGCTTCATCCATAGAAGCTGAGCACAACAGGATCCAGCAGCAATGTATTCAGATTCAGCAGTTGAGAGTGATACACAGTTCTACTTCTTCGAAGACCAACAGACAAGTGATCGTCCCAGAAAATGGCATGTGCCAGATGTAGACTTGCGATCCACGTTGTCACCAGCATAATCAGCATCCGAGAATCCAACCAAATCGAATCTTGAGCCCTTGGGATACCATAATCCGAGTGTTGGGGTGTAAGCCAAATATCGAAGAATTCGCTTCACAGCCAAGTGATGCGATTCCTTTGGTGCCGCTTGGTATCGAGCACACATGCAAACACTAAGCATAATATCTGGCCTAGATGCACATAAATAAAGCAAAGAACCAATCATGGAGCGGTATACCTTTTGATCGAACTCTTTACCATTGTCGTCGGGACCAAGATGGTGTTTGGCTGGCATTGGCGTCGTGTAGCCTTTGCAGTCTTCCATTCCAAACTTCTTCAGACAATCTTTGAGGTATTTCTCTTGAGATATGAAGATGCCATTCCTCTGCTGACGAATTTGAAGACCAAGGAAGAACTTTAGCTCACCCATCATGGACATTTGATATTGCTCTTGCATCATATACCCAAACTCATCACTGTACTTCTGGTTGGTGCACCCGAAGATTATGTCATCCACATATATTTGGCACACAAACAGTTCACCATCATATGTCTTCGTGAAGAGAGTGGGATCGAGGGATCCAGGTTTGAAGCCTTTGCTCTTCAGGAAGTCTTTGATTGTATCATACCAGGCACGAGGAGCTTGTTTGAGGCCATATAGTGCCTTTTTTAGCTTGTACACCATATCAGGATGTTTTGGATCTTCAAAGCCAGGTGGTTGTGCGACATATACTTCTTCTTCAATCTTGCCATTGAGAAATGCACTCTTCACATCCATTTGATATAGCAAGATATTGTGATGATTTGCGTAGGCTAGCAGTATGCGAATAGCTTCAAGCCTAGCAACAGGAGCAAATGTTTCATCGAAGTAAATTCCTTCAACTTGAGTGTATCCTTGAGCCACAAGACGTGCTTTGTTTTTGACGACTTGACCATGCTCATCTTGCTTGTTTCGATATATCCATTTTGTTCCAATAATGTTATGCTTGCGAGGATCAGGTCGCTTGACAAGTTCCCAGACATTATTCAGTTTGAACTGTTGAAGTTCTTCTTGCATGGCTTTAATCCATTGAGGTTCCATAAAAACTTCAGCAACTTTCTTGGGTTGTGATATTGACACAAATGAAAAGTGCCCACAAAAGTTTGCTAGTTGTGTTGCTCTTGATCGAGTGAGAGGACTAGGTGCATTGATGCTGTCAATTATCTTCTCTATTTGAACTTCATTTGCAACACGTGGATGAACAGGACGAAGATTTTGCTCCGGCTGTTCATTGTCATCATTGGGAGGATTGTCTTCGGACTGAGCATTGTCTTCAGGTTGATTTGGTGCAGAGATGATAAGTTCCTCTTCAGGTTGTGCTTCAAAGGGCATGATTTCACCAGTTCCCATCAGCTTGATTGCCTCGTTTGAAGGGGCTTCATCCAGTGTGCTTGGCAGAATCTCTCTCTGTGAACCATTGGTTTCATCAAATTTCACATCCATAGTTTCAACGATTTTGTAGAGATAAAGGTTGAAGACTCTGTAGGAGTGTGAATCCTTTCCATAGCCAAGCATGAAGCCTTCGTGATCCTTAGGTGCAAATTTTG
Source organism: Triticum dicoccoides (assembly GCF_002162155.2). Lineage (NCBI taxonomy): Eukaryota > Viridiplantae > Streptophyta > Magnoliopsida > Poales > Poaceae > Triticum > Triticum dicoccoides. The sequence goes on from NC_041391.1 coordinate 238,486,069, forward strand.
ACTTGTGATGGGGATCCTTGATCCAGCATCTTGCTCCAAATACTCTGAAGTAACTGCCGTTTGGCTTCTTGCCAGTAAGTTGCTCATATGATGTTTTGTTCAAAAGCTTATGAATGTATACACGGTTGATGATGTGACAGGCTGTATCAATAGCTTCAGGCCAGAACTTTCTTGGTGTCTTGTACTCATCTAGCATAGTTCGAGCCCTCTCAATGAGGGTTCTGTTTTTGCGCTCAACGATGCCATTTTGCTGAGGTGTGTATGGAGCAGAGAACTCATGAGTGATTCCCATTGTATCCAGATACAGATCAAGTCCAGTGTTCTTGAATTCAGTGCCATTGTCACTTCTGATGTGCTTGATCTTCACAACATAATTGTTCATTGCTCGATTTGCAAAGCGCCTGAAGACATCTTGCACTTCAGTCTTGTAAAGAATTATATGAACCCATGTGTATCTTGAGTAGTCATCAACGATGACGAAGGCATAGAGACATGCAGTTGTTGTGAGCGTGGAGTAGTGAGTAGGTCCAAATAAGTCCATGTGTAACAGCTCGAAGGGTTGACATGTTGTCATGATTGTCTTCGAGGGGTGCTTTGCCCTTGTCATCTTTCCAGCTTCACAGGCACCACACAGACGATCCTTCTTGAACTTGACATCCTCGATGCCAATGACATGCTTCTTCTTGACGAGTGAGTGTAAGTTCCTCATGCCAGCATGTCCCAGCCTTCGATGCCAGAGCCAGCATTCTGAAGCTTTTGTGAGAAGACATACGGCAAGCTGTGGTCCTGTTGAGAAATCTACCATGTACAGATCATCTTTTCGATACCCTTCAAAGACTAGAGATTTGTCAGATTCCATTAGTACAAGGCAACGATATTTGCCAAATATCACAATCATGTTCAAGTCACAAAGCATTGAGACAGACATTAAGTTGAAACCAAGGGATTCAACAAGCATCACTTTATCCATGTGTTGATCCTTTGAGATTGCAACTCTACCTAGACCCAATACTTTGCTTTTACCAGTGTCAGCAAATGTGATGTGACTCTTGTCGGATGGACGTAAGGTTGAGTACATGAGAAGACTTCGATCACTAGTCATATGATTTGTGCATCCACTGTCCATAATCCATTCTGAAGCTTTTGGTGATGTACCCTACAGTGCAGTTAGGAGGATAGGCTTCACAAAAGTGTTGTGAAGCATATGCATTTGATACGTATAGGGACAATCACAGCTTATAACGAAGTTAGGACATGGTATGACTGATTAGAAATTCAGATGTGAAGCATATAGGATGATATTTTAACGTGCGTCCTCAATAAGTGTTAGGTCCCCGGCAATAGTATCGGACGCCATTGATTGCTGTCTGGAGACCATTTTCTGCAAAAGAGAGTTAGTTCTTCTTTGCCACCCACATCTTCAGTGGGGGCTTAGAAGCAATGAGTCTAAGTGCAGCATCTGAGAATTTTGGCTTTGAAGCCCTAGCAAATAGCCTTGCAGGAGATGAATGATACTTATATGAATAAGCAGAAAAGTTCTTAGTCCTATGAACATAGCGGTTCGAAGATACACACCCATATTCATAAGTCTGAGCATGATTTCCCTGCAAAACATTGGCGTTAGGGTGACTCATGTGAGTCCTGTATCTGTATGAAGCCTTTGGGCCATATGAAGCTATAGGTCTGGGGTTTGTCTTCTTCCTAGGTGGTGTCATGACGACATTCACAGGAAGATTCTCAATGTACCGCTTAGGTACCCAGATCTTCTTCATAGGCGGTCCATTCCTGTAGTTAGTACCAATGTACCTGGCAAACACTTCACCATTCTGATTTTTGAACAGCTTATAGTTTGCATCAAAGGATTCATCAATGATAATAGGATTAGCACAGGTAAAGCCAGATAAGGTAGATGGGTCTACTGAAGGTTCCTTTGCAGCAACCCATGTGGTTTTGGGGTACTGCTCAGGCTTCCAGTACGAGCCATCAGCATTCATTTTCCTTTCGAACCCAACACCCTCTTTCCTAGGGTTTCGGTTCAGAATCTGCTTTTTGAGGACATCGCAGAGAGTCTGATGTCCCTTCAAACTTTTGTACATCCCTGTTTCAAGCAATGTCTTCAACATAGCATTTTCATTAGCAACAGTAGTGGTATCCTCCGCAGAGGGGTTAGTGACCACATCAGTAGGTGAAGACAATGAAATAGTAGCAGCAGTGGAACATTCAGCAACAGATGTAGCATTATCACACTCAATGCATTTTAGACATGGTGGTTCAAATCCTTCCTGAGCGGAACTGATCTGTTGGGCGCGAAGTGAATCTTGCTCCTTCTGAAGATCTTCATAATCCACTCTTATCTTTTCAAGGTCTAGCTTTCTTTGAAGACATTCAGAAGAAAGCTTCTCATGATCAGATAAGAGAGCATTATGTTGATCTTGAAAGGCGTCAAACTTAGCATGAAGTCTCTGAAGACTATCAACCAAAGCATTTGACTGATCCATTTCCTCACCCAACATATCATCGCTTTTACTAAGCATGTCTTGAACCTTTTCCAAGATTCTTTGTTGTTTAGTGGCAAGGGAAGCAGGCTTGTCATAGCTAGGGCCAAATTCATCACCTGATTCATCATCGCTAGATTCAGAGAGATAGCATTTAGTTACCTTATCACCCCTTGCCATGTGGCATGATGAGGATGATGATGGTTCAGGTGTAAAGGTCATTTCCTTGAGAGATTCCTTGTAGTCCTCAAACCACGGATCATGACGAGTGCGATGACCTTCGTATACATCAGAAAGCCGGTCCCAGATTAGCTTCGCGTGATTGAGGTGCATAACATTCCTGAATTGATTTCGGGACAGGTGACAGCAGATGACGTCCTTCGCTGTGAGGTTCAATAGAGTGTACTTGCGAATGTCATCAGCTTCTGCCATCTTGCATAGATCAGTGAGTCCAATCTCAGTGACGGTCCATAGTTCGCTATCCATGGACATGAGTAGCTTCTTCATCATGGCCTTCCATCGGGGATACTCATGACCGTCAAAAGTGGGACACGATATGTTCCTCAATCCTGCAGTCGACATAGCTGAAACTCCAGGTGGTTAAACCGAATCACACAGAACAAGGGAGTACCTGGCTCTGATACCAATTGAAAGTGCTAGTATCGACTAGAGGGGGGGGGTGAATAGGCGATTTTTATGAAAGTCTTCAAAACTTGGAAGTTTCGAAGACAAACAACAGAAACAACCTAATTGATATGCAGCAGAAGATAAACTACCCTAAACAAGCCATAGTCAAGCATGTCATGATGTGAAAGTACAGGACTAATAGCAGTTAGGTAGTAAGGATCAAGATGGAAGATAGTATGAAGCCAATCAACAATAGTAGTCAAGCAATGAAGTCAAACAGATGAACAGATAAGCAATGACTTCATGAAGACAAACTTAAGTAAGGTTGGAAGGGATAGAACCAGTTGCTTGTTGAAGACACAGGATTTGTTGGACCAGTTCCAATTTCTGTGACAACTGTACGTCTGGTTAGGGAGGCTGAGATTTAACTCAGAAGACCGTGTCTTCACCTTATTCCCCTTGAGCTAAGGACACCCAGTCCTCGCCCAATCACTCTGGTAAGTCTTCAAGGGAGACTTCCAAACCTTCACAGACTTCGTTCACCGGCAATCCACAATGACTCTTGGATGCTCAGAACGCGACGCCTAACCGGCTGGAGGATTCACAGTCCTCAAGTGTAATAAGTCTTCAGGTCACACAGACAGAAAGACTTCAGTGATGCCTAACACTCTTTGGCTCTGGGTGTTTGGGCTTTGTCCTCGCAAGGATTTCTCTCTCTCAAATGCTTCGAGGTGGGTTGCTCTCAAACGACAAAAGCCGTGCACAAACTCTAAGCAGCCACCAATTTATGGTGTAGGGGGTGGGCTATTTATAGCCACTAGGCAACCCGACCTGATTTGTCTGGGTCACTAAGGAACTGACACATGTTCCAACGGTCAGATTTCAAACACACGCGGCAACTTTACTTGAGCTACAAGCAAAGCTGACTCATCCAGCTCTGGATAAGATTTGCTCTCATTGTCTTCGCTCGAAGACATAGGATTTGAGTTGAGCATCACTTCAGTCACTCTGACTTAGTTCACTTGGACCCCACTTAACAGTACGGTGGTTCCTATGACTCAACAAAGAAGAAAATGAAACAGTGAAACCACACAGTCTTCGCGCTCCAAAGTCTTCACATAATGTCTTCTCATGTCATAGTCTTCAATATGAATATCTTCTCTTACACCATTGTCTTCAATGTCTTCATACATTTTTAGGGGTCACCTCCGGTAGGTAAACCGAATCAATGAGGGACACTACCCGCGTTATCCTGCAATTCTCACAAATGCATTAGTCCCTCAACCAACTTTGTCGTCAATACTCCAAAACCAACTAGGGGTGGCACTAGATGCACTTACAGGCGTGAGGGACGTGGGGGTCGACGTGATCAGTATGATGACCGATTCGATCGCGATGATCGGCGTCGAGTGCCCACTCCTCCCCCAAGGGGTGGGTCTTACGCCCCTCGGCAGCAAGATGACAGACGTCAGCATAGTGTTGGGCGGAGAGCTCCGGTCGACCCCAGGGAACCAGGCTTTGACGCGAGATCCATTATCGTGCAAGGTTTGGTCAACTGGAACAGAGCTCACCGAGAAGGCCACGACAGAGATGTGCCCACCAGCAGCCGAGTTCATGTTTCAGGACCAGAGTGTTTTAGCAGAGCCATCAGAGCCGCGGTGATCCCTCCCAACTTCAGGTTGGCGACTGGGGTGAGTAAGTTCACTGGTGAGTCCAAGCCCGATACTTGGCTTGAGGACTACCGAGTGGCTGTGCAGATTGGCGGTGGCAATGATGAGGTGGCCATGAAGCACCTACCGCTTGTGTTGGAGGGTTCGGCCAGAGCCTGGTTGAATCAGTTGGCTCCTAGCAGCATTTACACTTGGGAAGATCTTGCCCGAGTGTTCGTCAGGACGTTTGAGGGAACTTGCAAGCGACCAGCAGGATTGACAGAGCTGCAGGTCTGCGTGCAGAAGACGAATGAGACCCTGAGAGATTACATCCATAGGTGGATCACATTGCATCATATGGTGGAGAACATATCTGATCATCAAGCAGTCTGTGCCTTCAAGGAAGGCGTTAAGAACAGAGAGTTAAGTTTGAAGTTTGGTCGAACCGGAGACATGACCCTGAGTCGAATGATGGAGATTGCCACCAAATACGCCAATGGTGTAGAAGAGGATCGACTCCGGAGTGGCAAGTACAAGCTGAGCCAGTCGGAAAAAGGAAACTCCAGTCGGAAGCAGAAGCGGAAAGCCGAGCCAGCTGCTCCTGGAGAAGCTTTGGCCGTGACTCAGGGCAAGTTTAAAGGGAAGCCCAAAGGATCCTGGAACCCCAAGAAGGTGAAGGACAAGGAAGGAAACGACGTGATGGATTTGCCATGCCACATCCACACGAAGAAAGACGAAGAAGGTAACTTCATTTACCCGAAACATACCACTCGCCAGTGCCGGCTCTTAATCCAGCAGTTTCAAGGAAAACAGCCCAAGGATAAGGAAAAGGAGTCGGACAAGGCTGAGGACAAAGAGGATAGTGATGAAGGTTACCCCCATGTCAATTCCACCCTGATGATTTTTGCTGATGTGGAGAGCAAAAGTCAACTGAAAGTTATCAACCGTGAGGTGAATATGGTTGCTCCGGCGACACCCAGCTATCTGAAATGGTCTCAGACCGCCATTACATTCGACCAGTCTGATCACCCAACACGCATAGCCACCCCTGGGAGGCAAGCTTTGGTGGTCAACCCAGTCGTCGAAGGTACTCGACTGACTAAGGTTCTGATGGATGGTGGCAGTGGATTGAACATATTGTATGCGGAGACGCTAAAGGGAATGGGCATTCCGATGTCCAGACTCAGTTCCAGCAACATGAGTTTCCATGGAGTAATTCTTGGAAAGAAGGCTGAGTCACTCGGCCAAATAGCTCTTGATGTGGTTTTCGGCGATTCGAAGCATTTCCGCAAAGAAAAGCTAACATTTGAAGTCGTGGATTTCCAGAGTGCTTATCACGCTACTCTGGGCAGGCCAGCTTATGCGCGGTTCATGGCTAGACCATGTTACGTATACCTCAAATTGAAGATGCCTGGTCCCAAGGGTGTGATCACCATCACTGGAAATCGGAAAAAGGCAGAAGAGTGCTTTCAGAAGGGCTCAAAGATTGCCAATGCTCAGATAACAGTGGTGGAGTTGCAAGAGTATCAGAAAAATGCAGATCCGAGTGATTTGTTGCGGGCCAAGAAGCCTGCCACAGAGTCAGCGTTCCAGTCGTCTGGTGAGACGAAACCTATTCACATTCACCCGACCGATCCCAATGCTGCTCCGACTCATATTTCCACAACACTCGACTCTAAATAGGAAGATGCGCTCATCCAGTTCCTCCGTGAGAACTGGGACATCTTCGCATGGAAGCCTGCTGACATGCCGGGTGTTCCCAGGGGGCTGGCTGAGCATCGTTTATGAGTCGACCCAAAAGCAAAGCCTGTCAAAGGACATCTTCGATGGTCCGCCGTCCATAAGAGAAAGGCCATTGGTGAGGAGGTAGCTCGGCTCCTAGCAGCCGAGTTTATCCGAGAGATTTACCATTCCGAGTGGCTCGCCAATGTTGTCATGGTCCCCAAGAAGGACAAGTCACTTCGCATGTGCATTGATTTCAAACATATCAATCGAGCCTGCCCGAAAGATCGTTTTCCTCTCCCTCGCATCGACCAAATTGTCGACTCGACTGCGGGGTGTGAGAGATTGTCTTTTTTAGACGCCTATTCCGGGTACCATCAGATCTGTCTGTATGGACCCGACGAGATCAAAACCGCTTTCATCACTCCATTCGGGTGCTTCTGCTATGTCACCATGCCATTCGGCCTCAAGAATGCCGGAGCCACGTTCATGAGGATGATTCATAAGTGTTTACTCACTCAAATCAGTCGGAACGTGGAAGCGTACATGGATGATATTGTGGTCAAATCACGGAAAGGTTCCGACCTGTTGACTAACCTCGCTGAAACATTTGCCAATCTCAGGAGGTATGATATCAAGCTCAATCCATCGAAATGCACATTCGGAGTTCCTGGTGGGAAGTTACTCGGTTTTCTCGTTTCCGAACAAGGAATCGACGCTAACCCAGAAAAAGTTGGCACTATACTCCGAATGAAACACCCTGTGCGTGTGCACGATTTCCAGAAGCTTACTAGATGCTTGGCCGCGTCAAGTTGATTCATCTCTCGCCTCGGTGAAAAGGCATTGCCTCTTTACCGACTGATGAAGAAGTCAGACAATTTCGAGTGGACACTAGAAGCTGATGCAGCATTTGCCGAGCTAAAAGCTCTGCTCTCCACCCAGCCGGCGCTTGCTGCTCCAATCAGCAAAGAGCCTTTGTTGCTCTACATTGCAGCCACAGGACAAGTCGTCAGTATAGTACTTACGGTCGAGCGGGAAGAAGAAGGGAAAGCCTTCAAAGTTCAACGCCCAGTATATTATCTTTCCGAAGTATTGACCCCGTCGAAGCAAAGATACCCTCATTATCAGAAGCTCGTGTATGGGATCTACATGACCACGAAGAAGGTTGCTCATTATTTCTCTGATCATTCCATTACAGTCGTCAGCGACGCCCCACTGTCAGAGATTCTGCACAACAGAGATGCAACCAGTCGAGTGGTGAAATGGGCGATTGAACTCCTTCCCCTTGATATCAAGTTTGAGGCAAAGAAAGCCATTAAGTCCCAAGCAGTAGCAGATTTCCTTGCCGAGTGGATCGAACAACAACAGCCGACTCAAGTTCACTCGAAGCACTGGACCATGTTCTTTGATGGCTCTAAGATGTTAAATGGTTCCGGTGCTGGGGTAGTATTGGTTTCCCCTCGAGGAGATAAGCTCAGATATGTGCTCCAGATCCACTTTGATTCCTCCAATAATGAAGCAGAATACGAGGCACTTTTGTATGGGTTGCGCATGGCCATTTCACTCGGCGTCCGTCGCTTTATGGTTTATGGCGACTCAGATTTGGTGGTCAATCAGGTGATGAAGGAGTGGGACGTTAGAAGCCCAGCCATGACTGGATACTGCAGTGCAGTGAGAAAGCTTGAAAAGAAATTTGAAGGGTTAGAGCTCCATCATATACCCCAACTGAAGAATCAAGCGGCTGATGATTTGGCGAAGATAGGTTCCAAGAGAGAAGCCATTCCCAGTGATGTGTTCTTGGAGCATACCCATACTCCATCAGTTAAAGAAGATCCTTTTACCGAAGAAGCTCCGCAGCCTAAAAGTGTCACAGATCCGACTGAAGTTGAAGTTCCAGCAGTGGTCGACCTGATCATGGAAGAGTTAGTGATCACTCCCGATTGGACGGTGCCGTACATCGCGTATATCTTAAGGAAAGAGCTCCCAGAGGATGAAGAAGAGGCTCGACAGATTGTCTGCCGGTCTAAGGCCTTTACCGTGATAAGAGGACAGTTGTACAGAGAAAGCGCGACTGGAGTTGGTCAGAAATGTATAACGCTAGAAGAAGGTCGGATAATCCTTGACGATATCCACTCGGGGACCTGTGGCCATCATGCCTCCTCTCGGACCATTGTGGCTAAAGCATACCGAGCGGGATTTTTACTGGCCAAGAGCGAACGAAATGGCAAAGGAGATAGTCGACAAGTGTGAAGGATGTCAATTTTACTCCAACATGTCACACAAGCCCGCTTCAGCCTTAAAGAACTTTCCACTCGTCTGGCCTGTCGCTGTATGGGGATTGGATATGGTTGGACCACTAAGAACAGGAAGAAGCGGCTTCACCCATGTGCTGGTAGCAGTCGACCAGTTCACCAAGTGGATTGAGGCTAGACCCATCAAGAATCTTGATGCCGGCACTGCTGTAAGCTTCATCAGGGAGTTGATATTCAGATATGGAGTTCCACACAACATCATCACCGACAATGGGTCAAACTTCGATTCCGAGGAGTTCAGGGCCTTCTGCACATCTCAGGGCACACGAGTCGACTATGCTTCAGTCGCTCACCCTTAGTCGAATGGACAGGCAGAACGAGCAAATGGCTTAATTCTCAAAGGGCTGAAACCCCGATTGATGCGCGATTTTAAGCACGCAGCTGGTGCATGGGTCGATGAACTTCCATCAGTACTTTGGGGATTAAGGACCACACCTAACCGGTCGACTGGGAGAACTCCGTTCTTCTTGGTCTACAGAGCTGAAGCAGAACTGCCGAGTGACCTGCTTCACAACGCACCCCGAGTCGAACTCTACACCAAAGCTAAAGCAGAGCAAGCCCGGCAGGACGCAGTCGACCTTCTAGAAGAAGAAAGGGAGATGGCCTTGATCCGATCGACCATTTATCAGCAGGACTTGCGTCGCTTCCATGCCAAAAACGTGAATAGCCTTCCAGGAAGGAGATTTGGTTCTCCGAGTGGATCAGCAGAAGCCACACAAGCTTGCTCCTACTTGGGAAGGTCCCTTCATTGTCACCAAAGTTCTCCACAATGGAGCATACCGCATTTACAATGTCGAGCACCAGATTGACGAGCCCCGAGCTTGGAACGCAGAGCTGCTCCGCGCCTTTTATACTTAAGTATGCACTCGGATGAGATGTAATAAAAGTACTTCTGTAGTTCATTTTTCAAAGACAATAGTGTTATAATTTTCCCAGTGATTGTTGTTACTATTGTTCACATAAAGGTCCCCCAGTGGGTGGCTTAGCTGCGAATCCGTTTCGCCTAAGTTTGTAAAAAAATCCTTGCCGAGTGGTGAGCCAGCCTCCCACTCGGGGGCTTAGCTGCGAATCTGTTTCACCTAAGTTTAACAAAATCCTACCGAGTGGTGAGCCAACCTCCCACTCGGGGGCTTAGCTGCAGTCCAAGTACTCGCCTAAGTTCAACAAAATCCTACCGGGTGGTGAGCCAGCCTCCCACTCGGAGGCTTAGCTGCAGTCCAAGTACTCGCCTAAGTTTAAACAAAATCCTGCCGAGTGGTGAGCCAGCCTCCCACTCGGGGGCTTAGCTGCAGCATAGCGCTCGCCTAAGTACAAATACAACGTGTGCTCCGCAAGGAGGACGAGGCGCAGGTCGACTGCTACCCTCTCCTTCCGAGCTACGCCACAAATACAATGTGCGCTCCGCAAGGAGGACAAGGCGCAGGTCGACTGTTACCCTCTCCTTCCGAGCTACGCCACAAATACAACATGCACTCCGGAAGGAGGACGAGGCACAGGTCAACTGTTACCCTCTCCTTCCGAGCTACGCCACAAATACAACATGTGCTCCGCAAGGAGGATGAGGCATAGGTCGATGTTACCCTCTCCTTCTGAGCTACGCCACAAATACAACATGCGCTCCGCAAGGAGGACGAGGCGCAGGTCGACTGTTACCCTCTCCTTCCGAGCTACGCCACAAATACAATGTGCGCTCCGCAAGAAGGACGAGGTGCAGGTCGACTGCTACCCTCTCCTTCCGAGCTACGCCACAAATACAACGTGCGACCCGCAAGGAGGACGAAGTGCAGGTCGACTGTTACCTTCTCCTTCAGAGGTACGCCTCAGAAATCCTACCGAGTGGAGAGCAGACCTCTCACTCGAGGGCTTAGCTGCAGCCCAGTGCTCGCCTAAGTTTTTGAAAATCCTACCGAGTGGAGAGCAGACCTCTCACTCGGGGGCTTAGCTGTAGCCTAGTGCTCGCCTAAGTTTTTGAAAATCCTACCGAGTGGAGAGCAGACCTGCCACTCGGGGGCTTAGCTGCAGCCCAGTGCTCGCCTAAGTTTTTGAAAATCCTACCGAGTGGAGAGCAGACCTCCCACTCGGGGGCTTAGTTGCAGCCCAGTGCTCGCCTAAGTTTTTGAAAATCCTACCGAGTGGAGAGCAAACTTTTCACTCGGGGGCTTAGCTGCGGCCCAGTGCCAGCCTAAGTATGACGAAGTACAAGTCGATTGCCATCTGTGCTTCATTCCTACCTATAAAAAAGCATCTCAAACACTAGCACATAGACCGAGCGAAAGACAATGTTCTTTCAGAGGCAGATTGTCACGCCCAAGATGCGACCCTATCCTAAAGGAACACGAAGGTCCCACCAAGGATAGAAGCGCATCTTGAAGACGCTTTTGCAAGGTGGATATCTAGGGCTGGAATTCGAGCCGAGTCGAGCCAGCTCGGCTCGACTCGCTAGAGTTTGTTTCGTTAACGAGCTAGCTCCACTCGACTCGTTACTATAACGAGATCAAACCCAAGATTGGCTCGACTCATATAACTCGCGAGCTGGCTTGTTTAGATTGTTAAGCTCGTTTAAAATATAAACATAAAGCCCTCAAATATGATAAAAATGATTATGTATATATTAAACATATATATCACTATACAATTGTAATTTTCTTGTAACGTGTGAGTCTCCTAGGAGGCTAGGCCTTCAACTGCCCGGCCTTGGGTTGTGCGCCTGGGATGTAGGCTGTTTAGTGGCTGATCTTTCTTTGTATTGGGAGTGGCTGATCTATTGTATCGAGCCTAACGAGTTACACGAGTACTCGTGAGATTGGCTCGTTTAACTTGGTCTATAAACGATCTTAAACTAAAGCTCGGCTCGACTCGTTATTCTTCGAGTTCGAGTCAATTCGAGCCGAGTCATGAGCTACTTGTTTAGCTCGCGAGCTTCGAGCTTTTTTTCCAGCCCTATGGATATCATTACATCAACATTACATAATACATGGGGATACATACAAAAGGGCATACAATGCCACATGAATACAACATCATACATAAGATCAACATCCGACTACGGATGAAACACAAACAGAAGCTCAAACAACATCGACCCTGCTAGCCCAGGCTGCCGACCTAGAACCTATCCCCTGATCGAAGAAGAAGCAAAAGAAGAACTCCAAAACAAGCAAACATTGCTCTCGCGTCATGATCATCGCAAAACCTGTACCTGCAACTATTGTTGTAGTAATCTGTGAGCCACGAGGACTCAGCAATCCCATTACCATGGGTATCAAGACTAGCAAAGCTTAATGGGAAAGGAAGGGGTAAAGTGGTGAGGTTGCAGCAGCGGCTAAGCAAGTATGGTGGCTAACATACGCAGATGAGAGTGAGAAGAGAAGCAAAGGAACGGTCGTCTACTAGCAATGATCAAGAAGTGATCCTGAACTCCTACTTACGTCAAACATAACCCAAATACCGTGTTCACTTCCCGGACTCCACCGAGAAGAGACCATCAAGGCTACACACGCGGTTGATGCGTTTTAATTCGGATCTGGTGTCAAGTTATCTACAACCGGACATTAACAAATTCCCATCTGCCACATTACCGCGGGCACGGCTCTCGAAAGTTTATACCCTACAGGGGTGTCCCAACTTAGCCCATGATAAGCTCTTGCGATCAACGAAGGATAAACCTTCTCCCAGGAAGACCCGATCAGACTCGGAATCCCGGTTTACAAGACATTTCGGCAATGGTAAAACAAGACCAGCAAAGCCGCCCGATGCGCCGACAATCCCGATAGGAGCTGCACATATCTCGTTCTCAAGGCAACACCGGATAAGTCAAGCTACGAGTAAAACCAACCCTCAAGTCGCCCCGAGGTGGCCCCGCAGGTTGCTCGGTTCGGACCAACACTTAGACAAGCACTGGCCCGGGGGGGCTAAAATAAAGATGACCCTTGGGTTGGCCGACCCAAGGGAAGGGTATAGGTGGTGGTGAGGCAAATGGTAAAACCAAGGTTGGGCCTTGCTGGACAAGTTTTATTCAAAGCAAACTATCAAGGGGGTCCCATAAATCACCCGACCGCGTTAGGAACGCAAAATCCGGGAACATAACACCGGTATGACGGAAACTAGGGCGGCAAGAGTGGAACAAAACACCAGGCATAAGGCCGAGCCTTCCATCCTTTACCAAATATATAGATGCATTAATAATATAAGAGATATTGTGATATCCCAACATAACCTTTTCCACCATGGAGCAATCTTCAACTTCACCTGCAACTAACAACGCTATAAGAGGGGCTGAGCAAAGCCGTATCATAGCCAAGCAATGGTTTGCTAGGAATGGTGTCAAAGGTTAGAGGTTCATGGCAATTTGGGGGGCTTGATGAGCAAATGATAGGTAACGCAGCATAGCGATATAACGAAGCAACTAGCATAGCAATGATAGTAGTGAGATCCAGGGTAGCGGTCATCTTGCCTGAAATCCCGCTAGGAAGAAGAACGAGTCCATGAAGAAGAAGAACGGAAGTAGTCGAACGAATCCTCACAATCGCAACATTACCGGAACTAAGAAGCAACACCGGAAAGAAACAAACAACATGGTAAACACACAGGCATAATCATGGCATGATGCACGATCAAGTATGATGCATGTCCGGTTTAATGAGGCATGGCATGGCAAAGTGCAACAAACAATACTGCAAGTTAAGTGGAGCTCAATATGCGGCGAGTTGCATATTGACAAAACACCACATCAATTATTTAGTTCTCTCTTGTTTATGCACCCAACAATATTAAATGTTGTTAAACATGGCAAGGGGTGAAGCATAAGAAAACTACCTATCTAGGCAAGTTTAAATGTGGCCGGAACAACAAACAACAATTCCGGAAAATCCCCATGTGCATATTTTAGATTTGGTACTGTTCTGCCCTAAAACATATTTTATTGTTGTTAAACGGGAAAATAAAGTGGACCATGTTAAACTAGGCATTTCCCACCCCATTTACATATAAAGTTTATTTAAAACGGAGCAACGGTTATTTAGTTATGAAATAAATCATTTTAGCATGGCATTTGAGCAAATTTAATGAAACAACATTTTAAACATTTTAAACATGGATGAAAGTAACATATTATGAAACTAGACAAAATTCTGAGCATTTTACATGTTTAAATCATTTTAATCTGATGCATGGTTTGTGATTTATTAATGCATGAACATGGAGGGTTTTTCTGCAAAACTGTAAATCCTGGAATAATTGCTAAAATCGCAGAAGGAGAAAAAACACGCATCGGGCTGAATCTGGATACTGCACGGGGCGGCTGGACTGCTCACCTAGCTGGGCTCGGCCCAGATCGGTAGAGGTGGGGGCTGGACCGGGGCGCTGGGCCTGCTCCTGGCTTGAGGCCCAGGACGCGGTTGCTGCGGCTGGCGAGCGAGCGGGATGCGGCCCAGGCGCGTGCAGTCGAGGGGCATGGTTAACGCAGGCAGGGGAGCGAGACACTGCTGCTCTCGTTCGTGAAGAATAGAAACAGCAGCACCATGGCGATGGAGAAGAAGCCGGCAGGGGGGTCCTGGCGGCGGGGTCGTCAAGAACCGGACAGAACAGGCAGAACGGAGCATGGAGAGGCGCCTGGGATCAGATCCGGCAAGAGGAGGCGTGGATCGGATCTCCGAGCGGGCGGGGGACATGCTACAAGGCCATGGCTGCAACTATTGCCTGAAGAAAAAAGAGAGAGAAGAATTCAGAGGGGAAAATAGGGAAAGGAAGAAGAGAGAGACGGAGATGGCAGGGCACGACGACCTGCGGGTTTCGGTGGCGCGAATGAGGAGGAGGCATCGGGCGAGCTGGCGACCTGCTGGTCGGTTGCTGGTCATGTCAGAGGCTCGTGGCAAGGAACCTCCAGCGGCGCCATGACCGTGGAGAGGTGGCTGGAGGCGACGGGGTCCTAGGACCAATCGAGATGGGGAAGGGCGGCCGGCGTGGTCGTCTCCTCATGGACCCAAGGCGGGGTCGAGCAGAGCTTGGGGAGGCCGTGGCATGAACTCCTTTCGGTCCCTGCGAGAAGACGCAGAGGAAGACAGAGATGAGATGATGGAGATGGAAACAGAGGGAAGAAGGAAAGGGAAAGGGCGAGGGAGTCCTGGCCTGGCGCTCCGGTGGCGTGGAGCTACGGCCGGAGATGCTGCCGTCGGGGACACGCAGCCATGGTTGAGGCAGCTGCTCGGGCGCGGGCGCCGAGTTGGGTGGACGGGACGCGTCCAGGGAGGACAGAGGGAGCTGGCGATTGGAGCGACGGGGAATCGAGGGAAGAGGGTGGAGGCAGTTGCTGGGTTGGTGAGGAGGGGATCTGGGAGGATCCCAAGGAAGAAGGGGACTAGCGATGATGGGACAAGCTCCCGAGGAACAGGGGAATGTGGGGTGGCGGCGGCTGCGGATGTAATGGATGGATGGGACAGCCTAGGTCTAGGGTTAGGTTGGTTATATAGGTAGGTTGGTTAGCTTAGGGCAAAATGGACCCTCCGATCAAAATCGAACGATCGAAAATAAATAGGTTAGGGAGCCCAAATAAGAAAACGGAGATGTTTTATATATGTTTGGGGATGATCCGGATCCATCGGTCGTGACCGTGCGGTTCGGGTTCGGGGCAAGTTTCGGAAGCACGCGAGGGGTCTGAGAGAGGTCGACGATGACAAGGGGCCTGACAAAATGACAACGGAGGCAAAGAGAGAAAGGGCAACTGCGAACGGTTACGAGTTTTCTTAAAACATGCAGATGCAAAGCGCATGATGCTATGATATGAAATGCAAGACACGAACAAAATGCAAAACAAAGACAAAAACCCAACCACGAAGGAAATATCATATGGCATCTTCGGAAAAAGGCAAGAGTTGGAGTTACGAATATGGAAAGTTGTATCCGGGGCGTTACAACACTCCACCACTATGAGAGGATCTCGTCCCGAGATCTAGGATGGCACCGGAGGGAAAAGGAAGAGGAAGATAAGAGGTAAACTAAGTTGCTTCTTCGACAAACGAGTGAAACCATGAACCATGAGAGGTTGAGCAATTTAAAAGAAAGAGTACAACAGAGATGAACGAGATTGCAAACAATCCGGTAGAAAAAAGTAACAAGGAGTATTACGAGAACTTGAAGGTTGAAAGACATGGAAAAGAGCTTCACGAATGAAAAGAATATGACCACCTCGGTATAATGAGATAGCCAAGGAACAAGAATGACCGAATTTGGACAGCACTCCGGTAGAAAAGAAAAGAAAACTTGATGAGATGAAAAGACATTGAAGAGATGATACAACACTCCGGTTAAATGGATAAACAAGAAAAGAACACGATCCTCACAAAACGAGGTGATGGGTGAAGAGCACAACATCACAATGCCTCCGTAACGAAAGAATAGAAGTTAGATCGTTGGGATAAAGGGACGGAGAAGAAAATGACAACTTTTGCCACAAGTGAACTTGGAAAACATCCTTGCAAAGAAGAATCGAACGGAGTTGTTGGAAAATCAACAACGAGAAGCACAAGCTTGTTGTGGGCTTATGGAAAACATCTCGAGACTATGAGGTGACAACCGGCCACTAATGGAAACCATTGATTTGATTGAGAGCACCGAAGAGATGAAAAACTTCTTCACCGAGAGGATAGGAGAAAACTCGGTTCATTGATAGCACCATAATTAGCAATATTCCTTAGGGAAGGCTTTAGGTGAAATCTTTACCAAGCTAACTCCAATGGAGGGATTAATGGATTTAGAATACCTCATTCTTGACAACATGTGACTCATGAAACATGAATGGAAATTGTCAAGAGTGACATAACACCACCTCAAAAGATAAGGTAGAAAGAATTGCACTTTGGAATGCAAGATGAAGAATACTTGAGCTCCTCAAAACAAAACATGTGTTGAGCACCCTGTTTAATTTTGAGTATAGCTTGGCGGATCTTAGCTTCAAGAGAAATCTTGAAGAACAAATCAAGAATGAAAGGAATCCTTGACAAACCACCATGTAGAGCCTCCATGAAGAACTCCGGTAATAAAAGGATGATAAAAAGAAAGAGAAGTTGAAAACACAAGGTGAATCCTTGCAATGATTTAGATGGAGCTTCACGACGAGATAATTAAGAGAGCTTGGAACTCCGAAAAGAAAGATGAAGCCTCTCGAACCGAGAATGTGATATGATGACCAACTGCGGAAAGAAAGATGAATCACTTGTAATCAAGAATTTATTCATCATGAATAATCTCCGTAAGAAAAGAATTGAATCACCTCAAGGAAATAAGAATAAGATTTATTGTATGCTTATCCTTCATCAAATTAAATTGATGGCAAGCAATGGATTTGGCATACTACTTATTCTCGTTGAAAGGATTAAGAGAGATATAGAGCAAACTTGAGAAAAGTCTTCAACGATCCACCGGTAGGATTTGAAAACAACGAATGAATTGATAAGATAATGAAGGAAGTGAAATCTTGAACGAACCACCGTAAGAATTGAAAATGAACATAGCAAAGGCACAATTCACCGGGAAGAATTGGAAACGAATGAAGATACTTGAGGGGATTTAGATACATGAGAACGAAGAGATCATGAACTGATTAGAGGGTATTTGAACGATGCACCGGTAAGATTTGGAGAACGATAGCTACACGCTAAGAATGAAGAATTACGACATGATGGCCTTCGGAGGAAAGAAATTGAAACAACCGTTGAAATGCTCCGGATGGGTGAAAAGAATTCTCACAATCGAAAACAATTATGAGAGGTTGGCATCAAGCTTGAACTACGCATCTTTGGAAGAACGGGTAAGGATTTAAGAGGAACTCTTCTTCGGTCTTCAAATGTTGAGAATGATGATGAGAACCACCATGAATTGTTGAGATACTCCGGGAGAATTAAAAGAGGAAAGGTTGAGCCAAAGATAAAAAGAATTTGAAAACGACCTTGGAGAAGGCATGTGACTGATGAAAATTCATTCTTACATCAAACTTCGAAAAGAATTTGTGAATGGCTCCGGGAAAATTAGGAGAGTCAGGTAAGATCCTGGGAAAAGACCTGTGGGTTATGGCCCACTCAAAAAGATACAGCGTTGAACGATTGATTTAAAGGGGGGATTGCACCGGTTGAATTAAATGGCTTGAATGAGATAACAATCTCCAAATGGCTTGAACGGATTAAGAATGGAAACACAAATCTTCTGAGATATCTTCAGCACTCTGGAACAAATGAATAGCAAGAGGTGAGTGATTGAGAGGTGCACCGGCATGAGAAAGCATTTGACACGAGGAAAGGACTATGATCAACACTGAAAGCTTGAATTGGATCCACCGGAGAAGAAAAAAGAACGAAGGATGATGAACTTGAAACTGTTGAGCATCTTCATGGGGAATCACCGGATAAGAACATTGAAAGAAAAAAGTGAAGTGACTTGACATGAATAAATGGATACTTGATTAAAATAAATGAGTCCTTGAAGAAAAGGGTGGGAGGGTGGGGAAAAACAAAGACAACTTGGGATGAACGAAACAAACACCATTGAGAAAACTTAGAATTGATCTTGCGGATGGGGAGAATGATGGGATCATCTCGAAGAGAAGCGCACCGGTTGGAAAAGAATTAACATGACAACCTCAACGATCCAAAAGGATTAGTATTCACATAGCAATATGAGAACACCGTTTAGGAAAGGTATGGATTCAACATTTGACTTCGAAGCAACTCGAATACCACAAATAAAATAAAACAAAGGATTTGGCTTGCAGAATAAGCCGGAAACAAACCTATGATAGAGATTTACCCAATCCCATATCATGCATCTGTCGGAAAGATATTCTAGGAGCTACTTGAATTCCCACCTATAAACTCCCGAAACTTTCTGGTTATGCAATCTGGTGTTGGGGATACAGGGGAAGCAATATATCTCACCCAAACTAACAATACCTACATCCAAGCTGTATCCATCCGTCAACACATAACCAAGAAAACTCCGGAAATCGTGTACCTCAACCTTCGAAAAGCATCAGTTATACGAGCTATGGCAATACTCCCGAACTCCCCAATACTGGGTGACGTCGAGGTTATCTCACCAACAACTGCATAAAAGAGATTTTCGATGTCGGCAAAACTCAGGTATTCCAGAACTGCAACGATAAAATTATGATGACAACACCTCGGAGCTCAACTCCCCGGGACACTACCACAACCCCTAAATGACAGGAGGCACCAAGAACAATGTTCTCGTCATAAGAATATCGGAACGATCCCAAGATACCCGCGTGATCCTAAAAAAAATTAGTGAAATTTGAGGAGAGGAAAGACAAAACATCTACGTCAGGAGTCCTCACCAGAGCGACGAAGGGGGCTGAGGAGTAAAAAGAATCCTACTCTCCGATATATATAATACTAAGACTCAAAATAGTTTTCTTCTAGACTCAACAACGGCCAACAATCAAGGGGGCTCCTATGGTAGGTCGAGGCTCTGATTACCAACTTGTCACACCCAAGATGCGACCCTATCCTAAAGGAACACGAAGGTCCCACCAAGGATAGAAGCGCATCTTGAAGATGCTTTTGCAAGGTGGATATCATTACATCAACATTACATAATACATGGGGATACATACAAAAGGGCATACAATGCCACATGAATACAACATCATACATAAGATCAACATCCGACTACGGATGAAACACAAACAGAAGCTCAAACGACATCCACCCTGCTAGCCCAGGCTACCGACCTAGAACCTATCCCCTGATCGAAGAAGAAGCAGAAGAAGAACTCCAAAACAAGCAAACATCACTCTCGCGTCATGATCATCGCAAAACCTGTACCTGCAACTATTGTTGTAGTAATCTGTGAGCCACGAGGACTCAGCAATCCCATTACCATGGGTATCAAGACTAGCAAAGCTTAATGGGAAAGGAAGGGGTAAAGTGGTGAGGTTGCAGCAGCGGCTAAGCAAGTATGGTGGCTAACATACGCAGATGAGAGCGAGAAGAGAAGCAAAGGAACGATCGTCTACTAGCAATGATCAAGAAGTGATCCTGAACTCCTACTTATGTGAAACATAACCCAAAGACCGTGTTCACTTCCCGGACTCCGCCGAGAAGAGACCATCACGGCTACACACGCGGTTGATGCGTTTTAATTCGGATCTGGTGTCAAGTTATCTACAACCGGACATTAACAAATTCCCATCTGCCACATAACCGCGGGCACGGCTCTCGAAAGTTTATACCCTGCAGGGGTGTCCCAACTTAGCCCATGATAAGCTCTTGTGATCAACAAAGGATAAACCTTCTCCCAGGAAGACCCAATCAGACTCGGAATCCCGGTTTACAAGACATTTCGACAATGGTAAAACAAGACCAGCAAAGCCGCCCGACGCGCCGACAATCCCGATAGGAGCTGCACATATCTCGTTCTCAGGGCAACACCGGATAAGTCAAGCTACGAGTAAAACCAACCCTCAAGTTGCCCCGAGGTGGCCCCGCAGGTTGCACAGTTCGGACCAACACTTAGACAAGCACTGGCCCCGGGGGGCTAAAATAAAGATGACCCTTGGGTTGGCCGACCCAAGGGAAGGGTATAGGTGGTGGTGAGGCAAATGGTAAAACCAAGGTTGGGCCTTGCTGGACAAGTTTTATTCAAAGCGAACTGTTAAGGGGGTCCCATAAATCACCCGGCCGCGTTAGGAACGCAAAATCCGGGAACATAACACCGGTATGACAGAAACTAGGGCGGCAAGAGTGGAACAAAACACCAGGCATAAGGCCGAGCCTTCCACCCTTTACCAAATATATAGATGCATTAATAATATAAGAGATATTGTGATATCCCAACATAACCCTGTCCACCATGGAGCAATCTTCAACTTCACCTGCAACTAACAACGCTATAAGAGAAGCTGAGCAAAGCGGTAACATAGCCAAGCAATGGTTTGCTAGGAATGGTGTCAAAGGTTAGAGGTTCATGGCAATTTGGGGGGCTTGATGAGCAAATGATAGGTAAGCAGCATAGCGATAGAATGAAGCAACTAGCATAGCAATGATAGCAGTGAGATCCAGGGTAGCGGTCATCTTGCCTGAAATCCCGCTAGGAAGAAGAACGAGTCCATGAAGAAGACGAACGGAAGTAGTCGAACGAATCCTCACAATCGCAACATTACCGGAACTAAGAAGCAACACCGGAAAGAAACAAACAACATGGTAAACACACAGGCATAATCATGGCATGATGCACGATCAAGTATGATGCATGTCCGGTTTAATGAGGCATGGCATGGCAAAGTGCAACAAACAATACTGCAAGTTAAGTGGAGCTCAATATGCGGCGAGTTGCATATTGACAAAACACCACATCAATTATTTAGTTCTCTCTTGTTTATGCACCCAACAATATTAAATGTTGTTAAACATGGCAAGGGGTGAAGCATAAGAAAACTACCTATATAGGCAAGTTTAAATGTGGCCGGAACAACAAACAACAATTCCGGAAAATCCCCATGTGCATATTTTAGATTCGGTACTGTTCTGCCCTAAAACATATTTTATTGTTGTTAAACAGGAAAATAAAGTGGACCATGTTAAACTAGGCATTTTCCACCCCATTTACATATAAAGTTTATTTAAAACGGAGCAACGGTTATTTAGTTATGAAATAAATCATTTTAGCATGGCATTTGAGCAAATTTAATCAAACAACATTTTAAACATTTTAAACATGGATGAAAGTAGCATATGAAACTAGACAAAATTCTGAGCATTTTACATGTTTAAATCATTTTAATCTGATGCATGGTTTGTGATTTATTAATGCATGAACATGGAGGGTTTTTCTGCAAAACTGTAAATCCTGGAATAATTGCTAAAATCGCAGAAGGAGAAAAAAACACGCATCGGGCTGAATTTGGATACTGCACGGGGCGGCTGGACTGCTCACCTAGCTGGGCTCGGCCTAGATCGGTAGAGGTGGGGGCTGGACCGGGGCGCTGGGCCTGCTCCTGGCTTGAGGCCCAGGACGCGGTTGCTGCGGCTGGCGAGCGAGCGGGATGCGGCCCAGGCGCGTGCAGTCGAGGGGCGTGGTCAACGCAGGCAGGGGAGCGAGATGCTGCTACTCTCGTTCGTGAAGAACAGAAACAGCAGCACCATGGCGATGGAGAAGAAGCCGGCAGGGGGGTCCTGGCGGCGGGGTCGTCAAGAACCGGATAGAATGGGCAGAATGGAGCATGGAGGGGCGCCTGGTTTCAGATCCGGCAAGAGGAGGCGTGGATCGGATCTCCGAGCGGGCGGGGGACGTGCTACAAGGCCATGGCTGCAACTATTGCCTGAAGAAAAAAGACAGAGAAGAATTCAGAGGGGAAAACAGGGAAAGGAAGAAGAGAGAGACGGAGATGGCAGGGCACGATGACCTGCGGGTTCCGGTGGCGCGAACGAGGAGGAGGCATCGGGCCCGCTGGCGACCTGCTGGTCGGTTGCTGGTCATGTCAGAGGCTCGTGGCAAGGAACCTCCAGCGGCGCCATGACCGTGGAGAGGTGGCTGGAGGTGACGGGGTCCTGGGACCAATCGAGATGGGGAAGGGCGGCCGGCGTGGTCATCTCCTCTGGACCCAAGGCGGGGTCGAGCAGAGCTTGGGGAGGCCGTGGCATGAACTCCTTTCGGTCCCTGCGAGAAGACGCAGAGGAAGACAGAGATGAGATGATGGAGATGGAAACAGAGGGAAGAAGGAAAGGGAAAGGGCGAGGGAGTCCTGGCCTGGCACTCCGGTGGCGTGGAGCTACGGCCGGAGATGCTGCCGTCGGGGACACGCAGCCATGGTTGAGGCAGCTGCTCGGGCGCGGGCGCCGGGTTGGGTGGACGGGACGCGTCCAGGGAGGACATAGGGAGCTGGCGATTGGAGCGACGGGGAATCGAGGGAAGAGGGTGGAGGCAGTTGCTGGGTTGGTGAGGAGGGGATCTGGGAGGATCCCAAGGACGAAGGGGACTAGCGACGATGGGACAAGCTCCCGAGGAACAGGGGAATGTGGGTGGCGGCGGCTGCGGGATGTAATGGATGGATGGGACAGCCTAGGTCTAGGGTTAGGTTGGTTATATAGGTAGGTTGGTTAGCTTAGGGAAAAATGGACCCTCCGATCAAAATCGAACGATCGAAAATAAATAGGTTAGGGAGCCCAAATAAGAAAACGGAGATGTTTTATATATGTTTGGGGATGATCCGGATCCATCGGTCGTGACCGTGCGGTTCGGGTTCGGGGCAAGTTTCGGACGCACGCGAGGGGTCTGAGAGAGGTCGACGAAGACAAGGGGCATGACAAAATGACAACGGAGGCAAAGAGAGAAAGGGCAACTGCGAACGGTTACGAGTTTTCTTAAAACATGCAGATGCAAAGCGCATGATGCTATGATATGAAATGCAAGACACGAACAAAATGCAAAACAAAGACAAAAACCCAACCACGAAGGAAATATCATATGGCATCTCCGGAAAAAGGCAAGAGTTGGAGTTACGAATATGGAAAGTTGTATCCGGGGCGTTACACAGATGCAGACATATTTAACGTCAAATCCAAGTTCAGATAGCCTCCTACGGAACCAGAAGTGCTCAGGCACCAAGCCTGTTAAAGTTTATCGGTTACAAAAACCACTCGGCATACCGAGGCAATTTTAAGGCATCAGGCATTGAAGTTTTTTACCCCTCCTATGGAGGGCTGGAAGGTGCAACGAACTCGTCCAGGCCGATTCCATCTACGATACGAGTGGCAGCAGCTATGAAGGTCTCCATGAAGGATCGGAAGTCATGCTTCTTGGTATTGGCCACCTTGAGAGCCGCCAGCTTGTCCTCTCGCGCGTCCTTGCAGTGAACACAGACCAAAGATAGAGCAACGTCGGCACCGTACCTGGCAGAAGACTTCTTCCATTCTTGCACTCGACTTGGAACTTCGTTCAGTCAAGTCATCAGAGACTCAAGGTCATTCTGAAGTGTTTCTCCTGGCTAGAGTGCTGCGTCGATGCGTGGTGTCGCAACCTTCAGCCTTGCAAGATAGTCGACAACAGCAGCAACGCGAGACTCGAGTCGGAGCACGTTCATGGCGGCTTCATCCTTCACAGGAGAGGTGATGGGATCTAGGCTCGTCTCTAGTCGACCAGTCTCCTCCTCAAAGTTTTGGCAGAACTCTGTAGACACAACCCCAAAGTTAAGGCAGCAGTTTGGTGGTAAGACCATAATTAAAAAGCCTGTCGGATACAAAGGGTTACCTTCAAGCGTGAGGAATAGCTTCTTGGCGAGTCCTCCCAGATAAGCCTCCAGATCATTCTTCTGTCCCACCAATTCGCTGGCCTTGTCACTCAAGGCAATCTTGTCATTCTTCAGTCGACTAACCTCCTTGTTGACCGCATCAAGAGCAGCTTTCAGATTGGCGTTGTCCTCTTCAAGCTTGCTGATTGAAGCCAACTTTTCTTCTGCGAGCTTGGTCTTCTCTGAAGCTGCTTTCTGCGCCTCAGGGAGGTCAAGATCCTTCTTCTTCAGAGAATCCCTCAGTTTATCTGTAAAATCACGGTAAGATCAGACTCGGGAATAGACAAGAAACAAAGGCAGTCGTCAAGATTCTCACCAAACATACCTTTTGCCTCCTCCTTCGCCTTCGTGAAGTTCTCCTGGACAAGCTTCAGATCAAGTTCGAGCTGGATATGCTTGTTCTCCAACTCAGTATAACGAGCTGCAAGCTCGCAAGATTTCTGCGAAGAACCAATCGACAGACGTCAAAGATAGGTCACTTCCGAGTGACTAAAAAAAATCGTAGTATTTCTAAGACTACAGCCGAATCTAAACATTCAACTGTAGTCTCGGGGACTACACCCAGTGGGTGCACTCAACGTGCCCCCACTAGTTCTATTGGTTAGAGTCGATCAGTCGACCAAAAAAGGCAGAAAGGCTAACCACCAATAGTTAGCCATAGTAAAAAAAAGAAAGAAAAGGTGTTCTTCAGACTGTAGTCGACTGCCAGCAGTCGACCACAGTCTCGGGGACTACACCCAGTGGGTGCACTCAGCGTGCCCCCACCAGTTTATGATTCCATTCGACCAGATCGAGAAAAGAAAGTAACGAGAAAAAGCTCAAGACATAAAGACTATGGTCGACTACCAACAGTCCACCATAGCCTTGGGGACTACACCCAGTGGGTGCACTCAGCGTGCCCCCACCAATCCAGAATTTCAATCAACACACCCAGTGGGTGTACGACAGATACTAAGATTCTCAGAAAGAAAAGTTTTCAGGTATCATATCCTAACAGAACAGGCAGTGATCGACTAACCTGAACATTGCTCTGAAGGGCTGAACTGGCATCATAAGCTGCTTGACTGGCGTCTCGGATCGCCTTCACTTGCTCCATCATGACCCCCTCCTGGCGTATGGCTTCTTTAGCGGCGCTTGCTTGGTCTTCTAGGACGTGGTGGGTGGAGAAAACTGAAGGCTGATCAGCACTCGACGACGAAGGGCGAGCACTCGTCAGCGGCACCGCAAAGGATACGGTAGGCCGAGTGATGTTGTCTCCCTCCGCAACATACGTCTCAGGTGTTGATACGACCTGAGCTGTCTTACCAGCAGATGCTCTCCTATTCCTCCTCTGCCTCAGTGGTTCCTCGTCATCATCGTCAGGAAGATCAATGATGATATTAGATGGAGCTGCAAAAAAGAGTCAAAGTTAAAAATGAAGATCCTACCGACTGAAAACGAAACTATGAAGGTCATACCAGGGTTGGAAGTGACATCATCCTCCATTTCTTGATCTTTAGGTCTGGTCGAGGTATCAGAAGTAGCAGCACTGCGGTTTCAGAAATCGGTCGGTCAGCTAACGAATCGACCAAGAATAAATCCATGAGAAACAAGAAGGCACAAGTTACGTCATTACCCAGAAATAGTGGGAATCACCATCTTCATCTTTGGCAAGGCCTTCGTCGGCTTTGATGGCGCCACTCGAGATTGCTTCGGCACTTTCTCAGTCGGCGCCGGAGAGGTCGTCCGAGGACGCTTGGTCGACTGCACAACAGGCGCGACCCCCTTGCCGCGCTCGACTGTAGGGTCATGAGCAAGCTTGGATCTTCTTTCAGAACGGGGAGGTGCGACTTCCTCCTCCTCTTCCTCCTCCTCTTCCTCATCGGAGCCAGCATCTTCATCACCCTCGTCGCCATCCGATTCTCACTCCTCTTGACTTTCACCTCCACTTCCTTCCTCCTCCTCGGTCTGTGCCTGCGCCCCATTGGGCATCGAATACAACTCAGTGGTAGCCTGAAAGACAACAAACAAGACAAAAGTCTATCGACTGATCTGCAGCAAAACAAAATGAACGAAACATGATTACAGTCAGAGATAAGTGGTCATACCTTGTCTGGTTCATAAGACTGGTCGAGTGGCAGGATCCTCCTGGCCCCACGAGGGTTATCTTTGTTCCCTGTGATGGCAGTCATCCACCTCTCCAGTGTGGCGTCATCGACCTCCTCTGGGTGGACCCGAGTGGTGTCTTCGGTACCAGAGTACAACCACATCGGGTGGCCTCGATATTGGAGTGGCTGAATGCGCCGTCGAAGGAAAACCTCCAGAAGATCCATGCCAGCGAATGAGCTGGACTACACGCTCCATCAACATTTTAACCCGAGCCTTCTCCTCCGGAAGCACCTTCAGAGAGGACGGCTTGTTCACTCGACTCATGGAGAAAGGAGGGAGCCCAATCGACTGCCCTGGCGTCGACTGGTCTTGGCAGTAGAACCAGGTCGACTGCCACCCTCTAACTGACTCGGGAAGGGTCATGGATGGAAAAGCACTCTTACTCCTCATCTGGACCCCAAGACCCCCGCACATCTGGATTACTTGGATTTTCTCTTCATTTGGACTAGCCTTTTTCACCGTCTGAGAGCGACAAGTGAATATGTGTTTGAAGAGGCCCCAGTGCGGCCGGCAACCCAAGAAGTTTTCGCACAAAGAAACGAAAGCGGCGAGATAGGCAATGGAGTTGGGGGTGAAGTGATGAAGTTGAGCCCCAAAGAAATTCAGAAACCCCTGAAAGAAAAGATTCGGTGACAGAGAAAACCCACGATCGATATGGGTGGCTAAGAGGACACACTCACCCTCCTGAGGCTGCGGCTACCACTCCGTCCCCGGAAGCCTAGCTGCTCCGTGTTTGATTAGCCCTTCGTTGGCTAGGTCATCGAGATCCTTCTGGGTGATGGTCGAGCAGATCCTATCCCCCTGGATCCAACCTTGCGGCAGGCAGGACCGCGACGAGGATCCACCCCGACTGGTTGCTCTCCCCTTCGCCTTCGCCGGCGCCTTCTTCGCCCCCTCCAAAGCCGCCGTATTCTCCTTCACCATTGTTGCCGACGAGGCAGGTACGGAGCAGCGGCGCTGAACAGATAGCAAGCGCAGCAGATGAATCTGAAGACGGGGGAGGGGAAAATGAGGGAGCACTGTTCAAAAAACCCCCGTCCGGCGCCTTATATGGAGTCGCTTCCGAGTGGCTGACGGGTAGGCCCGGACAATCCTGTCAAACCCCACAACAGTCGTGCGAGCGATACGTGGCGAAAAAGGCGGCGCGGAGATCGAGGCGTCTCTGCCTTATCCCGCCCGAGTACCGCATCATTCTCCGCTTCGCGCGCTTCCCGAAATTCAGATCCCACTAAATCCGCTAACAACAGGGCAACTTGTCAGATGGGAGATTTCCTACGATCCGTCACCCGGAAATCTCCAAGTTCACAAAGTTATTTCGACAGATGTAAGGAATGGACCAAGTCGACTGAAAGAGAAGTTGACGCCATCACTAACAAGTCATTGATCCAGAGTAAGACACATTCACAGCACCAAAAACAGGTCGGAAAGATTATCAACTCCTTCCTCACTCAAACCTCGATCC
Organism: Triticum dicoccoides; assembly: GCF_002162155.2. Classification (NCBI taxonomy): domain Eukaryota; kingdom Viridiplantae; phylum Streptophyta; class Magnoliopsida; order Poales; family Poaceae; genus Triticum; species Triticum dicoccoides. The sequence goes on from NC_041391.1 coordinate 238,513,779, forward strand.
ATTCGGGGGCTAATGATGAAGTCATGTACCTAGGGTAGGGTCATGGACCTGTCCAAGGTACCCTCCCCAAGGACATCTTTAGAAGAAGCTGCCTTCCAGTCGACCTAGAGGTATTCCACTCGACGGACTCGAAGACACTCGACCATGAAGACTCACTCTACCACCAGGAGATCAAGAGCCACTCTGTATCCAAACGGTCTGTAATTAAGTAGTCTTTATGGCCATGATGACACTTTATGTAAGGCGTTACCAGTAACGCCAGGCCTTAATGTACTTTAAACCCTCCGCTACGTGGGCTAGCTAGGGTCCTGGCGGACACTATATAAGCCACCCCCCTTCACTGGCAGAAGGGTTCGCACCCCTGTAACTCATACACATATAATCCAGTCGACCGCCTCCGGGCTCTGAGACGTAGGGCTGTTACTTCCTCCGAGAAGTGCCTGAACTCATAAATCCCTTGCGTATACAACTACTCCATAGCTAAGATCTTTCCTCTCCATACCTACCCTCTATTCTACTGTCAGTCTTAGTACCACGACATTGTCCTCAAGTAATTCAGTTGACAAACTGAAAGTGATAAAGAAAAACTTTTTCAAACTCTGTTTGATCTTTAGGTCTCACATTTACTCATATCAATGCAATAATCAACTAGCAAGCAATAATAATAAATCTCGGATGACAACACATTTTCAAAACAATCATGATATGATATAACAAGATGGTATCTCTCTAGCTCTTTCTGAGAGCGCAAAATATAAATGTAGAGCACCCTTGAAGATCAAGGACTGACTAGACATTGTAATTCATGGTAAAAGAGATCCAGTCACAGTCATACTCAATATGAATTAATAACAGTGCATACAAATGATGGTGGTGCTCTCCAACTAGTGCTTTTTATAAGAGGATGATGACTCAGCAATAAAAGTAAATAGATAGGCCCTTCACAGAGGGAAGCAGGGATTTGCAGAGGTGCTAGAGATCGGGTTTTTGAAACAGAGATAAATAATATTTTGAGCGGTATGCTTTCATTCTCAACATAACAACCAAGATATCTCAATACCTTCCATATTAGATACATTATAGGCGGTTCCCAAATAGAACGGTAAAGTTTATACTCCCCCACCACCAACAAGCACATTCCACGGCTGGTCCGAAACAACGGGTACTTGCCATTTTGCATCATGTTTTCCTACTATTATTTATGTTGTTTTATTGTATAATAATTCTTTATGGAGTAATTCTAATGCCTTTTCTCTCATAATATGTAAGGTATGCACCAAGAGGGAGAATTCTGGCAGCTGGAAATCTGGACTTGAAAAAGCTACATCAAGCTACCTATTCTGCACAACTCCAAATGAGCCAAAACTCCTTGAGGATATTTTATGGAATGTTTAATAAATATTGGAGCAAATAAGTACCAGAGTAGGGCTACCAGGTGGGCACAAACCACCTGGACGCGCCAGGAGGCCCAGGCGCGCCCTGGTGGGTGCTGCCCTCCTTGGCCCACCTCTGGTGCCCATCTTCTGGTATATAAGTCATTTTGACCTAGAAAAAAATCAGAGGATGACACTCGGGACGAAGCGCCGCCGCCTCGAGGCGGAACTTGGGCAGGAGCACTTTTGCCCTCCGGCGGAGCGATTCCGCCGGGGGAACTTCCCTCTCGGAGGGGGAAATCATCATCATCATCATCACAAACAACTCTCCCATCCCGGAGAGGGCTATCTTCATCAACATCTTCACACCACCAACTCCTCTCAAACCCTAGTTCATCTCTTGTGTTCAATCTTTGTACCAAAACTACGGATTGGTGCTTGTGGGTGACTAGTAGTGTTGATTACATCTTGTACTTGATTACTATATGGTTTATTTGGTGGAAGATTATATGTTCAGATCCATTATGCTATTTAATACCCCTCTGATCTTGAGCATGTTTTTCATTTGTGAGTAGTTACTTTCATTCTTGAGGTCACGGGAGAAATCATGTTACAAGTAATCATGTGAACTTGATATGTGTTTGATATTTTGATGGTATGTATGTTGCCATTCTCTTAGTGGTGTCATGTGAACGTTGACTACATGGCACTTCACCATATTTGGGCCTAAGGGAATGCATGTGGAGTAGTTATTATATGGTGGGTTGCGGGAGTGACAGAAGCTTAAACCCCAGTTTATGCGCTATTCCGTAAGGGGCCGATTGGATCCAAAAGTTTAATGCTATGGTTATAATTTATTCTGAATACTTTTCTCGTAGTTGTGGATGCTTTCGAGAGGGTTAATCATAAGTAGGAGGTTTGTTCAAGTAAGAACATCACCTAAGCACCGGTCCACCCACATATCAAATTATCAAAGTACCGAACACGAATTAAGCCAACATGATGAAAGTGACTAGACACGCGGGCCCCATCGCATATTTTGTTAAATAAATGTTTTTCTAAATAAAAACGATTAATTAAAACGTTAGTTAAATTAGTTAGTTAGTACTAACAAGTCACTGACTGCTGGGGCCCACGCGCCCTAACTAACCCTGTTAGTTTACTTAAGCCTCTGTTAGACAGAGAGGCTGATAGGTGGGTCCCACCTGTCAGTTTGACTGGTCAGCAGAGCTGATGCAGTGCTGACATCACTGCTGACGCAATAAACCTTTTCTGCTTTTAAAATAATTCAGAAATTGGTTTAAACTTCGAAAATCCGTAACTTTTAATCCGTAACTCGGATGAAAATGTTTTCTACATGAAAGTTGCTCAGAAAAATCTAACGAATCCGAATACGCGGTCCGTTCATCTATCACATGCCCCTAGCATGCTGAACTTGGAACTTTCCCCCTCTTTTCCTTTGTCCGGAATCCGCCTAACACCGGGAATTCATCCTCGGATGTTTCCCCCCTTCGTCTGCAACGTGTAGTACCGCGTTAGAGCACGCCTAGCACTACGTATTGTCATGTCATGCTTAGTGATACCTCTATTTGCTATGTATTTACTGTTTCTTCCCCCTCTTCTCTTCGATAGACCCCGAGGCCGATGATGCCCCGGTGATCGACTACGTCGACAACGACCCCCTCCTTGCCAGAGCAACCAGGCAAGCCCCCCCTTTGATCGTCCCGACATCGCCCATTCCATTCTCTCATGCTTGCATTAGATTTTGCTATTGTTATTGTTTGCTCCTATTCTGATGCATAGCCTTCTTTTGTAACCTGCTTATTGTTACCTTACCGGCTTATCCTAAACTGCTTAGTATAGGCTAGTTAGTGATCCATCAGTGACCTCCACCTTGTCCTTGTTGCCCCGCTTCATCATCGAAGACCCGAACAACGGGATCGAAGACCAGGCCCCGGCACCGCACATCACTTTCCCCTTAGTTGCTCGACACTACTGGGATACTATCGAGTGCCGAGGGTGAGACCTCTAGAGCACTTCTGATGTTAACCCTGTAGTGTAGCTATTCAGTCGTGGTCATCGAGGGTGATTTCCTCTTTAACACTTCCGATACGACTTTGTCGTGCAACCCCTCAAGTGTGAACCTCGGGGGTGATTCCTCTTATGTTCACCTTGATGATTACATCGAGTGGAATTCACCGGGGGTGATTCCTTGGGTTTTCCCCTTGATGTTTGGACACACGAATACTTGGACTTTACAACTGTTACTTGGAAGGGCGGGTCGACCCTAAGGGGTACCCGCGAGTGATGTGGAGACGGGTTGACCTGGAGGGTGCCTGCGAGATAATTACGAGGCGTGGCTGGGAATTCCTAGCCCTTGCCGCAAGTCCTCGAGACGGGGCAAGGGGGTCACATCTTTCGTGAGTCTCTGCTTGTTACCGCGCGTTCCTAATCCACTACAATTTGGATATTTGATCCGAGGGGCCTCTAGCCTGATAGCACTAACCATCACGTGGGCATAGTATGGGCGTTCTGCGTCGTATACATCAGCCGAAGCTTAATAGACGTCAGCGACTGAGTGGCGCGCGCCGGGTTGGACTGGTAAGCTCCTACCTTTTTCAAGGAGGTAGCTAGGTCTGCTCACCAGCCACGTACGCAACGTGCAGGAGTTCCCGGGGAGATGGCCCATGACCCCTGGGGGCATAGGTTTAGTCCGGCGTGCTGACCTCTCTATTAAGTCTAGGTCGGGTTGCGGCGTATTGTTTGGCCGAGGCCGGGCATGACCCAGGAAAGTGTGTCCGGCCGGAGTTAAGCGAGCGTGGTGGGTAAGTTGGTGCACCCCTGCAGGGAAGAACTAATCTATGCATAGCCTGTCCTACGGTAACGGACACTTGGAGTTGTATCCCGATCGATACAACTAGAACTGGATACTTGTGATGAGAATTGGATTGTGATGACACTTGGATAGTATGGCTCTGGGATTGCTTTCTCGCAGGGAGTCGAGAAAGGATATCCGGCCGAGGTTGATAACACTACTACTACTTTAATTTATGCTACTCTACTCCCTCCTGTTGCTTCAAGATGGTGGGTTCGAGAAGAAGCTAGTCTTCGATAGGCTAGGCTTTTCCCCCTTCTCTTCTGGCATTCTGCAGCCCAGTCCACATATACAGCCTTCCCTTTGATAATGTTGCATATGTAGTGTAGATCCTTGCTTGCGAGTACTTTCGATGAGTACTCACGGTCGCTTTGCTCCCCCTTTTCCCCATTTTCTTCTATCCGGTTGATGCAACCAGATGTCTGAGCCCAAGAGTCAGATGCCACCGTCTATGCCTACTACTACGTGGAGACCGTCGACGACCAGGAGTAGTTAGGAGGCTCCCAGGCAGGAGGCCTTGCCTTTTCGATCGATGTTGCTTTTGTGCTAGCCTTCTTAAGGCAAACTTGTCTAACTCATGTCTGTACTCAGATATTGTTGCTTCCGCTGACTCTTGCGTATTCGAGCTTATGTATTCGAGCCCTCAAGGCCCATGGCTTGTAATATAAAGCTTGTATTATTTTATTTGTGTCTAGAGTTGTGTTGTGATATCTTCCCGTGAGTCCTTGATCTTGATCGTACACCTTTGCATGTATGATTAGTGTACGATTGAATCGGGGGCGTCACACCCGTGTACCCTCAAGAACACTTTTCTTATCATAAGAAACCGTTTTAGCCTATCCTTTGCCTCAAAAGGATTGGGATACCTTGCTGCACTTTTGTTACTACTATCGGTACTTGCTTGTTACAAATTATCTTGCTATCAAACTACTCTGCTACTTACAACTTTAGCACTTGCAGACAGTACCTTGCTGAAAACCACTTGTCATTTCCTTCTGCTCCTCGTTGGGTTTGACACTCTTACTTATCGAAAAGTCTACAATTGACCCCATATACTTGTGGTTCATCAAGGCTATTTTCTGGCAACGTTGCCGGGGAGTGAAGCACTCTTGGTAAGTGGAAACTGGTAAGGAAAAACATTATTACTATGTGATGAAATTTATTGTCACTTGCTACTATGGAAAACAATCCTTTGAGGGGTTTGTTTGGGGTATCTTCACCTCGACCGAAACCACAATTAATTACCCCTCAGCCTACTGCACCTACTGAAAATATTGAATATGAAATTCCTTCAGGTATGTTAGAATAACATCTAGCTAATCCTTATGCAGGAGATGGAACCGAACATCCTAATATGCACTTGATATATATGGATGCAATTTGTGGATTGTTTAAGCTTGCAGGTTTTCCCGGAGATGAAGCTAAGAAGAAGGTTTTCCCTTTATCTTTGAAGGTAAAAGCATTGACATGGTATAGGATATGTGATGATATTGGATCTTGGAACTGGAACCGTTTGAAACTGGAATTTCATCAGAAATTTTATCCTATGCATCTAGTTCATCATGATCAGAATTATATATGTAATTTTTGGCCTCATTGTCACGACCGGTTTTTCGGGTAATAATTTCCAGAAAATGGCCATTGTGTTCACCAGCCCCAGGATTACTGTTAGCTGATGAGGCACCAAATTGATACAGAAATTCCAAGCAAAGTACAAAATGTGCAGTACAAGACCATTTTGGCCTGTGAGTACAACAAATGGTTTCTACTGGTTGAGGGCGGAAGCGGTTTGAGGATCATCAGTGTCTATGGGACTCCATTTCCCAACAGGAACTGCTGACCAGGCTAACTCCTATCTTCGCGAGGCTGCTATCCCCGTTGCTTAGGTTCCGTGGCTGTCATCACGTCGCTCCTCTCCAAGCAAGAAATCTGGCCAAGACAATAGCCAGGGACAAGCCAGTGAGTACTTTGAATGTACTCGCAAACATTATGAACACGGGTATAATATAAATGATAATCGTGCACTGAAATATTCTATGATCACATCGTCAGTCATAAAATAAAATCTCTGATGCATGCATGCAGGTTATTTATATGCAACACAAATAATCAATAATGGAATGGAAATAAAATGCCGCAGTCGGGCGTCTGTGCGACACCACATAAAGGGCTTATAAAGTAAATAAATAACAAGCAGTGCCACAGTCGGGCATCTCAGCGACACCACATAAAGGGCTTATAAAGTAAATAAATAACAAGCAATGCCACAGTCGGGCGTCTCAGCGACACCACATAAAGGGCTTATAAAGTAAATAAATAACAAGCAATGCCACAGTCGGGCGTCTCAGCGACACCACATAAAGGGCTTATAAAATAAATAATCACATTGAATATCCAGGAGGTAGAACCGTCCCAGGGATACTCAATAATTCAAATATTATAATGGGTTAGTCCATAATAAACATAACATAATTATCACAAGTCATCAGTCATGATCCACGTTCTGGTTTAGTAGTTTCTCCTCCGAAGACCGACACTAAGACCGACACTTGACCCAACCCAGACTATAGTCCTTAACCATGGACATGGCTATTCGAATAGGTTTAATCTCTGCAGAGGGTGTACTCTTTACCCACGAGTAACAGATTCCTTTAGTCCATCAAGACTAATTCCGTCTACGGTCTTTTAAATGAAAACACACCTGACTTGCACACACCAACTTAACTTACCGGTGTCTGGAATCACCCACGACACTGTTAAGCAAAACTCTAAGTGGGGAGGCTACAACCTCGATTAGCATGGGATCACAAAATTTATACCGCGTGCAAAACTGGGGAAGCTACCCCCTCGGCTACAACCGAAACACCCATGCCCCCTGACCGGATGACTGGCTTTAATCCATGGCCTTGGTACCCTCATCCTGGCCCTCTGTACAGTGTGTGCTAGAAAGGGGTTGACAAATTACTAAACCGTACCCTACCTGTGGCAGGGACAAGTGGTAGCACAAAACAAGTGTGGGGGTTACTGGAACAAGACTCGATCTATGGTCGACTCAGGAGGTTTATAATTTCCCTGCATGACATGAATAACAAATATATTTCAAAAAATACAATCAACACTCATTATATCTTACTATGCCATACCGGACATAGCCGTCCCGACGGAGACCGGCGACAGGCTCACGCCTACCCAAGGCAGAGGCTTTCCTGGATTCCTTTCCGGCATGCATGCAAGGTACATGAGGATGATTACCATCACAAGTATACTCATTTCCAACAGCATGGAAATCACTAATATGCATCCATGCAAATGATCATATCACATGAAATAACAAGTCCTTCGAAATGAGGTGGTGTTATAAACGTGTCAACAAACACACCAAAAATATTATGCCGGGGTTCAGAATGCTTGCCTTCAAGGTGTGGAGAGGTGGGGGGGTGCTCTCCAAAACTTTTGAAAGCTTTCTGCCTCTCTCCAAAATCCTATTTTGAAAATATTGGAATTAACACACAATTTCAAAACAGCACAAAAAAGTTGTTTGAATTTTTCAAATAAATCTTAAAATAAACTATACAAAATTTGAGAGACGTAGAAAAAAGAATCAATTCATTTGAAGTTATATTTTAAAAGTTATAGCCAGTCAAAGTTTAGTCAAATCTGTTTTTAAAATAAAACAGAAAAAGAAAAACATCTCGGGCAGAATACGTCTTCGAAGAAGGGGAGACGTACTCGGGAGTTTGCGCTTCCACTTAAAACACGTGGAGGCGGGGCTGGGTCTCTGACAGTGGGTCCAGGGGGCCCACTGGTCAGGTTTGACCAGTCCCCTTCCCTCTTCTTCCTCTGGCTGAACGGGGGAGGGGGCTCCGGCGATCGTCGTCGGCGAATGGCGGCTCCCCACGAGCTCCAGAGGGTCGGGATGGATCCGCAAGACCGGGGGGTCCTCCCGGTGGTCGTTGGGTCGGCGGGGACGGAGTGAGCTGCCGGCGGCGAGCTTCGCGGCGGAGGAGGCATTCGGGAGCAGAGTGGTTTTGGGGCTGTGGTGGTTCCCGATCAAAATTGAGCAGGGGGAAGGGTTCAGGGAGGAAGAGAGAGCTTCTGGTGGAGAGAGTGGAGAGGGGGAGGCTCTGGTGGTGCCGGAGTGGTCAAGACGACGGCGGCGGCTGTGTTTGCCGGAGAAGAGGAAGACGACCCCTTTGGTCTTTCTACTACCACGGGAGGGTCAGTGAGGGCGTGAGGGAAGTTCCTTGAGGGCTTGACGAGCTCGGGGCTTCCTTTTATAGCGCGACGAGGTTGGTTCCGCGGCGGTGGGGATAAGATCGCCGGCGACCAACGTTCTGTAGCAGCAGAGGGACGTGGCGGGGCTGAGGATGGCGGCATGAGCTAGCGGACGAGCTGGGCACTGCTCCAGGGCGAGCTAGCGAGCGGGAGTGGCTCGGGCGGCACCGACACAGTCAGGGCCTGCATGCGGCCGTCAGCTACCCGCCACGGCCGTCCTGGCGGTGGCGCTGTGGGGTGCTAGGGGTGGTCGGGGTGGCGTGGCGGTGCAAGAGGGTACGTGGGGCTAGCTGCTGTTGGCCAAGGGCCGGAACGAGTGCGGGGCGGGACGCGGCGGCTCGGGCGCACGTGCGTGCCAAACGCACGCTCTGGGCCCGCCCAGAGCACGCCCGGGACGTGTTCGACGAAATGCCAGGGTAGCCTAGAGTGCTTGAGTGGGGCTGGCAAGAAACAGGGCTAGGTTAGGGTTAGCAAGGGGATCAAGGGACATGGTGGATAGGTCAGGGGCTCAAGTTCACAGTGTAAACTTGAAATCATGCCAAATCTGGCTATGCACTCAGGGTGTTTGTCAAAATTCCAAGGGCATTTAGGCATCATTTGGGGTGGCCAATTTCTCCAGATGAGTGTCTCTTTGGATGGATAAGGGGGTGGTGAAGCTAGTTTGACAAAAGCAAAAACTTGTTAGTGCAATTTGTGCAAAGCTTCAGTTCTGGGCAGAAGGTGAAGGGCACTGTTTCATGAACCAAAAATCTTCCAAAGTGTCCACTCTTCTGGACTTAAGGTTTTGGCAAGGTGCACTACAAGCAGGGGAAAGAACCAAGGGCCAAAGAGCAAGCAAGAATATGGTTGCTGTACAAACCATCATGTTGGACCAGAATGAAGATGAGGTTGATTTACTCAAAATTTTCAAATAACACCACTAGGTTTTTGCATAAAGTTGAATCATAGGCTACTACTAGCATCCCATAATTTTGGTGGAGGCTAGAAAGAAGTATTTAAATGAGTTGTAGTGCAAAATTGCCCATTGGACCAGAGAAGAAAAATGGGTGTAGAGATCAAAATATTTCATGAATAAAAGATATTTTTGCATAAAAGTGATTTAAAAACATCACCTGACATCCCCAAATTTTGATTGAAATTTTAAGTGAATTTATCAAAAGGTTGTAGTTCAAATATGGCCATATAACCTTGGAAAACCCTTTTTCAAGAAAATAAAGATCAAGCAAATTAATTATGTAATTAGTTCTACTAATAAAAGAAATTTTTTTCTTGAGAGGTTAAACAAGTCCAATAACATATTTGAAAAGTTTTCACTCTGGGGAAAACTCCATAATAGCAAGGGAGAAAAAGGTTCAAAAAATCAAAAGGGAGCCCAGAAAATAAAAGTTTTTAATTTCCTGGCAAAATTTTAATTAATAAAACAAGGTCAAAATTTTGGGGTGTCACACTCATGAAGGAGAAAGTATCTCTCTAGATTGGGGGAGGCTAAAGTCAATGTTATATTCATGCCCCAATCATGAGATCTCAAGAGAAATTATTATTCAGAATTTTTATGCTCGGCTTTCTCGTAATGATCAATCCATGCTCGATACTTCTTGTACAGGTTCTTTTATGAAGAAGACTATTAAATTCCAGTAGGATCTTTTAGAAAGAATTAAATGCAACTCTAAAGATTGGGAACTCGACGAAGCTAAAGAGTCAGGTATTGAACCTAAGTTTGATTGTGTTAAATCTTTTATGAATACCGATGCTTTTCAAAAATTTAGCACTAAATATGGACTTGACTATGAGATAGTTGCTTCCTTTTCTGAATATTTTGCTACTCATGTTGATCTCCCTAAGGAGAAGTGGTTTAAATATCACCCACCAATTAAAGAAGAAGTTAAAGAACCGACAAAAGCTAAAGAAGAAACTGTCATTTACAATGTTGATCCAGTTGTTCCCACTGCTTATATTGAAAAACCACCTTTTCCTGTTAGGATGAAGGAACATGCTAAAGCTTCAATGGTGGTTAACAAAAGTTATGTTAGAACACCCAAACCATCTGAACAAATCAAAGTTGAACCTAGTGTTGCTAGGGTTAAAGATCTCTTAGTTGATAATATTGATGGGCATGTTATCTACTTATGTAGTGAAGCTTCTAGAATTGCCAAACCTGAAGGAAAAGATAAACATAGACCAGTTGTTGGCATGCCTGTTGTCTCAGTTAAGATAGGAGATCATTGGTATCATGGGTTATGTGACCTAGGTGCTAGTGTGAGTGCTATTCCTTTCTCCTTATACCAAGAAATTAAAGATGAAATAGCACCTGCTGAAATAGAAGACATAGATGTTACCATTAAGCTTGCTAATAGAGATACTATATCACCAATTGGGATCCTTAGAGATGTTGAAGTCTTGTGTGGGAAAATTAAATGCCCTGCTGATTTTCTTGTTCTTAGCAACCCACAAGATGACTTTTGTCCCATTATTTTTTGTAGACCTTTCTTGAACACTGTAAATGCTAAAATAGATTGTGAGAAACAAACAGTCGGTGTTAGCTTTGGTGATGAATCTCATGAATTTAATTTTTCCAAGTTTAGTAAACAACCTCATAAGAAAGATTTTCCTAGTAAGGATGAAATTATTGGTCTTGCTTCTATTGTTGTACCTCCTACTGCTCCCTTAGAACAATATTTGCTAGACCATGAAAATGATTTGCATATGCATGAAAGAAATGAAATAGATAGAATCTTTTTCCAACAACCACCTCTGCTTAAACACAATTTGCCTATTGAAACTCTAGGAGGTCCTCCACCACCTAAAGGTGATCCTGTGTTTGAACTAAAACAATTGCCAGACACTCTGAAATATGCTTATCTTGATGAAAAGAAGATATATCCTGTTATTATTAGTGCTAACCTTTCAGAACATGAAGAAGAAAGATTATTAAAAGTTCTAAGGAAGCACATGGCTGCTATTGGATATACTCTTGATGATCTTAAGGGCATTAGTCCCACTCTATGTTAGCACAAGATTAATATGGAACCTAATGCTAAACCCGTTGTTGATCACCAATGTTGGTTAAATCTGAAGATGAAAGAAGTGGTAAGAACGAAAATATTGAAACTTCTGGAAGCAGGTATAATCTATCCTATAGATGATAGTGGATGGGTAAGTCATGTTCATTGTGTCCCTAAGAAAGGAGGTATTACTATTGTTCCTAATGATAAGAATGAGCTTATTCCACACAGAATTGTTACAGGCTACAGAATGGTAATTGATTATACAAAATTAAATAAAGCTACTAGAAAAGATCATTACCCTCTGCCTTTTATCAATCAAATCTTAGAAAGATTATCTAAGCGCACACATTTTTGCTTCCTTGATGGATACTCTGGCTTTTCACAAATACCTGTTTTAAAATCTAATCAAGAAAAGACTACTTTTACTTGTACTTTTGGAACATTTGCTTATAGACGTATGCCTTTCGGTTTATGTATCCACCTGCTACTTTTCAAAGATGTATGACTGCTATCTTCTCTAATTTTTGTGAAAATATTTTTGAGGTTTTCATGGATGACTTTTCTGTTTATGGGAAGTCTTTTGATGATTGTTTAAGCAATCTTGATCGAGTTTTGCAGAGATGTGAACAAACAAATCTCGTCTTGAATTGGGAGAAGTGCCACTTTATGGTTAACGAAGGTATTGTCTTGGGCCATAAAATTTCTAAAAGTGGCATTGAGGTGGACAAAGCCAAGGTTGATGCAATTGAGAAAATGCCATGCCCTAAAGATATCAAAGGTATTCGTAGTTTCCTTGGTCATGCTGGTTTCTATAGGAGGTTTATCAAAGACTTCTCTAAAATTTCTAGGCCTCTTACTAATACTTTGCAAAAGGATATTCCCTTTGTGTTTGATGATGATTGCATGGAAGCCTTTGAAACACTAAAGAAAGCCTTAATTACTGCACCTGTTGTTCAACCACCTAATTGGAACTTGCCTTTTGAGATTATGTGTGATGCTAGTGATTATGTTGTTGGTGCTGTTCCAGGACAAAGAGTTGATAAGAAACTAAATGTTATTTATTATGCTAGTAAAACTCTAGATAGTGCTCAACAAAACTATGCTACTACTGAAAAAGAATTCTTAGTAGTGGTGTTTGCTTGTGATAAATTCAGATCTTACATTGTTGATTCTAAGGTAATTGTTCACACCAATCATGTTGCTATAAAATATCTTATGGAAAATAAAGATGCTAAACCTAGACTCATTAGGTGGGTTCTTCTGCTACAATAATTTGATTTGCATATCACTAATAGGAAAGGAGTAGAGAACCCCGTGGCTGATAACTTGTCTAGACTTGAAAATATTCTTGATGACCCACAACCAATTAATGATAGCTTCCTTGATGAACAACTAGCTGCAATAAATGTTTCTCATAGTACACCTTGGTATGCTGACTATGCTAATTATATTGTTGCTAAATACATACCACCTAGCTTCACATACCAACAAAAGAAAAAATTCTTCTATGATTTAAGACATTACTTCTGGGATGACCCACATCTTTATAAAGAAGGATTAGATGGTATTATTAGACGTTGTGTACCTGAGCATGAACAGGAACAAATCCTACGAAAATGTCACTCCGAAGCTTATGGAGGACATCACGCAGGAGACAGAACCACTCATAAGGTATTGCAGTCTGGTTTATACTGGCCTACTCTCTTCAAGGATGCATGTGAGTTTGTCTCATCTTCTGATGAATGCCAAAGAATAGGTAATATCGGTAAGTGTCAAGAAATGCCTATGAATTATTCACTTGTTGTTGAACCATTTGATGTTTGGGGATTTGACTTCATGGGACCTTTTCCTTCCTCTAATGGGTATACACATATTTTGGTTGCTGCTGATTATGTGACTAAGTGGGTAGAAGCTATTCCAACCAATAGTGCTAATCACAACACCTCTATTAAAATGCTTAAGGAAGTTATTTTTCCAAGGTTTGGAGTCCCTAGATATTTAATGACTGATGGTCGTTCACACTTTATTCATGGTGCTTTCCGTAAAATGCTTGCTAAGTATGATGTTAACCATAGAATTGCGTCACCTTATCATCCTCAGTCTAGTGGTCAAGTTGAACTTAGCAATAGAGAAATAAAACTAATCTTACAAAAGACTGTCGATAGGTCCCGAAAGAATTGGTCTAAGAAATTAGATGATGCACTTTGGGCTTATAGAACAGCTTACAAAAATCCTATGGGTATGTCTCCATATAAAATGGTTTATGGAAAAGCTTGTCATTTACCTCTTGAGTTAGAACACAAAGCATTTTGGGCAATAAAAGAACTCAATTATGATTTCAATCTTGCTGGGGAAAAGAGGTTATTTGATATTAGCTCATTAGATGAATGGAGAACCCAGGCTTATGAAAATGCTAAGTTATTCAAAAAAAAGTTAAAAGATGGCATGATAAAAGAATCCAAAAGTGTGAGTTCAAAGTAGGAGAGTATGTTCTTTTGTACAACTCTCATTTCAGATTCTTTGCAGGGAAACTCCTCTCCCAATGGGAAGGACCCTATGTCATCGAGGAGGTCTATCGATCCGGAGCTATCAAAATAAATAATGCCGAAGGAACTAACCCGAAGGTTGTCAATGGGCAACGAATAAAACACTATATCTCAGGTACGCCCATTAATGTTGAAAGCAATGTTATCCAAACTTTGGCACCAGAAGAACACATAAAAGAGTCCTTCTAGAATACTCCAGAATCGTGAAAGTAAGGAGTTACATGATACGGTAAGTAAACAGACTTCGAAAAATCCACAAAAATATTTTTATCAGTTTTGTAATATTCAAAAAATTAGGAAAACAAGAAACTTCCAGGAAAGTGACCCTGGTGGGCACGATACACCAGGGCGCGCCAGGCTTGCCTGGCACGCCCAGGTGAGTTGTGCCCACCTAGGGTACTTTCCGGTCTCCATTTTTCTTCCGTTGTGCTTGTTCCCCAAGATAAAAAATCTATATATAACTCCCGAACCTGTTAACCTCCGTATCGCGGAGAAATCTCCTGTTTTCTTTTCTTCCTGTTTTCCTGTTAGATCTAGAATAATGTCGTCCCAAGACTCGGAGGGTGAGAGCTATGTTGCAGATTATATTGAAAACCCCAAGGTCTATGGGGATGTGGAACACTATGGCTGGACTTCAGAGGAAGAAGAAGACTTTGATCCCGAGAAGGAGGAGACAAGCTCGGAGGAGGATGAAGTTCCATTGCCCAACCTGGGGACATGCACGTTGAATTTAAGAAGTCAAGTCTCCCTAGAAAAGCAAAGAGGCCTAAGATCCAGTTTATCTCTTTTCGTCTCTTGCAGGAAAATAAGCAAGACTTGTGTAAAAAGGTGTTGGAGCTTGACTGGGAGATTCGTGAACTAAAAGATGAGAATTCCATCCTCAAGCGTAAGCTGAGGAAGATCGGCAAACCACATACTTCATCACCACCGACTTCTTCATCACCGCCAAAAGAAAACGGAGTATTGGGTATGCGCACTCCCCTTGGCTTTTGCCAAGCTTGGGGGAGGTGCCCCCGGTATCATATCAATCTCCACTATGTTTTGCCTTTACTTTCTTAGTTCGATAAATGACTATCTTTTGCTATTAGATGAACAAAAGTTTAGTTTGATCCTTTCTTTTTATGAGTTTGCTTACTAATCAATCCTTGTAATCATGTGCGAGATATAATAAAGTCTAGTTTGAGCTTTGCCTTCTTTACTTTCTTGCTGCAATAAAAGGAAAGGAAACAAAAAAAAGATCATATGCTAATCTTATGGTAAGTGATGACATTACACAAGGAAAAGTATAAGTAGAAAATTTTATTGTACATTGACAAACATAGCATTGGTCAATGATGCAACACATGAAAGAATTAATAAGGGAAGAGAAGATTCACATATAAATATATTATCATGGAAATATTTTGTGATTGTGAGCACCCATCAAAATATTATATGCCAAAATTGTTGACGTTGGACAAGGAAGACAACCTAATGATTCATGTTTGTTCATATTCACATGGAAGTCATATTGTCATAGATCCTTCAACATGTGGTGCTTGCCCCTATCTTTGCTAGCCAAAAACTCCGCATTAAGTAGAGATACTACTTGTGCATCCAAAACCCTTAAACCCTATCTTGTTTGAGATTCCACCATACCTACCTATGGATTGAGTAAGATCCTTCAAGTAAGTTGTCATCTGTGCAAAAAGGGCAATAAAAATTGCTTATAAAAATGTGAGATCATTTAGTGTAAGGGAAAATTGAGCGTTGTACGAACTTGTGATGGTGAATAATAAAAGTGACAGACTGCATAATAAAGGTTGCCATCACAAGGGCAATATAACATGACGTTCTCTTGCACTAAGGGGTTGAGCATACAAACAAAAAGCGCATGGCAACCTCTGCTTCCCTGTGCGAAGGGCCTATCTTTTACTTTCATGTATTTACTTTTATGCAAGAGTCAAAGTTTGTCCCTCTATTCCTTTTATTTTTTTCTCCTTTGGCAAGCATCATGTGGTGAGGAAAGATATAGGCACATATGTCCAGTTGAATATGGGTAGCATGAGTTATTATTGTTGACATCACCCTTCAGGTGAGTGTGTTGGAAGGCAAAACTATAAGCCCCAATCTTTCTTTGTGTCCGGTTGAAAAGTTTTGCTCATGTGTACGCAGTGAGTGTTAGCAATAATAGAAGACTAAATGATGGTTGAGTATGTGGACTTGCCTAAAGGCTCCGATACGTGACCCTTCCTGAAAAGATGATGACTTGTAGTTGCAAAGTTGACTGAGAACATAGTTTGTTGGTTTCCAATAGAGTTTAGCTTTATACTTCGATGTTGTGATGAATTGTCACTTGTTCATGAGAAGTCTATGATAAAAGTTCTCTAATAAAAGTCTTATATTAAATTTTATTGCTGTTATAATAAGTCACATGATGCTGCTATGTCCGTATTTTTGTTCTTATCGACACCTCTCTCTCTAAGCATGTGGACATGTTTTTCGATTTCGGTTTTCGCTTGAGGACAAGCGAGGTCTAAGCTTGGGGGAGTTGATACGTCCATTTTGCATAATGTTTTCCTACTCTTATTTATGTTGTTTCATGGTATAATAATGCTTTTTGGAGTAATTCTAATGCTTTTTCTCTCATAATATGCAAGGTATGCACCAAGGGGGAGAATTCTGGCAGCTGGAAATCTGGACCTAAAAAAGCTATGTCAAGCTACCTATTCTGCACAACTCCAAATGAGATAAAACTCCCCGAGAATTTTTTATGGAATATTTAATAATTATTGGAGCAAATAAGTACCATAGGAGGGCCACCAGGTGGGCACAACCCACCTGGGCGCGCCAGGAGGCCCAGGCGCGCCCTGGTGGGTGCTGCCCTCCTCGGCCCACCTCCGGTGCCCATCTTCTAGTATATAAGTCATTTTGACCTAGAAAAAATCAGTGGAGGACATTCGGGACAAAGCACCGGCACCTCGAGGCAGAACTTGGGCAGGAGAACTTTTGCCCTCCGGCAGAGCGATTCCGCCGGGGGAACTTCTCTCCCGGAGGGGGAAATCATCGTCACCATCATCACCAACAACTCTCCCATCTTGGGGAGGGCTATCTTCATCAACATCTTCATAGCACCAACTCCTCTCAAACCCTAGTTCATCTCTTGTGTTCAATGTCTGTATCAAAACTATAGATAGGTGCTTGTGGGTGACTAGTAGTGTTGATTACATCTTGTAGTTGATTACTATATGGTTTATTTGGTGGAAGATCATATGTTCAGATCCATTATGCTATTTAATACCCCTATGATCTTGAGCATGTTTATCATTTGTGAGTAGTTACTTTTGTTCTTGAGGTCGCGGGAGAAATCATGTTGCAAGTAATCATGTGAACTTGATATGTGTTTGATATTTTGATGGTATGTATGTTGCCATTCTCTTAGTGGTGTCATGTGAACGTCGACTACATGACACTTCACCATATTTGGGCCTAAGGGAATGCATTGTGGAGTAGTTATTAGATGGTGGGTTGCGAGAGTGATAGAAGCTTAAACCCCAGTTTATGCGCTATTTCGTAAGGGACCGATTGGATCCAAAAGTTTAATGCTATGATTAGAATTTATTCTTAATACTTTTCTCGTAGTTGCGGATGCTTGCGAGAGGGTTAATCATCAGTAGGAGGTTTGTTCAAGTAAGAACATCACCTAAGCACCGGTCCACCCACATATCAAATTATCAAAGTACCGAACACGAATTAAGCCAACATGATGAAAGTGACAAGATGAAATTCCCGTGTACCCTCAAGAACACTTTTCTTATCATAAGAAACCGTTTTGGCCTGTCCTTTGCCTCAAAAGGATTGGGCTACCTTGCTGCACTTTTGTTACTACTATCGTTACTTGCTTGTTACAAATTATCTTGCTATCAAACTACTCCGCTACTTACAATTTTAGCACTTGCAGACAGTACCTTGCTGAAAACCACTTGTCATTTCCTTCTGCTCCTCGTTGGGTTCGACACTCTTACTTATCGAAAAGGCTACAATTGACCCCATATAGTTGTGGGTCATCAGTACCATCCAACTAACAACAATCCTGGGGGAGTTTTGCTTGAAGTTATTTTGATTTGATTTGGGCATGGGACTGGGCATCCCGATTACCAGCCATTTTCTCGTGAATGATGAGCGGAGTCCACTCATCGTGAGAATAACCCACCTAGCATGGAAGATATTGACAGCCCCTAATCGCCACATGAGCAATTCGGGCATACAAAATAGATTATCATTTGAAGGTTTAGAGTTCGGCACATGCAAATTTACTTGGAACGGCAAGTAAATACCGCATATAGGTATGTATGGTGGACTCATATGGAACAACTTTGGGTTTATGGAAGTGGATGCACAAGCAGTATTCCCGCTTATTACAAGTGAAGGCTAGAAAAAGACTGGGAATCGACCAACTAGAGAGCGATAATAGTCATAAACATGCTATTGAGATTAACCATCATCGAGTGCAAGCATGAATAGGATATAAATCACCATGAACATAAATATCGTGGAGGCTATGTTGATTTTGTTTCAACTACATGCGTGAACATGTGCCAAGTCCAAAGGAGGATACCATCCTATCATACCATCCTACATCACAACCATTTTAAAAGCATGTTGGCACGCATGGTAAACCATTATAAACTCCTAGCTAATTAAGCTTGGCATTAGTAACTATAATCTCTAATTGTCATTGCAAACATGTTTCATTCATAATGGGGTGAATCAAGAACGATGAACTAATCATATTTACAAAAACAAAATAAGTCGAGTTCATACCAACTTTTCCTCATCTCAATCATTTAATCATATATCGTCATTATTGCCTTTCACTTTCATGACTGAACAGTGTGGATAATAATAATAGTGCATGTGCATTGGACTAAGCTGGAATCTGCAAACATTTATTCAAAGGAGAAGGCAATGTATGGGCTCTTTGTTAGATCAATAATAATGCATATGAGAGCCACTCAGCTTTTTTATCATGGTCTTCTCCTCTTGACCCCCAAAGAAAAGAAAAGAATTTCAAAGAAACACACTGAATTGTTTTTCGAGTTTTTGTTTTTCTAAAGAAAGTAAAACAAGAACGAGAAAAACTATTTACACGAGAAAGCTCCCAACAAGCAAAAGAAGAACGAGAAATCTTTTTGGGTTTTCTTTAATAGTACTACTACACAGGGAAAGTAAACTAAACTACAACTAATTTTTTTGGTTTTTCTCAAAGTTTTTTAAACACACGAGAAGGAAGCGGGAAAAATAAAATAAACTAACATGGATAATACAATGAAAAAGTATGAACACTGACAACTAGAATGAGTGTGTGAACATGAATGTAATGTCGGTGAGAAATATGTACTCCCCCAAGCTTAGGCTTTTGGCCTAAGTTGGTATAGGGCCACGACTGGCCCGGATTGTATCCGAAATCATAGTTGGGGTTGTACTGTGCTATGTCAGCCACCGCCTCGCGAGCTGCTTCATGGAGGCGAGCAGCCTCCCTTGTTCTCTCATAATCATTTGCCTCCTCCCTAGTTATAAAATATGCCCCATTTACCTGAAAGTTAAAGAAGGAAGGAACAGGAAGGGTAATATGGAAAACACGCCATCTTTCGAAGATTAGTCGGTACTGGAGGGACTGTTCGTTCCTCTCAAGAAATTGGTAGCGTACCATATCATTATAATCTAGAAAAGCGGGTGGTAACTCAATGTCATTCCCCTTTCTGGGTACTCCAAGATAATTAACTAAGCGGGTGGCACAAATCCCAAAAAAGAGCTCCATCCTTAGCATTAAGATGTAACCTCCTCACAATAATATCCCCCAAGTTATATCATTTATCACCCAACACAGCACACTTGAGGACACTAAGATCTGGAACGCAAAGGTGGCAATGCTCATGCTTACCAGTAATGCATCTACATATAAAGAGAGCAAAATAATGTATGGCAGGAAAGTGAATGCTCCGTATGGTAGCTTGTGTGATATTTCTAGTTTCTCCCACTGTGATGCTAGCAAGGAAATCATTGTATTCAGTGTTATGTGGTTCACTAATGATGCCCCCTGGGGAATTTTGCGTGCTTCATTAAAATCTTCTAGGTCCATGGTATATGATTTATCATAAAGATAAAACAAAACAGTATGCATATTGCGCTGAGATGTAAACTTAAATCTTTGCACAAATGAATCGGTGAGGTGATAGTATTGCTTGCAATTATCTGAAACAAAGTCCTCAAGATCAGCATTTTGTACGTACACATCAAATTCCTCCTTGAAACCTGCATGAACCATGAATTGATCTAACGGCCATTCGCAAGGCCGTACTCGAGCTTCCCTTGGTGGTTGAAGGTCCGGCTCACGTATAGCGAGCCTTGGGGCTTTCTTGCTTAAGGAACCACCTTGGTATATCTTCCTAAACATTTTTCTTCCTCTGAAAAATTTCTGATGTTTTTAGTGAGTCAAAATAAAAGTGAACCAAACTCAACAAGATTAATAGCAACTACTCCCACAATTGCCTAGAGGCTATATCATGCATCAAAACTACTTTGGACCATATAAATTTGACATGCAAGCTCAAGAACAGGGTCACCTAAGCAGCAAAAAATTGCAATAAATAAAGCACTAGAATAAAAACTAATTGGACCATTGGAGGAGTCACATACCAAAGAACAATCCACCAAAACAGTTTTGCAAAAGGAGTTTTGCACAAGGAGATCGAAAATGGCAGCAAGATGAGCAAGAACACGGGTTTGAGCAATGTGATGTTTTTTCTGGAGGAAGACGAAGTGGAAGGGTGCTGGAATAAGTGAGGGGGACCCACATGGGACCCACAAGGCAGGGTGCACGCCCAGGGGGGTAGGGCACGCCCACCATCCTTGTGGCCCACTGGTGCATCCCCCTGGTGCATGTTCAGTGCCAGAAATTCTAAAATATTCTATAAAAATCACACTAATTTTCAGGGCATTTGGAGAACTTTTATTTCCGGGATATTTTTTATTGCATGGATAGTTCAGAAAACAGACAGATAATGCTATTTTTGCTTCATTGAATCTAAATAACAGAGAGTAAAAGGTAGATCTAGAAAGTTGTGGCTTCTAAATTCATCCATCTCATGCTCATCAAAAGGAATCCGTTAACAAGGTTGGTCAAGTCTTACTAACAAACTTCTTTCGAATAACATGAAACCGGAAATTTTTCGAATAACACTAGGTTACCTCAACGGGGATATGCATGTCCCCAACAATAAGAATATCATATTTCTTTTTGACAGTAGGAAGAGGAAATTCAAAACCTCCAATAGTAATAGTTGAAACTTTTCCAATAGAATTGATACTATGAACTTGAGGTTGTTTCTTTTGGAAGTGTACCGTATGCTCATTACCATTAACATGAAAAGTGACATTGCCTTTGTTGCAATCAATAACATCCCCTGCAGTATTCAAAAAGGGTCTACCAATGATGAACCGACATACTGACGTCCTCGGGAATATCAAGAATAACAAAGTCCGTTAAGATAGCAACGTTTGCAACCACAAAAGGCAGATCCTCACAAACACCGATGGTTATAGCAGTTGATTTATCAGCCATTTGCAAAGATATTTTAGTAGGTGTCAACTTATTTAAATCAAGTCTATGATACAAAGAGAAAGGCATAACACTAACACCGGCTCCAAGATCACATAAAGCAGTTTTAACATAGTTTCTTTTAATGGAGCATGGTATAGTTGGTACTCCTGGATCTCCAAGTTTCTTTAGTATTCCACCCTTAAAAGTATAATTAGCAAGCATGGTGGAAATTGCAGCCTCTGATATCTTTCTTTTATTTGTAATAATATCTTTCATATACTTAGCATAAGGAGACATTTTCAACATATCAGTTAGATGCATACGCAAAAACATAGGTCTAATCATTTCACAGAAGTGCTCAAAATCCTCATCATACTTTTTCTTTGATGGATTAGGAGGAAAGGGCATGGGTTTTTGAACCCATGGTTTTCTTTCTTTACCATGTTTCCTAGCAACAAAGTCTCTCTTATCATAACATTGATTCTTTGATTGTGGGTTATCAAGATCAACAGCAGGTTCAATCTCTACATCATTATCATTGCTAGGTTGAGCATCAACATGAACATCATCATTAGCATTATCGGTAGGTTCATGTTCATCACCAGACTGTGTCTCAGCATCAGAAATAGAAATATCATTTGGATTCTCAGGTGTGTCTATAACAGGTTCACTAGAAGCATGCAAAGTCCTATCAGTTTTCCTTTTCTTTTTATTACTAGGACTAGGTGCATCGGTATTAATACTTTGAGAATCTTACTCAACTCTCTTAGGATGGCCCTCACGATATAAAGGTTCCTGGGTCATTTTACCACCTCTAGTCATAACCCTAACAACATTATCATTATTCTTACTATTCAACTCATTAAGAAAATCATCCTGTGCCTTGAGTACTTGTTCTACTTGAGTTCTAACCATGGAAGCATGCTTACTAATAAGCTTAAGATCATTAACGGTTCTACTCATATAATCACCCAAATAGTCAAGCATTTGAGCATCTCGTTTTAATTGTCTACTAACATAAACAGTGAAATCTTCTTGTTTAACAATAAAACTATCAAACTCATCCAAGCATTGACTAGCAGACTTATTATGAGGGATATCACCTTCATCCAGTCAATAGAGAGAGTTTACCTCTACTACCTGTGTCGGTTTATCAAGACCATGTATTTCTACAATAGGTGGTAAATTCTTAATATCTTTAGCTTTAATACCTTTTTCTTTCATAGATTTCCCTCTTGCATATCTTTAGGACTGAGAAATAGAATACCTCTTTTCTCGGAGTTGGCTTAGGAAGTGTCCAATCATTACCATTACTCAAATTATTCAATAGCAATTCAGCCTGCTCAACAGTTCTTTCCTTGAAAACACAACCAACACAACTACCTAGAAGCATCGGTTAGTCCATTATAAAAGATATCAAGTATTTCATTTTTCTTGAGAGGATGATCAGGCAAAGCATTAAGTAATTGGATAAGCCTCCCCCAAGCTTGTGGGAGACTGTCGTCTTCAATTTGCACAAAGTTAAATATTTCTTGTAAGGCAGCTTATTTCTTATAAGCAGGAAAATATTTTGCAGAGAAGTAATAGATCATATCCCACGGACTACGCACACAACCAGGAGCAAGGGAATTAAACCATATATTAGCATCACCCTTTAATGAGAAAGGAAACAACTTAAGAATATAGTAATAGCGAATTTTTCCTCATCAGCAAATAAGGTGGCTATATCATTCAATTTAGTAAGATGTGCCACAACAGTTTCAGATTCATAACCATAGAAAGGATCAGATTCAACCAAAGTAATTAACTCAACATCGACAAAGAATTCATAATCCTTATGAGTAACACAGATAGGTGAAGTAGCAAACTTAGGGTCATATTGCATTCTAGCATTCAAAGATTTTCTTTTAGCTTAGCTAACAATTTCTTAAGATCATCTCTATCATTGCAAGCAAGCAAGTCTTTAGCAGTTTCTTCATCCATAATATAACCCTCAGGTACAATTGGCAATTCATATCTATGGGGAGAATCATAATATTCAGTTTCAATAATGTCATTTTCTCTAACCCTAGCAAGTTGTTCATCTAGAAATTCACCTAGTGGCACAATATTATCAAGCAAAGAATTAGTATCATCATAAGCATCATGCATAGCAGAAGTGGCATCATCAATCACATGCGACATATCAGAATCAATAGCAGGTGTAGGTGTCACAAGTTTACTCAAAACAGAAGGTGAATCAAGTGCCGAGCTAGATGGCAGTTCCTTACCTCCCCTCGTAGTAGAGGGATAGATCTTGGTTTTGTTGTCTTTCAGATTCCTCATAGTGATCAACAGATATAAATCCCAGGTGAATCAGAGAATAGAGTTATGCTCCCCAGCAACAGCGCCAGAAAAGATCTTGATAATCCACAAGTGTCGGCGCCTACCTAACAGTGACGGTGCAACCGGTGTTCAGCTTGACTCTCCGCCGTCGTCCTCCCCATCGGTGTCCTACTCATCGCTATCGCTCGAGGAGGGCTTTCATCGTTGGTCAAGCTCTCCGCGCAACACCCTAAACGAATACCCGGGCCCCCGAAGACCTTGATGGAGAGCAGATCAGACTCCATCAGCTTGAAGTGAAGAACGTGCCCCTCCGCCAAGCTGTGGGCATGTGCAAATGTTTTCCAGCCATGTCGGAGGAGCATAACATGAGGTGCGGGGAACTCGGTGTTCACCCATATGCTGCCATTGCAGCAACCTCTCATGTGCAACCTCAACCCCGCCAGCTGGTCAATGTCCAACACCATTGTGAATGGCCCAGGAAGCCAAAGGCGACTGCATTGGGGCTCACACAGCCCAACGATGAATTCCGACGCTGTGTCCCCAACATGGCCCTCCATCGGAGTGGAGGCAGTTGGAGGAGGAGGAACTGCACCACCACCGCGTCCTCCTCGGCCCCGAGCGCCGCGCCGACCATGACCGCGTCCTACGGCTCCACCCTGTGCACTGGACTCTGCCCCTGCATCACCAGCGGGAGCAGGAATACGATGCCTAGAGGAGGCCCTCGCCGCCACTGCTGGGGGACGACCACGCCTTCTCCCCCTCGCCATGACTGGAGAAGAACGCTAGAGGAAGAAGGAATGCATGCGTGGGTGAGTCCTTTCACCCGCCTCTGCACTCCCTTTTTATAGTAGAGCGCGACCGCTACCCCTTGGCAACCGCTACCCTCTGCCAATCCAGTCCGTCCGCGTCATTGGCAGCATCTAAGATCACCGACCATCCTCCCATGCCTATCCACGGCGTCGAGCTTTCTGCCATGGCACTCATTCCCGCACCCTACACATCCGCCACCAACCCTGCGCAATGCATGTAGCGCACGTGGCAGAAATGGCAGGGTAGTGGGATGGGTAAAATTGCAGTTACCTCCCCGTAAATATAGGAAGTTCACAATCTAGAATGTGGGTAGCCTCACGTTGTTCAGCACGACTCGCGGGAAAACCGTGAACCGATTCATTCACAGGTTAATGAAGAAGTGAAGAAGATATCAAGAGAAAAAACATGGACCCTTCTGCAACCTGGGCGATGTGTCTGCATGTGTACTTGTTGGGGCCTACCCCAACGATGCCCAGCGGCACGTATGGGCCAAGCCCGGGGGCTCCTGTCAGTGCAATGAACATTCATGTTCGTTGACCAGACTTGTACACAGACATGCTAACGATCGACCACCCAACACCAACATACAAAGAAAGGACAAGCCAGAGAAGCTGCTCTTTGTGAGATCAAGGAGTGGACCAAGAAGACCAAGTCAAGCAAGATAGTAGAGTACTACTGTCGGTGTCAAAACCGGTGGATATTGGGTAGGGGGTCCCGAGCTGTGGATTTAGGATTGATGGGCAACAAGGGACGATGAACAAGGTATTTACCCAGGTTCGGGCCCTCTTGAAGAGGTAAAGCCATATGTCCTACTTGATTGTATTTGATATATGGTATGGTTATAGAGTAGATCTACCTCGATATCAAGCGAGCTAAACCCTAAGGTATGACAAGATGAATGTAGCTCTCCCTTCCTAAGGCCCCTAAACCCTCTGGTTTATATAGACACCAGTAGGGTTAGGGCTACAAGCCATCAGTTACAATGAAGGAAAGATCACACTAAACCTGACTTGGAGGACCTGCCATGACTCCAAAGATCTCATGTCCGGTCACGAGTCCGCACTTTAGCTTGGGCCCATAGTGGCCCATCAGTCCAACCCATGTGTAATAGGTCGACGACCCATGGACCCCTTAGTCCAGGACTCCCTTAGTAGCCCTCGAACTAGCCTCTAATGCCAGAGCTTGTATCTGGCATCTGCACATATAATGGCCTTCGGCTCGCGGGGCGAGTTCTTCATTTCATCCTATGCATATTCGGAGTTTGAGCGGTGTCCGGAATCTGAAATGTCTGCTTTAGTTAGCCTTGAAGGTCAAAGTGCTTGAGTGTGAATAGTGCCCATGCCTGACAGCTTTTAATGAAGGGTCACGCCGGTCATAAGGTTGAACGGCTGGCAGTTCTTGATGCGCGGCTCGAGGCCGCCCCCTATTGGCACGTCTCATCAAGGCAGAGATCGTGCCCCATTTTTTGGGATATGATCAATGATCTTGCACTACAAAAAAATAAACTTCCATGATGATACGTGTTTGTCACAGTAGGTCGCGTTTTTTGTCATGCATGTACATCCATGACAAATTTATGACAGAATCAAGATAGTCATACATGTGCTGTCGTAGAAGTGTTCCATGACATTACCAAAATTATCATCACGGAAGTGTCCACTTCCATGACGATAAATCACGCGTCACAGAAGTGCTTTCGTCAAGGGTGACCGACACGTGGCATCCACCGTAGCGGAACGCCGTTAAGCTAGCGGGTCGGATTTTGGATCCGATAACCCGTTAACAGCCCCGACCAATGGGAAATTTCCATGTGTAAAATTCTGATTGGCCGAAGGGAATACCTGTCTGCTCGTCAGTGGGACAGATGTCGCCCGTCCATTGGAGGAGACATGCCTATGGTATGTCGACACGTGGCTGGGCCCAACAGAGGCCCATATAGGTTAAACAGGCTGGCCCAGTCAAAGGCCCGTAGAACTTAATCAGGTACTAGTGGGCCAGCCCAATAACGGCCTGCTTAATAAAGGCCCATTTACAGCCCGAAACCAGATCTGGCCCGTTAATTGTTCGCCCAATATTTGGGCCCATTTACGGCCCGAAGCCAGATCTGGCCCGTTAATTGTTCGCCCAATATTTGGGCCCATTTGAGGCCCGAAGCCAGATCTGGCCCGTTAATTCTTCACCGAATATTCGGGCCCAACTACAGCCCAGTGACTTTCGGCCTGTTAGAGGCCTGATGTAGACATGGGCCCATTTCAGCCCGGTGTGACTTTCGGCCTGGGAATGGCCCGTGCTGCCCATGGGCCATATATGGTCCGACGGGACATCGGGCCCAGTAACGGCCCATGCTAAAGGTGGCAACAGTTAAGCCCAACGTGACTTTGGGCCTGTTAAAGGCCTGTTGCGTAATTCGACCCGTTGATGCCTGTACTAAGCTTTCGGCCTCTTAAAGGCCCATGATATCAGTGGCCAACTAAGGCCCGAGATATGTTTCGGCCTGGTAACGGCCCGTGAGCTAACTGGGCCCATAACAGCCCGGTCTACATTTCGGCCTGCTGAAGGCCCGTAGACGACTAGTGAAAATTGAGGCCCAACATGCACTTTGTCCTGCTAAAGGCCCGTGGTTTCATCTCGGCCGTAAAAGGCCAGTACAGTATTCAGCCTGTTAATGGCCCAACGCTACCTGGGCCAAACTAAGCGCTGGGTCAACAAAAGGCCCAACTAAAATATAGGCCGGTGTAAGTTTGGGCCTGGCGCAATGTGTGAAGGCCCCAATCATTCGGGCCCAAGAAAGACGCAGGCCGACCCAATTGTGGCCCGCTAAAAACCTGGCCCGTTATCGAATGTTTCGGCCCGGTCGACTACATCTGATTTTTTTTCCAGATAGCGAATGATGGCAGTAACTAGTAGGAATTAAGAACAAACCTACTCTATACAATAAAAAAATTACAGCATAGTAACTAAGAATAAACCTACACTATACAATAAAGGATTTAAGGTATATTACATCCACTGGGCATCGAAGTTTGCCACCAGTGATCATAAAGCGCAACGAAGAAGCAGATTACAAAAATTGGGCACCATTGCAGCGTAACAAAATAATACTGAACCGAGACCACTTCCAAGACAGTTCAAGAAAGGTTAGCCTTGCGGGGGAACTGCTGCGCAAGTTGCTGAGCAAGGCTTTGAGACCGGCCTAGCATGTCGGTCATAGCTTCCAAGTGTAGCTGTTGAGCGATGAGGTTCTCATTGGTGTTCTGCGCAATCTTTCTTAGAGATAGGACTTCAAGTCAAAGTTGAGTTGCAGAATGCCTTTCTGCTAGAACTTGGGACTGAAGAAGTCGAACTGATTCAGACAACGAATTATGCGAGCTTGTCTGACTGTTAGTCTCAAGTAACTTGAACACTGCATCAAGACAAGACTTTGGGGTTGTCTCGCTATCTTAAAGATGTTTTGCCTTCTTTGCTGCAATATATGTTGGGTTTGTCTCACAGCCTTCAGCAGACTTGTGCATGACATTAGGCATATCATCCTGAAACAAAGCAGAGAGATGACAGGTGTTGCACATGTATAAACAAAGATGATAATTGTTCTATCAATTCTATCCAATTTCCACTTAGAAAATAAAGAGTAAGTTCAAAATATCAATAGCATAATTTGGCATTGTTCATAATGCGGGGAGCTTCACCACACTACTGGATTACCATGTCAACATAACAATCATAGATGAAGGGCAAAGAAAATCATTGTATCTATTTTGGATAATGTGCATGGCATGTTGTTCATATCATCAGCCACATTAGTAAGATAAAATAGGAGATGACAAGGTGCAAACGTGGGCTGCTTCACCACACACTGGATTATAGATCCACAAAACCAAGCATACATATAGGGAGTATTAAGTAATGTGCATGGTATGAATAAGAAATTTGGTTTTACAAGTAAAACTTAGAACTTACGGTTCTTACGAACATGCATTTTGGTAGAAACGGCAAACTAAACAGCAGTAAACGATAGGGAGTATGAGCAAATTAAACAGCAGTTGAGGATAAAGGCTTTAGAAGGACTGACTTACATTAACAGTTAACATCGGCTTTATAATGCCCTTCTCCATGTCAAGGGAAGGATAACTCAAGAATTTCAGCATAGAAACTTCTTCATAAGCATTGCCTGTACTCTACATTTTGTAGAGAGTAATTATAGATATGATAATACTGGAAGGGATAGAGGATAATGAAGATAAGATGCAGATTGATGCTACATAATCAACTCCCAATCCCTGGAAGTACAAGCGTTACAGGACAAAATGTACTGATAAGAGCAATGGGCTACACTTCTGCACTGGTATTGTTCATGTATTCTACTTGTTGGTAAGCTTAAATATAGATCCGATCTTTTTTAGTAAATGGTGGGCGAGGGAGATAAGATGCAGAATGCTACAAAATGAACCAATCCCTCTTCCCATAATACAAGAGTGTTTTGAACACTGGTGTACTGTACAAAACGTTCTTATATTATGGGACGGAGGGAGTAGCTGTTAATGTAAGTACAGTGATAGACCATGTTCAGTCCTTACAAGAGGACTGCAGAGCAGCTAAACCTCTTCAAAAGCATTGGGTTGATTCTAAATTTATGTAAGAGTCCATACGGATCTTATAATGTCCACCAAATGGACGATTACGAGGCTAACATGTGCAGTGATGCTACATAATCAAACAACTATGAAAGTAAGTATGGTCATACATGGCAAGAGGTACTCACAAGAGCAATGCAGTGTGCAGTATAGTTGCGAGATTCTGTGGTCCCTTGAGAACGAATGTTCTTCTACTAACAGTTTTCGTACAAGTGAGACATTAAGGCAAATGCAGAAATGTAGTTCAAGTTGTGATGTGATATCATAGACAGTACCTTACGCTGCAGCCAAGACCAATGTGTAACAAGATCATTCTAGTCACTGTCGGATAAATGTAGCACCGGAGACTTTATAGAAATTTCGTTCAGAGGCTTGCCATTGAAGTGTGCTTGCCTCAGGTAGGAACGATACTTCATCAACGAGTGCTTGAAAAGCGCAACCAACTCTTGCTCGTCATCACAATCCAGTTTGCTCCTCGCCTATTTAAAAGAATGAAATCTTGTGTCTTCTGTCAGCAGAAACATATGCAGTAATGACCATGAATAACATTAGTACATAACTTACGCGTAAGTTGCGGAGGAAGACTAGAAATTGTTCTGTGTCTGCGGTATAATCTTTCCATGAAGGAAAGATGCACACAAAGTTCCTGACAACAACATAAGCTTCATCTTCTAAACTGGGAAGAAATGGAACAGGGGTCCTATTTGCTGCAATTGGGGCTCTCTCCAGTTCGAAAAGGGATTTGGCAACTAGATTTGGTGTACTCTTTGATGGAATGGGGGTTTTGTGTCGTACAGCTGGTGCTATGTCAACTGGCATAATCATACTGTTTGCTGCAGTTGGGGTCTGCTGAGTTGGGGCATCAGAAATGACCAGTATAGTAGGGCTAGAGTCTGTTAGAGTTGGGGTATTTTGTGGGTCAGGTGATATTGCAACTACACATAATGGGCTATTTGATTTATCAGGTGCCACTACCTTTTCCAAATACTTTGCTTGTGCTCCTCCATGATCAGCAATCGCCCTCTTCCTTTTGAACTTCTGATACACAAGAACAACATTTGAATGGATAAATATGGTATGATGATAGATGGAATATGTACTGAAAATGGATAGGCAGGGCGTATTCACGTACACGATGTGTAAACTAAGCTAATGGCAGTTCAACAAAGTAGAAGCAATGCAAAGCATCAGTTGCAAGATATGTGCGAGCAATGTAACCTTGGAAAGTTAGAGCAAGTACCTTGATGGGTGAATAAGATAGGGCATCTTCCTCTGACTCCTCCACTAGGGAGCTACATTGACTTAGGTCTCCCTCTAGCTCAGAATCACTATTAGGATCATATTCTGAGCATGAATCTGTAGGTGGAGAGCGTTTGCATTGCATTGCATCCAGACTTGATTTCAGTCCCTTAGTGCCAAGTTTGACAGCCATGACATTGTTCTGCTTTATTCTTTTCATGCGCGCAAGCTCATAATCATTATGATGCTGTTCAGAATCTGAGATTCATGAAAACATAAAAAGTAGTCAGATTATCTATGGAATGCATTGCGGATTCAACTCGGAGAGTGTCTCCCTATAAACCCCTGCATATGCAAAGTTCACCTCCCCAACCGTGCTGACCAGACCACACATAGAAATACAAACCCCTTATGTCTCTATAACAGGAAGGCACACATTTCAAAACTGAAGTAGGAACATTAGAATCATATGAAATTCGTATTTGAACAAATAAACTAAGCAATTATGAGAGGCGTAATGTTTAGCTTCAAGGGTGGAGTGTTGGTAGTGCAACACAAAGCAAGTAGGCAGATTGTATTCCATGTAAAAGATCGAAACCTATGTAAAAGCTGGAAATGACACTTTCTTTCTATACAATGCAGTGTTCGTTACCCACACATGATGGAAGAGATCACATAGAGAAATACTATTCACTCAGGTCTACGGTTCCAGTATTTAGAAACAGGGTGGTCCACCCTAAAAGAATATTGACCACAAATATGACAAGGCAAGCATAGATGTAGTGAATCAATCATTTACTTGTGAGCTTATTAGGACAAGTATGCAGAATTGTAACTGAAGTAAGAGACCGTCCAAAATCTGAATGAAGAAGTTTGTCTAGCACTTATTGTTTGCAACTAATCGACGTGAATAATTGGATATTATATCGAATGAGTAAGAAAGACAAGTAAAATTGTCAACAAACCTGGCTTGTAGTAGTAATCTGGGTCAATGTCACTATGACCAACAATCCAAAATGACTAGTTTCTGTTCCGAGGGCTGGAATTTTGAAAACCCTGTGAACTTTAGAGGTACTAAAGATTACCGAAATACATCTGAACCATTAAGTGTAGGTAGCACTGAGCACACAACAAACCCTAATGACAGTCCTGCCTAATGAGTAACGAATCAATTAGAAAATGGGTGATGAGGAGTGGCTGCTGAGTGTTGAGGACGTATCTCAGGATAAATCAGGTTGGCTTGGTGGGTGCTGCACGCCTGAGCCCTGAACAGACTGGGAAGGTAGGCACGGCAGCGCGCCCGGGCAGCGGTGACGCTGTTGGGCGAGCGACTCCTGGCCTCCTGTTAGTCCGGCGTCTCCTCCTAGAGTCATGCCGTCCGGGAACGGCGAGTCGCCAGCAAGGCAGGCGGCTGGGGCGAGTAGAGATCGCAAGCGCGCAGCAGAACAAAGGGGAATCGGGGCCTGGGAGGACCCAACATCCCAGGGTGGGCCGGCCCACCGTGGGCACCTTGTAGAGATACACACCTGAGCAGCGAACATGCATTTTCGAAACTAATTTAGGAACATTTATCTGACCAATTAAACAACTCTATTTTAATAATATCAGATTCGTATTTGAACATCTAAGCTTGTTTAGCTTGATGCATGGAGCAGTGTTATTATGACACGAAGCACGTATTCTGATCGTATAGTGATCATAAAAGGGGGAAACTCTAAGCATATTTTTTTAGCAAAAGAGGGTTTCCCCTCCGATTTCTGTTAAAGAAACCACCACGGAACCAACATGATCAATTAAACCCTAAGCATGATCAATTAAACCGTATTATGGCTGTGCCATGGCAGATTGGAAGCTGCAAACCGGAGAAATGATATTTAGCATCCATTGTTTGCTTCGAACTAAGAACTAAATTCTAAGAGCTAAAAAGAAAGTAGAGTAACCAAGTTAAGATCTATTTTCTGGTTGAGATCAAAAAGTTGAGGAGATATGAAGTACCACCTCTCTTGCGGCGCCGTGTAGGCATCGGGGGTGCGATGGCTGTCGATGGCGTTGAAGCAGATCTGCGATGGTAGACGGGTGCATCGCGGGAAAAGTGCCGTTGCGGTGGAAGAGAAGGTCGTGTGAGCGGCCCCGACAAAGAGGACGACGGTGCCCATGAACCGAGAGGATGCGATGCAAGGCTATTGGTCCGTCGTCGTGGATGAGAAACGTCCATCTCTAGCAGTGGACGACGCGGTCTTGGTAGGCGCTCCGGCATGGTGGAGGACGGTAGCGATGGATGTGGTGGAGGACGGCGGTGATGGATGGGGTGGCGGACGGAGGCTAGTGTGGGGATGGGGTGTTCTAGCGCGGACGGTGTATGAATGGGAAAATTGAGGGAGAGGTACGGGGAACCATGTTTTTGGGACGCGCCTGTCTGAAATATGGGAAAGTTACGAAATTAGCCCCCGTTTAAAATTTGGTCGGTTGGGGATAGGACGGTAATCTCGCATCTCGCCAATATTTGCCCAGAGCGATTTCAGGCGAGGAGAGGGTGGTTGGCACCCATGGTTGGCGCCCACGGTGTATGAACGGGGCTGACAGGTAGGGCGGTTGTGTCACGTTTGAGTGAAGTTACAAACCTACCCCTATTGAAAATATTTGCCTACATCGATTTCAGACGAGTCGAGTTTGTTTTGCCGCCCACCGTGTATGAATGGGGAATGGAGGGAGAAACAGAGGTCTTTCGGACGAGCTTGAATCAAATGTGTTTTGCCGCCCATGTTTGACGCCCACCGTGTTGGAATGGGCTCAGAGGCGATCGTGTCACGTCTAATTGAAGTTACTAACCTACCCCTATTTAGAGCAGTGGAAATCGGGCCGATGGATTGTCCGTGTAATGGGTAGACAGTAATTTCCATCTCCCAAACACTTGGCTTCGGGCAACCGATGTGGGAGTGGACATTTTGCTGCTTCTTTCGAATTTTGGGACAATAAGCATCCACGTTTACCCTGGCAACTAAATCCGAATCCATTTTGTATTCCTATATGAATCTTTATAAAACATTCTATGTGTTTTTATATATCTTCAAAAGGACGACAAAGATGTATTCCACTGTCATATATGAATATGGTTTACAAATGCCGATACTCAAATTCAGAAATTAGTATCCAGTTTAAGGTGAATTCGAATATTTGGAACACTTCATGTCCAACTCAAATGTCACACGCAGCATAATGTGTACTCCCATTTAGATATGTACACAAGCGATGTATCAAGATTCAAATACCGAGTCAATCAACCAAGAATGTACAGAACTAACAGACATATAAACACTTATAGAGTATATGGATCAATAATATCAACTAACATACATAAGCCAGGCAGCTATACTTTTTATGGCTACAACAACATCTTTTTTTAGCCAGCATCTTGGCCCTTTCCGATGCGTGCCACTTATGGTCCATCTATACTACTACTATTGCTGAATGCACATTTAGCCCGATTGGCATATTTGTAGGTCTGGCACAACAATCCAAATGAAATGTCTCCGAGTCTTATCAATTAATACAGACTTGTGCTCATATAAAATTACAAACCAAAAAACAAAAAAACAATTATTACATGATCTCTAAAACAAATGGTTTGATTGATTACATGAACAGACAACACAAAGGTTATTCAACTATGGAAAGAACATTTCACCTATGATTTACCAAGTAGGAATTTAATTTCCTTTTTTCCTTCAGGACCTTAACAATCTGGTCAGTCTCAGCTTGCTTCGTTTTGAAATCCACCAAATATTTAATGGTTGTCTTGAGTACTGCTTGTGATTGTGCTGTTTGCTTCCTCAACATGTCAACTTCATCTCTAAGTGCAGAAGCAGAATCTCTTTCTACCACTAGTTTAGCCTCTAGAGCATTAGCAGTTGGCAATTCATAATGCACGATTGGGCCGGTGCCACTGTTGTGGGATGATGCAATGTCCATGGGGACCTTGCTCTTTGATCTTGGGCTAACCTATTTTGCCATTAAAGTTCCGATTGGATTCAGAAAAGTTGAAGTTAGCAAAACATCTCAACTGGAAGTTATAATAGCAAACCAGTTAAACAAACAAGGAATTAAAGAGTTTCAATTGGATGTTGAAAAGTACTCCCTCCGTTCCATAATGTAAGACGTTTTTTAACACTATGCTAGTGTCAAAAAATGTCCTATATTATGGGACGGAGGGAATATTTATTAACATCATTGTAACCCGCTATTGCAGCAGCAAAGTAGTTAAACAAACAAGTATATATTTAAGTTAAGGCAAACAGGTAATTCTTAATAGTAAGTATCAAACACATAGATAGGCGCAGTCTACAATATGATTAACAGGCTGTGCCATTATGTAATCAGTAGCAAACTAAATTAAGCCAAGCAACGTAATTGAACAATTTTGCAATAAGTGGCTAACTAAAATTCCGAGAAGCAGGTAACTAAACTTACGCCAGTTCTTTGTACAGGCACACTTCAACTTCTTTTTTGCTTACATGGTTGTACAAAGGGGTCCATGGCATCAATTGCTTGGATACGCAGTCCCAATACTTCTTTCTTCCCACACTGCATGGGTAAGTCGAATGGTTAATCTGGTAAGATGGTGCATCCTTGATATGTTATATGAGGACGTGTAGTCAGACTAGTTGTAGCCAAACACATCACACTGGCTTTTACTGTATATTTCATGCGATTACTTTTGGCATATCGAGATCTAAGCAATCTACAATAGGATGAAAAGACTGGCATCCTTCACATTATTGGCGAACTCAGTTCATAGAAACAAGCAATTCAACCATTCTGTGGGTAAATCAAAAGCGCCACTGAAATATTTTTCACTATCCAATCATACACGCAAAAAGGGGCGACGCCACCATAGGGGCTGGTATGGGCGGCCGCCTTAGGTGGCTGGAAAGTGTGCACCTAGTTTGAGTCGTCCAGGTTGGCTCACGCTAGTTTCGTTCGTCCCAACGCACGAGCAGGCAATGTAAAAAATGAAGAAAAATGTTTCAATTTGGATGGGCCAATAACATAAGTGCAAGGCAGGCCCAATAGCAGGCTCGCGGCCCAAACAAGCGCCTCCCATATCGATCGACAACAGGAAAAATCCCAATTCATTCACTCCAGCCTCCAGTCTAGTTCGCTCCTAACCTAGCCGCCGCTGGATAGACCGACACAACACTTCCTCGCGCCCTCGTTGGAGGGTGGTCGCTGGGCTTCAAGCGAACGGAAGGACAAGAAGATGAAGATCCAACCCTGGGTGTGTCCTGCGTGGGAGGTAGCGGCGGCAGCACGGGCATGGCATCGAGCTTGTGCAAATGGACAATCGCAGCTTGCAAGAGTAGCATGCGCAACGAGCAGGTACATCACATCCCAGATTATATCTAATTCAACTCTTCAATTTCTGGCCAATAGTTAAACCCGACGGTGTTGTAAAACTGCTTGTATGTAGGGAATCTATGAGAAAATGAAACCAATTTCTACTTATTTTATAACTCCCCCAATCAATACTGAACTAACTGAATCTGATGTATCTAATCAAGTTTCTGGTGCAAACATACAAGCTCATGTTGTTCTTGAGCCTGAATTGTCTAATGAACAGACTGCTAATGAAGGATTTTATGCAAACATTTTACATGCTCCTGGTGATGAACATATAGTGTCTAATGAGGGATCTAATGCAAGCTCATTGAAGGATTTAGTGTCTAATGATGATCTACTATGTTGAGAGAGACAGAGATTTCAGGCATTGATGACAAGCAAATTATAGTGCATTTTCATAGCTTGAGGAAATGTCGAGGCCATCTACCAGAAAGTCCCGGTATCATGACAAAATAGCATAAATACTTTTCTAATCTGTTGTTTGAAACTATTTGCATACTTGTGCAGGATAGATATATTGATATGCAGTTTGCGCACTGGTTATACGTGCAATTACACTTCGATATTTTCAGCCAGAGAACGAATAATTCAAGCAGGTACAGACCATGTTTGTAGTCCTTGTACACCATGTTGCATTTTGTGTTTTTTGGTGCTTGCATCATTTAGTGTTTATAATCTGAACTACTTTGGATCATTAGCTGGTTTTCAAAGTGCATGTAGCTTCACATTTCTCAAGTTATGTTGATTTCCGCAGTGCAAGTGCCTTCATATTTTTTAAGTTAAATGTTCGCCCCTGGTAACTTGAATTCGTGGATCAGCCACTGCACACAAATCATACACGAATGCCAGTACGAATTAAATGAAATGCAGGGACTTACGCTAGCTCGTTGTACAGGCTCACTGCAGCTCTGCTTGCGCTTGGGATGTTCCATGTACAAGTCCATGTTACCACTTGCTTGGATGTGCAGGACTTGTGCTCCTTGCATCCCCCTCTGCATTTCTGACACGGCGAATGGTTGATCAAATAAGAGGAATCGACCTTGATGTTGTACCGGAGGACAGATACTTACAAGGTTATACAGGTGTGCAGGATGTGTACCAGATCCCGTAGCCCCGTCATGCTTCGCTAAAAAATGGATTTGCTTGTTTCAGATGATATCTCCAGAAGAAATAAGAGTTAAAGTCAGAGTTGCACGTGTAAGCTAAGAGAGCAGTGAAAGGATATCCAAACATCGTCGGAACAGTGCACAAGGGAGTGATGTGTGGATACCTAGTTCGGGCCGGCGTTTGGGCATGCTCGCCTAGCTAGAGTGCGGGTCACTTCAGAGCCGTTGAGGGTGATGCGCTGGCGTTGGCTGGCTGCGCACAGATGCAGATCTTGTGTGGCAGCAGAGCGCTATGATGCGGTGGACGAGACCGTTGGTGAAGCCCCAACGGCCTCGGGGGGCGGAGGTGCGACGATGTGCTCGGTGAAGTAGCCCCGGTGAGCTGGGAGATGGTGTCGGTGAAGCACACCTGATGCGGTGGAACTCGGTGTCTGTGAGGCACGTCGGTTGCGGCGGCCGACGTTCTCGGTGGACCACCCGGTGCGGTGGACGAGGGCGTAGATGAGGTAGCTCCGGTGGGGTGGTGAAGCGCGACCGTCGTCTTCGTCGTCGTCGTCCAGCACAGAGGTGGGGAACGGTGGGGAAAGAATCGAGATGAGGGGCGATTCGAGGGATGGCAGAGAATTAGGGATTTGAGCAATCTGGGCGCGGAAGGGGACGGTGGAGAAGAGAGATTTTACAGGGCTGGAATTGGGGCCGCCAGATATTTCAATCCGAAACGTGGAAGCGCAAACTTATATTGTCGTCGTCCTTTTTTTGGGGGGAGGGGGGTGGGTGGCTGGGTGCTACGCGTCTGTCCGACACACGCGACCACCCCGACGGGACTATGCTTCGGTGCCTTAAGGCACCTGCCTTTGTGTCCATGACATGTGGGCCAAACAGGTGGCTGGCCCACATGTCAGACACCCAAGGGCAGTTGCCTATAAGGCACCGAAGCAGTGTGCACCCCGACACGACCCTGGTCTGCCTAGTGCGCCTACATTTGAGAATGCAAACGAATCTTCTTTCATTTGCAAATGAATCTGTATGTATTACCATGCCCGTGTTTTCCTTGCAATAATTAGTCATTCGAAACGAGATACTCCATCCGTTCACTTTTGTAAGTCGTTTCAGACAACTTAAAATGAACTGTTTTGCACATTGTCTGAAATGTCTTCAAGGTCTTATAAAAGTGAACAGAGGGAGTACTATAAATTAATTAATGAGGAGTTATTTGAAAAAAAAATCGAAACGGTACCCACGCTAACGTGGATTAGAGTGTGTCACATAATTAGTTATTTGAATTAGAGTGTGTGTCACATAGTTAGTTATTTGAGTTAGAGTGTGTGTCACGTAGCGATCTCCAATTCTAACGTGGATTTCGCATTTCACTATATCCATGCTACCTTTTCAATACAAATTCATATGTATATGATGAACACCATGGTAGTGAGAAAACTTTTGGATGGATTCAAACATATGACCTACAAAATAGCACAACAAATTGAGCCAATGTCAACTTTTCAAAATTTAGTATGGCACGAATTCAAAATAATTACCCATATGCCTGGTCATCGGTTCAAATCTTACAATGTACACCAAATTGAAACATCGATATTAAGTCTCGTACTATGTACATTCAAATGTTGTTTTAAGCCCCCCACCCCCGCGCGCACAAATGCTACATACTTCATGTATCGGTCAATCTTCCTCTCCTAACCACCTTAGCAAGCTATCGGTTTCCAACACACGTTCATTCTTTCTCTCCATGTTTCGATCTCTAAGTCTCTCAACTACACAACCCCTTTTTCCTCTCCTGTTACCAAATGTATTTACCTCACACACCCGCCATTGCACCCCATGCCGAGCTCTCTCTCTCTCTCTCTCCCCCCTCTCCCTCTCACCCTCTCGCGCTAAATACATGTGTTGCCTATCTAGCCCCACAACCTCTCGTGTGCACGAACGCACGTTGTATATCTAGGTCACTCCCTCGAGACTGTCTCACTCTTTCTTCCGCACAGCGGGCCACACTCGCTCAATCTCGCTCTCTTTATCTGAGTCTCATTTAACCTCGTTTTCTTTCACACACAAATGATATATCTCCCTGTTCGGGCCTCGATCGACACACTCTATACTCTATCATGCAGATTGTCTATCTAGGTCAGTCCATCCAAGCCACCGCCAATCTTTCGACCTCATGGTGGGCCACGCTCACTCAGTCTCTCTCTCTCTGTGTATGTCTCAATTTACCTCGCTCTTTCTCGGACAAAAACGATATATCACCATGTTTGAGCCCAATTCAACCTATTCACATTGTATACTCTCTCACGCACATCGTATATCTAGGTCACTCCCTCCAACCCGTCTCACTCTTTCGACCACACGGCGACCCTATGTGATCGGTTGACCTTGCTTCCTCCCACGCACAAAATATATCTACACGTCTGTGACTGGATCATCTCTCAAGCTCTATCTTACAGCCCTCACCCTTACCAAAAGCTCAATCGGACAATATCTCTCCGGAGCATATATATTTGTTCAATGAATGTCGGACCACACTCACTTTGTCTCTCTATCTATATGTCTCTCGATTGACCTCGCTTTCTCATACCATATCTTCCACGCGTTGAAGCTACTACCTCTCCATCCCTCGCAAAGTCGGAGCTATTTACATTGCAAGGGGCACTCCAACCTTGGATTAATTTGTGTAGGCATTTATTCCGGTTGGTTTAGATTATATTTTCGTAGCATTCGGCCCACAACTACTCCAAACGCCATTGCAACCCATGCAACTCCCCTAATTGATTTCCCTCTGGCTCGGTCATCGCTCTCTCGCACGTCCTTTCTTGCCTTCAATGTCACACCATGGTATTATTGAAAAAACTATGTTGTTCTCTTTAATTATTATAAATAAGCTACAAAACTACACACCAATAGTGCACTTGGAATGGAACAAATTTCGACTCACAAATTAAAGTGCTACAAACTACACACTGAGGGGACCACATGTCATGAAACAAATTTGGACCCATATACAAATTAAAAAATAAAGGACGAGGATCGAACATGCGACCGGGCCTTCAGGCCGCACATCAATAGGCAACATACGTAGAATAACAATGTTTGTTGTACCCCCTTTGTTCACATAATGTAATATTATTTTTAGTACTATTTGCCTTCACTTACTGGTGGGTTCCATGTGTGCTCTCTCTCTCCTCCCCTTCTGCGTTTAGATGCACGGGCAAACAGGAAGAACTCGCGGGCGATGTTGCCGTTGACCATATCTGGACGCGTTCACAAGTCACGACA
The DNA here is from genome assembly GCF_002162155.2 of Triticum dicoccoides. Lineage (NCBI taxonomy): Eukaryota > Viridiplantae > Streptophyta > Magnoliopsida > Poales > Poaceae > Triticum > Triticum dicoccoides. Next base: position 238,554,231 of record NC_041391.1, read on the forward strand.
CCAGTTTCATGTACTAGCAGCACTAGTCAATGTGTACGTGCAATGCACGTTAATTTGGAAGTATATTAAGTGCATGAGGATATTAACTACTAGGATATTATTTGCGTGTTGTCATGTGATTAGCACTATTTTTGGCATGAAATTAACTGCACGCTAAACGTGTTGAGCGCTCGACATTGAAGCAGTCTAGGTCGTTGGATGACAAGAAATACATGTGGCTTGATGACGTTTTATATTTAATTTGATACGGCTCTAGCAGAACATTCAATCAATCAAACCATACATTTCGTTCAGTCCGACTCCAACTTTAAATTATACGATGATCGATATAAAATAAACGGAAATGATAAATGTTCGGATTTTAAGTATGGCAATCCGAATGTTTTTCATGGCAAATTTAGATTACGCGGCGGCGGTGGGGGCGTCTCGCGGTGGGAAGCGGCTCCTCTGCCATGCTCTGTGTGTCGTCGGGCCACTGACCGACGGCGACGGCAGCGTCTTGCGCCGTTGTTGGCGTACTCCTGGACGTTGGCCTAGCTTCAAGGAAGGCCAAAATGTTCTGGACTTCGGAGCGAGTCAACTGGCGGGAGGAGGCGACTGGCGTTGGTGCAAGGAAGCTGTCGACGGCGGCCATCCATGCCGCTGAGGGGGGCACTGGCACCCGCGCGGGGACAGGCGCTGTCAATGGCGCGGCGGAGACATTCGTGTGCACGGGCACCGGCACGGGCACGCACATCAGTGCATGCACAGGCGCATGCGCTGGCAGGTGCACGGGCACCGGCACAGGCGTGCGCGTTAGTGCACGCGCAGGCGCAAGCGCTGGCAGGTGCACGAGCGCGTGAAAGTCGGCGGGGACCTCGTGGAACCCTGTGGCATCAAGCTCGGCGACAATGTGCGGCTCCCAGCCCATCAATGCCACGGGGATGGGCGATGGCGCAGTCGGGGCGACGGGAGCCGGAACGGGAGCGGGGACAGGCGCGGCGTCTTCCCGCAAGGCTAGTTCAAGCTCGTCCCAAAGCGCCTTATGTTCTTGAGACTCTGGCTGGGTGTCTTCCTCATGAAACTGGAATACTAAGGGCAGACCATCGTGATGCGGCATGGCGTACATTTAAGTCAGGCTAGTTGGAGGTAGACGACAGGAGAGTCGGAGGGGAAGAGAGAGGATTGTAGCGATACCGGGTAGTGCGGGGTTGATTTTAAACTGCGGCGCCGGCGACATTAAAAGTGGGAGCAGTTGGGACGACGGTGGGCGGCGGAGCATGGTCAAAGGGCTCACCTCCCGGTCAGTCTGCACAGCGGTCTGCTCGCATGCCTCTCTGACAGCCGGCACAGCGGTCTGCTCGCATGCCTCCCGTCGACTCACACGCTTGCTGGGACAGCACCTGCCGATGAGAAGCGGGGACTCGTGGCGGCACGTAAATGCCCACGGTTTCAATAGTGAAAGCGTTCGCCTTAATGTGACAGGTCTTTGTTCCAAAATACCTTGGCTCTTTATTTGTGCAACTTGTCATAAGCAGCTGAACCCCCATAATGCCCATGCGTTGCAGAGGGAGTATATTTCTCGGCAAGGTGAGCCTGTGATATAAAAGATTTGTATATTTCTTTACAGAGGGAGTATCTCTCTGTCAAAATATATATTTATGTGTAACTAGTTACTCCTGTCTTTATACTTCCTTTTGCTAATATGTGGGGCAATCGGCAATGGGTCCACGTGCCATATGCACAAATTAGAGTGCACAACTTCACGGTAGACACACCCCGGTCATAGCGCCGCAGTAATGCCCAATGAGCTGTCAAATCACAACCCCCCTTTCCAGCTTTAGCAGTAAGCTGGACGGACGAAGCGGCAATATTTCACTGGGCCTGAATCCCCTTCTCCCTCGTCTGCTTGTTCAGAGAAAACCCCCGCTTGGCGATTGCATAGGGTTTTCTCATGGAGAACTAGGTATGAATTCTTCATCCATCCCCGATAAATCCAAGTCCCTTGGTCGCAGGTAATCCTAGGATGACAGCCGCCGCCGTTGATGCATTTTTCTTCATACTGAATCTAGTGTGTTTCAGTTGCAGTGCCCAAAGTGCGAGTACCCTACAGACTTCTGTGCCCTCGGCGAGATGCCACACTTTTTCCTTCTTATCCTACCACAGCATTTTGAAACGCGCACAGTATGTTCCTAGAATCCTCTTCTCTATCCGGGAGGGTGGGGTTTTTTTTGAACATGCTGTGTTCTCATATTATTTTTCCTGCAGTGTATTATTTGCTCTGCCAGAACACATTTACTCAAGATGCTCAGCCTTGCCATAACTGAATACACTAGTTTAATGGTCACAGTGAAGACAAGCCATGGATATTACTTTCGAGTTGGGTTCATGAACCAAGAAGATCGCTGCTTTTTTATGGCCGAACTTGGATAAACTTTCTCAAGTGTTACGAACTAAAAGTTAGCGCACGAATGTTGATGGAAATAGCAGAACCTGGTCTCATCTTCACTGCGATCTTCCACCCCGACGTCGTTCCAATTGTTCATCCATGTTAATTTTGTATCTGGTTCTTGCTTGTTACCTCGATTACTTCTTAATCCACCTATTCTGTCTAACTAATCACAATTTAACTTTAGAAGTAGCAACGAATCTCTCACGAAGATGCTACTTCTAACTAATATTGTCTTATAATTGGTGGCACGTGTAGGTTTTTTCAGAGTTAAGCAGTCTGCTCATTTGTTACTCTGTAATAACTCGGCTGTTACTAATGGCATTGAAGTTGACTGGATCGACATCCACAAGTTCCTGCACTTTATTGATCGTCTTGAGGTCCTTGTGGGGCGTTTCAATGGTGGAAGGCCACGCGGGATATGTGTGCCACTGCTGCACTCATTGAACAGGTCCAACTGTGTCGAGAAACTTATGGTACGAGCTGTTTTCTGTTATATATGTTGTTCATAAACTATTGCTTATACACAGTTTTATAGCTGTGATCTTCTTGAAACAGGAACTGCCGAGTTCTATTGTTCCTATACAGATGCCTGGCCAATGTCGGGCCAGACTTGCGCTTGGTCACAACATGATGTTTATGTCGAACTACTCAATTCCCCTTGGAGGTGAAAAGATACTTATTCGTGGGTGGTCTCAGATAATGAAGGCCCGTCCATCTTGGAGAATAGGACAGAAGATTATGTTCATGCTTTTCCATGGCTCTAAAGCGAATATCCTGTTTATTGACCATGTTGCGAGATGAAGCCGCTTACAGAAGGTTGTGGATGCACGGGGTGGCGCCTGGGCCTTGTCCTGGGGCTTGGCGGCCTCACCCTTGGTTAACTGTAGGCAAAGTAGCACTGTTCGAGGCATGCTTTGTACGGTTGAACCCGTATAAGTACTCATACTGCTTTCAGCTTTGGTTGTGAAGTGCCCCTGCTGGTTTCATTTAAGGTTGTTAAGTACTCCTGCTGCTTTTACAGTCTGTCGTGTTTCTTCAGTCCTGTCTTCCTCCAGCCGCCAAAACCAAACTAGCGCCAGCGGGGCCGCCTGCTTCCACCTCCCACGGCTGGCTGCGCCTCGGCGCAAGCATCGCCGCCCCACCATCTCCTAAATCGTTAATGCCGACGTCCTCCGCGCGCTTTGGTGCGCTCGCCGCGGCGCCGCCCTCTCGCGTTGTCAACATGGTCAACAAACAACAGGAATCGGCAGAAGTACGTGGAGAGGATGACAGTAGGGGCCCACCACGTCAGCGTATGAAAAAATAAAATGCTTCCTCCTAGTGTTTTCCTGACATCTGGGACCCACGACATAGTGAGCGTATATAGTCAATAGACAAGAGAACAGCACAAGATCGGCTGACACCTGGGACGTAGCTACTCGAGCAGTATTTTTTTGTTTGGTATTGTCTAGCCTAGGCTTATATTTTATGTTCACCATGTGACCAACCCAGCTTTTTTTTTGTGAAAATGAGCCCAATTTTTTTCTGAAGAATACCCAATCCAGGCATACTTATTTTTCTACGCCCTGATGGGCTGCAACTCTTTCAAGACGCCTGCAAATCTTGAAAGTAATATGAAATGGGTTTTAAATATAAAAACAGATGACAAATTGGCAATTACTTTATAATTTTTGATTTTTTTTCACTGGGCATTAACCTAATTCAAATATATCTTCAAAGTACTTTAAATCTGGCTCGACATTTTGGTATTAAAAATAGTTTGGAACCCACAGAAATATGCGAAATTGTCCTTGGCCAACCAAAAAACGACTACAATAAATTGCATAAGTTGCCATGAGCTATATATAAATTATTAAAAAAAGAGGGAGTGGTCTGACTTGTGGGCCTGTTTAGTTGATGCGTATGCAAGATTTTTTTAGTTATTATATACTACGTCAACAAACGATTCTAGCAGACGTAACCATTGGATGTCAATCCAACGACCGTCGTGTTTCTTCAATCTCTGATCTTCTTGCTCCAGCCGCCAAAGCAGCGCCGGCGGGACCGCCTCCTCCCGCCTCCCGTGGCCGGTTGTGCTGCCGCGCAGGCCTAAGCGCCCCTGGTACTCCCACCGCTGGCCAGGGCATCCATCTACTCATCCACACCCCCTGTTATTCTGCGGCGACGACAGCCTCACACCGCAGCCGAACCGGTGAACCCTCGTACTCCTCTTCGCGCGGGCTTCCACTGCCGCGTCTTCCCTGGCTCCATGTCGTCCCCTTCCTAGGCCTCGCTGTCGTGCACCGCCGTGGTGCTCTCGGTGCGGCGTGGTCAATGTGGTCAACGACCGACTTCCATTGGAAGAGTACTGTACGTGGAGAGGCTGACAGCTGGGTCCACGGCAGCCGCAAGGAAGTGCCTCCTTATTACGCGGAAAATAATTATTCCTCCACCTGACAGCTAGGACCCACTGGACGGGCCACCAGTCTTTCGCAAAAAAAACATTTCCCAATGACTGCTAGGACCCACAGGTCGGGCCACCGTATTTCGCGAAAAAAACGTTCCCCCCGCTGTCAGCTCGGACCTACCGGAAGTGTCCCCTTATTACGCACAAAAAAATGAATACCCCCTGCTAGATGGGACCAACCTTGGTGGGAGGCTGACTTGTGGGCCTACTAAGTTGACTGGGACAGAGGCCTTTGTCAACTTTAGTCAATATATGAACGATTCTAGCTCCAGTGACTGTACGATGTCCATCCAACGGCCGTAGTGCTTCTTCAACCTCTGGTCTTCTTGCTCCAGCCGCCCAAAGCAGCGCCGGTCGTGCCGCCTGCTCCTGCTGCCCGTGGCCGGCTGTGATGCCACGGAGGCCTCACCGCTCCCTACTACTCCCACCGCTGGCCAGGCCATCCCTCTACGCACCCACACCCCCTGTTACTCTGCGGCGACGGCAACCTCACACCGTAGCCGAACGAGTGAACCCTCATACTCCTCTACGCGTGGGCATCTGATGATCCACAAGTATAGGGGATCTATCGTAGTCCTTTCGATAAGTAAGAGTGACGAACCCAACGATGAGCAGAAGAAAATGATAAGCGGTTTTCAGTAAGGTTTCTCTGCAAGCACTGAAGTAGTAGGTGATAGATAGTTTTGTGATAAGATAAATAGTAACGAGCAAAAAGTAAATAAAGTAAATAAAGTGCAGCAAGGTGGCACAATCCTTTATGTAGAAAAGGATAAGCCTGGAAAAATTCTAATAATGAAGAAGGAGCTCCCGAGGACACATTGGGAATTATCGTCAAGCTAGTTTTCATCACGTTCATAAGATTCACATTCGGTACTTTGATAATTTGATATGTGGGTGGACTGACACTTGGGTACTGTCCTAACTTGGACAAGCATCCCACTTATGATTAACCCCTATTGCAAGCGTCCACAACTACAAAAAGGAGTATTAAGGTAAACCTAACCACAGCGTTAAACATATGGGTCCATATCAACCCCTAACGAAGCAACGCATAAACTAGGGTTTAAGCTTCTGTCACTCTAGCAACCCATCATCTACTTATTACTTCCCTATGCCTTCCTATAGGCCCAAATAATGGTGAAGTGTCATGTAGTCGACGTTCACATAACACCACTAGAGGAAAGACAATATACATCTCATCAAAATATCGAACGAATACCAAATTCACATGACTACTAATAGCAAGACTTCACCCATGTCCTCAGGAACAAACGTAACTACTCACAAAGCATATTCATATTCATAATCAGAGGGGTAATAGTATGCATAAAGGATCTGAACATATGATCTTCCACCAAGTAAACCAAATAGCATCAACTACAAGGAGTAATCAACACTACTAGCAACCCACAGGTACCGATTTGTGGTTTTGATACAAGATTGGATACAAGAGATGAACTAGAGTTTTGACAGGAGATGGTGCTGGTGAAGATGTTGATGGAGATTGACCCCCTCCCGATGAGAGGATCGTTGGTGATGACGTTGGTGATGATTTCCCCCTCCAGGAGGGAAGTGTCCCCGGCAGAACAGCTCCGCCAGAGCCCTAGATTGATTCCGCCAAGGTTCCGCCTCGTGGCGGCGGAGTTTCGTCCCATAAGCTTGCCCACGATTTTTCTAGGGGAAAAGTGATGATATAGCAGAAGATGGACGCCGGAGGCCCACCAGGGGCCCAGGAGATAGGGGGCCGCGCCCTATTGGGGGGGCGCCCTCCTGTCTCCTGGACAGGGTGTGGGCCCCCTGGCCTATTTCTTTCGCTCATAAATTCTTATTAAATCCAAAAAGTTGTTTCGTGGAGTTTCAGGACTTTTGGAGTTGTACAGAATAGGTTTCCAACGTTTGCTCCTTTTCCAGCCAGAATTCCAGCTGCCAGCATTCCCCCTCTTCATGGTAAACCTTGTAAAATAGCCATAAGTATTGAGATATAATGTGTAATAACAACCCATAATACAATAAATATTGATATAAAAGCATGATGCAAAATGGACGTATCAGCATCCACTGTCGCGTCTTCCCCGGCTCCGCGTCATCCCCTTCCTAGGCCTCGTCGTCGTCCACCGCCTTGGTGCTCTCGGCGTGGCGTGGTCAACGTGGTCAAGGAATGGCTTCCGTCGGATGTGGACTGTACGTGGAGAGGCTGACAGCTGGGTCCACGGCCGCAGCAACGAAGTGCCTCCTTATTACGCGCAAAATAATTATTCCTCCACCTGACAGCGGGGACCCACCGGACGGGCCACCGTATTTCGCGAAAAAACGTTTCCCCCTGTCTGCTGGGACCCACCAGCTACATCTTCGCATGCAAGGAAGTGCGTCCAAAAAAAAAACGATTCGCCCCCCTGACTGCTGGGACCCACCAGCTACATCTTTGCATGCAAGGAAGTGCGTCTGGGCAAAAAAAAAACAAAACGATTCGCCCCCCTGACTGCTGGGACCCACCAGCTACATCTTCGCAGGCAAGGAAGTGCCTGACAGTTGGGACCCACCTGGTCGAAGTCTACGTAGCGTTGTCATTCTGGTCGCGAACGTGTACGTACATACTGGTCGTTGTAGAGGCACACACATGTCATAGTAGAGGCACACACGTAGCATTTACACGTACGTACAGCGGCGAGGGTGCAAGAAAGAAATTACGGCCACGTACGTACATACGAGCAGGGTCTCGAACACCTACTCGCGTATACGTACATGGCTGGGTCAGAACGGAGAAATAGCGTCGTCGTCGTGTTCATGGGGAGGCAACGGAATGCGTCGTGTTCATGGGGAGGCAACGGAATGCCCCGTGTTCATCGGGAGGCAACGGAACGCGTGGGAGCCAACTGGCTGGGTCGGAATGGAATGCGTGGTCGTGTTCATCGGGAGGGCTTGGACGGAACAGGCGATGGAAACGAGGCCTGGCGTATCGCACAATGGAGGAAACGGCCTTGTGTTCGACCGGCCACATTGGAAACGGGATCCTGTTCATCGGGAGGGGTCTGGCGTACCGCAAAATGGAGGAAACGGACCTCCTACGGTCGAAACGGGGGTCCTGTTGATCGAGAGGGTGTGGCGTACCGCAAAACGGAGGAAACGGACCTCCTACGGGCGAAACAGGGGTCCTGTTGATCGGGAGGGGTGTGGCGTACCGCAAAACGGATGAAATAGACTTATATTGGAGCGCTACGGTCAAAACCGAGGGGGGGAGGGGTGTGGCGTACCGCAAAACGGGACTCCACTGGATACTATTCATCTCCACCGTCGACCTCCTCCAGCCTCCACGGGCTACCATTGACCTCCTCCAGCCTCCACGGGCTCCTGTTCATCGAGCCTCCACCGCGCGCTACTCCATCGGCTACTATTCAACCACCCCTCCATGGGCACCCCTCCACTATCTACTGTTCATCCAGCCCTCCACACCATGGGATCCTGTTCAACCACCCCTCCACGGCCACCCCTCCACCGTCTACCGTTCATCCAGCCCTCCACACCACGGGTTCCTGTTCATCCAGAGGCAACGCCACCGCTCACTGTTCATCCAAACCCCCCCGCAACGCTCACTGTTCATCCAATTGATCGGCTTCAGTTAGTAGCAGTAGCAAAGAAATCGCTCCATCGGGTTCAGTTAACAGCCATCGATCGATCGCTCGGGTTCAGTAACCCGTAACCTGCAGTGCAATCGCTCGGGTTCAGTTAGAGCCAATGCCTTGCTCGGGTTCAGTTAGAGCCAACGCCTCACACACACACGCATACATGTATGAGAGAAATGCGCATCGCTCGGCCCCCGACCTCCCACCGTAACCAGCAACTCCCCAAAATTTTCCTCCCCTCGCTTCTACCACGGTTTTTTCTGTCATGGACGGCCCAAAGAATGTCATGCAGCTGCGTCTCCGGACCGCCCAGAACAAAAAGCCCATTTTCTGTCATGATTTTTTGTCATATAAGTAGGAGCCCACCACATCTGTGATGATACCGGGTTTTGTCATAATTATCGTCATAGAAGTGTCATATATATGACAGAAAAAAAAATCGTTGGACCCAAAATGTCACGGATGTGTCTTTTTTGTAGTGTTGATTCCCCCACCCGTGCATAATGTCGCGAGCATATCAGGAAGCAAAGAAGCCCACGATGTGAAAAGGGGAACACTTGGCTCCTCCATGGCCTATAAAGAGGGGTGTTGCTACAGTTAGCATCTCACGCCTTCTTCCACCTCCCATTGTTGCCTCTCCAATCTCTAGAGCTCCAGTTCCCGGTATTTCTGCTCCGCGGCGAATCCCATCCTACCCTCCCCAGCCATGGCTGGATCCGGTGCTAACGGCAAGTGGGACGTCTCCATCGTCACCAACAATGACATCTTGGAGCTGAAGCGGGCTGGCTACTTGTCAGCTGACATTGCTCATCGGGCCTCGGTAGAGGGCCAACTCATCCCACACCCAAGCCGGGCGAGAGGGTCATATTCCTCTCCCATTTTATCCAGGGGCTTGGATTTCCTCTACACCCCTTCGTGAGGGGGTTGATGTTCTTCTATGGGCTAGATTTCCATGATCTAGCCCCCAACTCCCTCCTCCACATCTCGGCCTTCGTTATCGTCTGCGAGGCCCTCCTCCGAGTCCAGCCACACTTTGGCCTATGGATGAAGATGTTCATCCTCAAGCCCAAGGTGGTTGGCGGTGCCCAGGTGAACTGCGACGGGGCCATGATTAGCAAGCTGACGTGGGTCCAGTGGCTGGAGGGCAGGTTCATTGAAACAGTCAAGGTGTGGAAAAAAGAGTGGTTCTACATCACCGAACCAAGGGATGTTGCCTGGACGGCGGCTCCCGAATTCAGATCTGGACCCCCGGCCAGATTGGCCTCATGGACTATAAAAAGTCTGGACTGGGGGTCCACTGCCGATGTGAAGGCGTTGCAGAAGCGCATCGTCAACATGATGGAGACCGGCGCCAAGCTGACCAATGTGGTCCAAATTATGCTCAAACACCGACTCCTCCCTTGCCAGGAAAGGGCCAAACTAATGTGGGCGTACAAGCCCGAAGACCCGACCACTGTGCAGTACCTCTTCGGCACAACCCACGACAAGGCGTGGGTTCTGCTGTTCAAGCCTCAAGAGGAGTGGCCGGCCGAGGAGGAGGACATCGGCCTCGATGTTGCGCACCCCCGAGGGATGTGAGTGGTCCTTTCCCTAACATGTGTTCGGATAGTAATATCGTGCGTGATTGGGTCTAAGCCTCCCTTTGCGGATTTTTGTGGGGCTGGCTCGACATGGCTGAGAAGATCAGCTGTCCGGCGCCGCTGCCTGAAGGGCCCCAACCGGCCCGGCTGGAGAGGCTGCTGGTCGTGATGCCTTACAAGGCGCCCGACAAGAAGGGTAAGAGTAAGAAGGATGCACCGGAGGCCAGGGAGAGCCTCCGCCGCAGAGCTTGTCCGGACACTCTATCCGGAGATGCTGCAGCCCCGTCCGCTTAGGACGGGAACAAAGAGGAAAGCGCCTCCTCGCACTGCAAGAAGAGGGCAGCGTCCATCGATGTCAAGGAGGTACAACCTCCTTAGGCCCTGAAAAGGCAGTGTCGTCCCAAGCTGACCCTGCCTGACAGCTCGAACTCTGATGAGGAGTCCGAAGCGTCCAAAAAGGTTCTGGAGAGGGAACCTAGGGTCAAGCCCCCTGCTGCCAGGTACATATTTGGCATTTTTTGTCGCTTTTATTTTTAACAATCCCTTACTTATGGAACTTGATCGTGTGTCGCCATAGTCCACCATGCGGCCATCCCGCCGAGCAGACCTTGGAAGGGACATCTCCGCCTACCGAACTAGCGAACAGCAGATCCGCGTCACTCTCTGCGCCTTCCCTGATCCCTAAAGAGGTCGGGGAATTGCTAGCTCAAAGGACCCCTCCCCCTTTGAACACGGGAGAGGAGGGCGACCCTACCATGGCCTAGGCTGACGCCTTGGTCATCGATAACTGGGAGGGTGCGTTTCCCTTGGCTAATGTGGGAGGGGGTCTGAACCATCCGGACCCCCTCAGTCGTCCGTACCTAAGCCCCCAAGGCCCTTGAAGGTGTCGGTTCCTTCTTCCGGCAAGGAAGGGGTTGGGGTCCCGATGCCTGTGCCGAACACCTCTGACCAAGCGGCGAAGGGATAGCCGGATGTGCTGGAGGAGTTGGTGAACAACTTTGTGATCGTCGATGGGCACCGCTCCCTTATGGTGCGGTTTTACAGGGTGTTCGGTCTGTCCAATCCAGATTGAACGACGCTGTACAAGTCAAGTAATACTCTTTTCCTGTAAAGTGGTTTTATCCCTTGGTTTTTATATTTGAATAGGCTGTATGTATAGCAGCCCCCGAGACTTTGTAAGAAGTACAAAGAAGCTTGCAGAGGGTCCAAATTTACTAGGCCAATGTTTAAAGTAGTGTGAACTTTTTTGATGTCACAGGCATCTTCCGTGGCCACGGCTGCTAATGCTACGACGCTAGAGGAGATGGATCGCAAGCTCAAGCGCTTCGATGGAGAGCTTGACCTTGTCAACAAGCGGCTTGATGAGGCACAAGGTGAGCTCATATTAAAATGCAGAGCTACTATTGCCGAATACTTGTGGTCCACATTGTATACTGAGCCCTTATGATTTGGTTACAATAGCTGCTGCCGCAGAGGTTGAGAGCCTCAAAGCGGTGCTCAAGAAAGTCCAGGCCGAGGCGGTCGAGAAGAGGGCGGCTGCCGAAAAGGCGATGGCTGAACTGGATACGGTGAAGACTATCAGCGAGAGGCACGAGGCTCAAGTGGCCGAATTGCAAGGGGAGCTCAAGGATGCTATCACAAAATGTGAGGCCCTTGAGCAGAAACAGAAGGAACAATCCTCCAAACTCTCCAAGGCAGACAAGGAACTCCTTGATGCCAGGACGGAGGTGTGGGGTGTCCGGGAGGAGCTTCGTCAAGTGAAGCAAATCGCCGATGGTAAGAAGTACTTACTGCAAAGTGTTTTGGGCGGCAACAGGTTTGCCTTGCTGACGCGGGTCTGGCACTCCAGAGTCATCTTCGCCGAGCTCCCGAGGAGTGTGGCGGCTCCGGTGGAGCACTACGCGACGCGGGAGGACGACTCCGAATGTCAGCTTTTCTTGTCGCAGTTCATGGCACCCGAATGCCCTATGCTCCTTGGTGACTAGATGAAGCAGCTGATGGAGCTGCATCAGATGGTCGAGCAAGCCCTAAAGGATCTGTGTGTCCAGCTGTGGCCTGCCAAGCCTATTTCGGACAACTATTTTGGCTTGGTGCAGAGGTTGCGTGACGCATCACCGCGGATCGACACCGTTAACCTTTCGGCATGCCTTGAAGGGGCGAGGTTGGCCTTCACGAAGACCATGGTGCATTGTCCGAGGATCAAGCCGATGGACATGGCCACTGGTCCTCCGCCAGTTGGGAAGGAGCACCATACGAACTTTATTTTGCACATGTTATGGATGGTGCTTGGGCGATAGAGGGCCATTGTTCCAAGGATGCAATCATTGAGTGATTGATTTGGAACTGAACCTTAAGCTTTATTATGCGGCTCGTTTTTATATGATATTATGGTTTGTTTATTTTGGCTCCTGTGTGGTCATTTACTATTCTGAAAGTTACCAGTCATCGGCTTGAGCCCCCAGGTTAATGTTACGAAGCGTATTTCATCTCCACACTGTTACCCTTAGGTGACGTCTCGGTGCCCGAAGGCGGTAATGCGAGAGCAAGACTAGGCAATCAGACTATACAGCTTTATCACTTCCACTTAGCCATAGGAGCTTGACGGCGGGAGCTAGTGACTAGCCCCCAAGTTTTGGTGATGTACGTGGCAGCTGAGGCATGCCTTTGTAGTCACATGGTTTGTTCTAGGACGAACCCTTCATATAATAACACGGATAAATCGCCAACAATTTCTTAGTTTGACAGTTGTCGTCGGATCGTTGACCAGTTCCCACTTACTATGATGGTCAGTTTTCGGCTTTCTCCCTTGAGGCACTTGACCGAACTAGCCAGAAGCACAATCGCAGGGGTTCTCCCTTTACCGTCTTAGCCGAACATGCGGAACATAAGAGGGCGAGCATAGGAGCCAAGCAACCCAACTATTGATCCAAGACATAGTTCGAAACTGATGCATATAGTGCAATATCCGAGATGTGATACGTCTCCAACGTATCTATAATTTTTTATTGTTCCATGCTATTATATTATCTATTTTGGATGCTTTATATGCATTAATAGGCTATTCTATATTATTTTTGGGACTAACTTATTGACCTAGAGCCGAGTGCCAGTTTCTGTTTTTCCTTGTTTTTGAGTTTTACAGAAAAGGAATATCAAACAAAGTCCAAACGGAATAAAACTTTCGCGATGATTTTTCTTGGACCAGAAGACACCCATAGGACTTGGAGATGAAGTCAAAGGAGTCCCGAGGTGGCAATAAGCCTCAGGGGCACGCCCTGAGGCCTTGTGCGCCCCTCGGAGCTCCTTCAACCTAATATTTGGCTTATAAATTCCCAAATATTCCCAAACGACCAGAAGCGTCCACCAAAATCCTTTTTCACCGCTGTAACCTTCTGTACCTATGAGATCCCATCTTGGGGCCTTTTCCGGCACCCTGCCGGAGGGGGATTGGATCATGGAGGGCTTCTACATCAACTCTATTGCCCTTCTCTCTCTTTGATCTTCAATACAATGTTCTCCTCGACATTCTTGGAGATCTATCTGATGTAATATTCTTTTACGGTGTGTTTGTCAAGATCCGATGAATTGTGGATTTATGATTAGATTATATATGGATATTATTTGAGTCTTCTCTGAATTCTTATATGCATGATTTGATATCTTTGTATTTCTCTTCGAATTATCGGTTTGGTTTGGCCAACTAGATTGGTTCTTCTTGCAATGGGAGAGGTGCTTAGTTTTGGGTTCAATTTTACGCTGTCCTCACCCAGTGACAAAGTAGGGGTAGCGAGGCACGTATTTTATTATTGCCATCAAGGGCAAAAAGATGGGGTTTTCATCATATTGCTTGAGTTTATCACTCTACATCATGTCATCTCACCTAAAGCGTTACTCTGTTCTCTTGAACTTAATACTCTAGATGCATGCTGGATAGCAATTGATGTGTGGAGTAATAGTAGTAGATCCAGAATCGTTTTGGTCTAGTTGACACGGACGTGATGCCTATATTCATAATCATTGCCTTGGATATTATCATAACTTTGCACTTTTCTATCAATTGCTCGACAATAATTTAGTCACCCACCGTGTGTTTTCTTTCAAGAGTGAAGCCTCTAGTGAAACCTATGCCCTCGGGGTCTATGTCGCGGGAAACCACGGCCACCTATGGGGCTATGAGCCCCTTTTGGTTCGGCGGGGGGATGGGCACGTTGCACAAGGAGCGGAGAAGCATAGCGTAGTGCGGCAGAGATCACCCGGGCAATTTTTTCCCAGGTTCGGGCCGCTGTGAGGCGTAAAACCCTACTCCTGGTTTGGTGGATTGATGGTGGAAAGAGTGGTGGTGAGCGCAGCGCACTTGCCTGGCAGGGTTGCTTCGGGGCAAAAGTGGGTAGGCGCGTATGGATGTGTGATGGTCCCAATCCGCTAACCTCTTATACAATCACCATGGGCCTCCTTTTATAGATTAAGGGCTCACCACAGTGGCAAATTAGTCTTTACATACTGATTAGATAGCAAACAGTGCTATCACCCCTAACTCTGCAGGCTGGCAGAGCGCATTAAATGTGCCATCAATTGTCACATCATAGCATGGCCGACAACCCTTGCCGGGCTATTTTGCCAGCTTCGCGCCTGCTTGCTTGACTCGTCTCAGGACGGGTGTCATGTGGAGGTGTTTGCTATAGGAAGTGGCTGCTATGTGGCGAAAAGCAGCCACTTAGTCACCTTGGGGCTTGACACCGCACTGATCTATGACTTGCATTGCTTGTGAGGTGGAGCGGTGGAGTGGCTTGCCTCTTATAACACCGACGATGCGGCTATATCTCCGACGTGTCAAAGCACGACTTAGAGGCATAACCGCATTGTGGTTTTGTCGCAAGAAGGGTCATCTTCACACAATCCCATGTAATGAACAAGAATGGGATAAAGAGTTGGCTTACAATCGCCACTTCACACAATGAACATATAATTCATACATCATTCAGAGTATGCACATAGACCGACTACGGTCAATTCCAAAAGAAAAAAAGGTAACCCAACTGCTAGATCCCCGATCATCCCAACTGGGCTCCACTACTGATCAACATGAAATGAAACATAGCAACGACCAAGATCTTCGTTGAGCTCCCATCTGAGCTCGTTTGCATCACCTGCACTGGTATCATCGGCACCTAGAACTGTTGTGATAGTATCTGGTGAGTCACGAGGACTCAGCAATCTCAAAACCCGTGAGATCAAGACTATTTAAGCTTATGGGTAGGAAGTGGTAATGAGGTGGAGTTGTAGCAAGCACTAAGCAAATATGGTGGCTAACATACGCAAATAAGAGCGAGAAGAGAAGCAACGCAGCGGTCGTGAAGCTAGAAGTGATCAAGAAGTGATCCTGAAACTACTTACGTTCAACCATAACACAAACCGTGTTCAGTTCCCGGACTCCGCCGAGAAAAGACCATCACGGCTACACACGCGGTTGATGCATTTTAATTAAGTCCAGTGATAAGTTATCTACAACCGGATATTAACAAATTCCCATCTGCCACATAACCACGGGCACGGCTCTCGAAAGTTTATACCCTGCAGGGGTGTCCCAACTTAGCCCATCACAAGCTCTCACGGTCAACGAAGGATATACCTTCTCCCGGGAAGACCCGATCAGTCTCGGAATCCCGGTTTACAAGACATTTTGACAATGGTAAAACAAGACCAGCAAAGCCGCCCGATGTGCCGACAAATCCCGATAGGAGTCGCACGTACCTCGTTCTCAGGGCACACTGGATGAACACTACGTACAGCTAAAACCAATCCTCAAGTTTCCCCGAGGTGGCGCTGCAAGTGGCTCTAGTTCGAACCAACACTTAGAGAAGCACTGGCACGTGGGGGTTAAAATAAAGATGACCCTTGAGTCTGCAGAACCCAAGGGAAAAAGGCTTAGGTGGCAAATGTTAAAACCAAGGTTGGGCCTTGTTGGAAGAGTTTTATTCAAATCGAACTGTCAAGGGGGTCCCATAAATCACCCAACCGCGTAAGGAACACAAAATCAAGGAACATAACACCGGTATGACGGAAACTAGGGCGGCAAGAGTGGAACAAAACACCAGGCATAAGGCCGAGCCTTCCACCCTTTACCAAGTATATAGATGCATTAATTAAATAAGAGATATTGTGATATCCCAACAAAATCCAGTCCATCATGGAGCAATCTTCAACTTCACCTGCAACTAACAACGCTATAAGAGGGGCTGAGCAAAGCGGTAACATAGCCAAGCAATGGTTTGCTAAGAAGGGTGAAAAGGTTAGAGGCTGACATGGCAATTTGGGAGGCTTGAAGAGCAAGTGATAGGTAGCGCAGCATAGCGATAGAACAAAGCAACTAGCACAGTAATGATAGTGGTGAGATCCAGGGTGACGGTCATCTTGCCTGAAATCCAGCTAGGAAGAAGAACAAGTCCATGAAGAAGACGAACGGATGAAGACGAACCAAGCATAGTCAAACGAATCCTCACGATCGCAACGAAACAGGAACTATCGAGAAGAAGCACAACTGGAAAGAAGCAAACAACATAGTAAACAAACAACACATGAACAAGGCATGATGCACAACCAAGTATGATGCATGTCCATTTAATGAGGCATGGCATGGCAAGGTG
Source organism: Triticum dicoccoides (assembly GCF_002162155.2). NCBI lineage: Eukaryota > Viridiplantae > Streptophyta > Magnoliopsida > Poales > Poaceae > Triticum > Triticum dicoccoides. Next base: position 238,570,952 of record NC_041391.1, read on the forward strand.
CACAAACAATACTGCAAATTAAATGGAGCTCAATATGCAACAAGTTGCATATTAACGAAACACCACATCAATTATTTAGTTCTCTCTCGTTTATGTACCCAACAATATTCAATGTTATTAAACATGGCAAGAGGGTGAAGCATAAAAAACTAACTATTTAGGCAAGTTTAAATGAGGCCGGAACAACAAACAACAATTCTGAAAAATCCCCATGTCATTTAGCAATTTAATGCAAACAACAATTTTAAGCATTTAAATGTGGTTATCATGATGCGGATGACATGCACAAGTTTTATGCAATTTTAAGAAAAATGTTGACATGAGCATGATATGAAGCATTATGTCACCGTGGTGGAAAGAAGAGGTGCCACGGTGACGAATCCGAAAATGATGCCACAGCAACATATCGGTTCCGGTAACCCATGAAGATACCGGTGCAAAAGAAGGTGTGGATGTGCAGAACATGCAAAAGATGGTGGGGTGATCCCAGTTACCGGGTTCCCATGGGTCGACGGCATGGAAAACGAGGAGGAACGTGCAATGACAACTTGGAAACGATGCAAACACGAGTCTCTCATACAACATACATTCATTCCCGGGCGGTCGTCTCGGTGGTATACCTTTGAAGCGTGCGTTTTCGGGGCGGAATGAGTCGGTGCGAAGTAGAGGAAGTAGTTGTACACGGATCTTGTCTGATCCACGGCGACGGTAGTCATACATGGTTCGTAGATGTTCAGGTCAACAGTAGTGGTACACGTTTCAGAGAGGAACTTGTCGTATCCATGTAGTCGAACTTAGCGTATCCGTAGGGTACTTGTGAAATTGAGGGTCGACGGTAGTCGTTCACGTTGTAGTGGACTTGGCGAAATGCACCACGACGGTAGTAGTATGCTGGTCGGAGCGGAACTTGATAAATCCAATCGCTTCAGGTCGATGGTAGTGGAACATGGCGTCCCTAGACTTGGCGATCCGAAGACGTCTGTGGCTCTTGGTCTGGCAACCACAAAAAGGCAGCAGCAAGGAGCAAGTCGTGGAGACGTCTTCGGCTGTTCACAGCAACAACCTTGACCGGGGCTAGCGTAGAGGACTTGCGGCAACAGCAACAAGGTGGGGCAGAGGCGGCACAAGACAGAGATGGAGAGGAGGTCAGGGTCCTCCAGCTCTGGCCGCGAGCAGGGCGAAGCCATGACCGCAGTTGGAGGCAAGGTGGAGCGGGCAAAGGCGAGGCAGGGGCAGGACAGGATGGCGAGGCGGCAAGGTCCGACGACCCGGTGATGGGCGCGCTGGAGATGATGGGGAACGGGCGCGGGAAGAGCAGCGGCAGCAGGGCACGGCAGGGCACGGCGATGGCAGGGGCGTGGTCGCGGGGGCTCGTCCATGGCGGCCCTGACCTCCAAAGCACAACGGGGCGACGAGGAGGGGTGGAGACGTGAGCTGCAGGCGCTCATGGACAGCGCGGAGCAGTGACCTACTGCTGGTCACTGGTGCGGGCGAGACAAGGGACGGCGGAGCACCATGGCTGAGGGAGCAGAGGAGGGGGCGAAGCAGAGGAGGAGGCTTGGGCGCTGGAGGGAGCAGCAAGGCAGCGCCATGGAGGGGCACGACTAGCACGGAGGGTGCGAGCAGAAGGGAGCTCCTCTCCCTGGCTCGATGCGTGCGTGTGTGAGTGGCGGCGGAGGGGGAACGAGGTGAGGGATCATGGATCGAGGGAGAGATGAGGGTCATGCTAGTGTTAGATAGGCAGGGGTTAGGTGGGCTGAGGATTAGGGCGGCCGGCTGGGCTGGAAGAATTGGGGAACGAGGAGAGATGGGTCGGCCTGCACTGCGTGAGGATTTTTTCCATGTCTGAAATCAGGAAAGAAAAGGGGAGGGCTGAAATAAAACAAAGTTCCACAACTTGGATTGGAGTATCGGGAAAAAATCAAGGATTTAAAAATATTTGGAAAAGTAAGGAACTTTAATTGCAAGTGGGTTGTTGTTAGTTCCAAAAGTGGAATATTTTATAATAGCTCCCTAAATATTGGGAGGGTATGTTATAAAGAGAAATCACCATGTGAGTTCCCTCGGTTTAAATGGACCGAAGATCCAGAAAATTTATTTAGATGAGTTGCAAAAATTAAATGACATGATGGCATGATGACATGATGCAATGCAAAAAACAAATAAAACACACGACAAAGCTCGGAATAGCTGGAAGTCTTCTGGGGCGCTAGGCTCAGGGCGTTACAACACTCCACCACTACAAGAGGATCTCATCCCGAGATCTAGGATGGCACCGGAGAGAAACGAAAGAGAAAGAGGTAAGACAAAGTTGCTTCTTTGACAAACGAGTGAAACTAATGAACCTTGAGAGGTTGAAAAGTTGAAAGAAAGAACACAACGGAGTTGAACACAATTGAGAGCACTGCGGTAGAAAATAGAAACAAGGAACACCATGTGAACCTTGGAGGTTGCAAAGCTATGAATGGCGAGTACAATGGACAAGAAGGAATTGGAATCACTCTGGTTGAAACGAGATAAACAAGGAACAAGGAAGATCAAATTCGGATAGCACTCCGATTGAAAAGAGATGCAAGACTTGATAAGATGAAAAGAACTTGAAAAGAGGACATGACACTCCGGTTAAATGGATAAGCATGAAAAGAACACGATCCTCAATTCGAGATGATGAGTGAAGAGAGCAACATCACAATGCCTCCGGAAGAAAGAATAGAAGATAGATCATTGAATAACAGAAAGGAGGAGAGAATGTCAACTTCTGCAACAAAAGAACTTGGAAAGCAACTTTGCAAAGAAGGATTAAACGGAGTTGTTGGAAAACCAACAACGAAAAGAATAAGCTTGTTGTGGGCTTATGGAAAAGATCTCAAACTTGAGGTGAGATTCTGCCACTAACGGAAACAATTGGTTGAGATCAACGAAAAGATGAAAACTTCTTCCACCAAGAGGATAGAGAGATAACTTGGACCATTGATAATCACCACAATATCAACATCCCTTAGGGAAGTATTTAGGTGAAATATGACACAAGATAACTCCAACGAAGAGATTAATGGATTTAAAATACCTCATTCTTGACAACATGTGAATCACGGCACATGAATGGAAATTGTCAAGAATGATATAACACCTCCTCAAAAGATAAGGTAGAAAGAATTGCACTTCAAAATGCAAGAAGAAGAATACTTGAACTTTTCCAAGAACAATCTTGAAGAACACTTCGAGAAAGAGTTAAATCTTTAGAGAACCACCATGTAGAGCCTCCATGAAGAACTCCGGTAATAAAAGAATAATCAAACGAAAGGAAAGTTGAAAACACAAGGTGAAGCCTTGCGATGATTTAGGTGGAGCTTCGCGATGAGATAAAGCGGAAAACTTGGAACTCCAGAAAAGAAAAGATGAAACATCTCGAACCGGGAAATGTGACATGATGAACAACTCTGGAAAGAAGAAACTAGATCACTTGGATGAAACAATAAGAAGAATTACGTTATGCGTATCCTTCACCAATTTAAATTGATGACAAGCAACAGATTTGGCATAATACTTATTCTCGTAGAAAGGATTAAGAGAGATATAGCGTAAACTTGAGAAGGTATTGATGGAACCACCGGTGGGATTTGGAAACAACGAATGAATTAATATGATAACGAAGGAAGTGAAATCTTGAACGAACCACCATAAGAATTGAAAATGAAAGTAGCAAAGGCACAATTCACCGGGAAGAATTGGAAAACGAATGAAGATACTTGAGGGATTTAGATACACGAGAATGAAGAGATCATGAGCTGACTAAATAGTAAACTTGAACGATGCACCGATAAGATTTGGAGAATGAGAACTGAAAGCTGGAATGAATAATTCTAAGATGATTGGCTCCCGAGAATCAAATTGAAAAGACTCCTGAATTTCTCCGGATGGGTGAAAAGAATTCTCACAATCAAAAACAATTATGAGATGATGGCATCAAGCTTGAACTACGCACCTTTGGAAGAACGGGTAAGGATTTAAGAGGAAATCTTCTTCGGTCTTCTGTGTTGAGAATGACGATGAGAAACACCACTATGAATTGTTGAGATACTCCGGGAGAATGAAAAACAAAGAGGTTGATCCAACAAGGAAAAATAATTTGAAATCGATCTTGGAAAACATCTGATGATGAAATTCATTCTTACGTCAAACTTCAAAAAGAATTTGGGAATGGCTCCGGGAAAATTAGAAGAGTCATGTAAGATCCTGGAAAATACCTATGGGTTAGGGCCGACTCGAAAGAAACATCATTGAAGGATTGCTTGAAATAGAGATTGCACCGGTAGAATTAAATAGCTTGAATGAGAGAAAAACCTCGAAATAACTCAAAGGATTGAGAATGGAAACATGATTCTTCTGAGATATCTTTAGCACTCCGGATACTAATAGAGAGAGGTGAACGATTATGAGATGCATCGGCATGGGATAGCATTTGAAACGAGGAAAGGGATATGACCAAAACCGAAAGCTTGAGTTAAATCCACCAGAAAAGAATACAAGAATGAAGAATGATGAACTTGAAGCTCGTGAGCATCTTCACGAGGGATCACCGGATCAGAACATTGATTCAAAAGAGTGGAGAGACTTCCCATCAATAAAATGGATACCGGATTAAGAAGTCTAAGTCCTTGAAGAAAAGGGTGGGAGGGTGGGAAAACAAAGACAACTTGGGACGGATGAAACAAATACCGTTGAGAAAACTTAGAATTGAACTCGCAAATGTTGAAATGATCGGAACCACTTGAAGAGAAGCACGCCGGTTGGAAAAGGATTAACATGATGACCTCGATGGTCAAGAAGGATTAGCACTCCCATAGAAAATGTGAGAACACCATTTAGGGAAGGTATGGATCAACACTTGTCATCGGATCAACTCGAATACCATAACTCAAAACAAAATAAAGGATTTGGCTTGCAGAATAAGCCAGAACAAATGCATATGATAGAGATTTACCCAATCCCATATCATGCATCTGTCGGAAAGATATTCTAGGAGCTACTTGAATTCCCACCTATAAAACTCTCGAAATTTTCTGGTTATGCAATGTGGTGTTGGGGATACAGGGGAAGCAATATATCTCACCCTAACTAACAATCCCTACATCTAGCTGTATCCATCCATTAACACATAACCAAGAAAACTCCGGAAATCGTGTACCTCAACCTTCAAAAAGGATACGTTATACGAGCTATGGCAATACTCCCGAACTCCCCAGTACTAGGTGGCATCGAGGTTATCTTACCACTAGCTGCATAAAAGAGATTTTCGATGTCGGCGAAACTCAGGTATTCCAGAACTGCAACAACAAAATTATGATGACAAGACCTCGGAGCTCAACTCCCCGGGACACTGCCACAACCCCTAAATGTCAGGAGGCACCAAGAACAATGTTCTCGTCATAAGAATATCGGAACGATCCTCTGCAAGCCCCGGCAATCCTGCCAGGACTATCTGGAAGCTTGCTTTCGGGGCAAACCCAACCTTGCCAGGCTTGCCTGCCCGGCAAGGGAGGTTCTCTCCTTAGCAATATCTTGCTTCTCTGGCTCATCTTGGTCTTCTTTGATCTGCCCTTCGAGCTTTCAAAGAATTGATCCATCTTGCTTGGTATGGTCTTGGTGCTGTAATCTTGTCCTTGGGCCTGTGCATAGTTTGGGCAACGGGCCCAGGGTTTGTTGCATCGACAGGAGCCCCCGGGCCTGGCACGAACGCGCTACTGGGCGTCGTCGGGGTAGGCCCTAACCAATGCACAGGCAGGAGCGCAAAGAGTGGCTCTGCACTCTGAGATCTTCTTTGCTTCTTCTTTAACCTGAGCCTGGGTCAGTTTCCGATTCTCTCGTGCATCGTGCAACGCCAATTATGGTGGGGACATTCTTGTAATGGCCCGTGAATGACTTTAGTGCATAGGTGGGTAACTACCAATTCACTCTTCCCACCACACCCTTAGCCTTAGCCACGTATGTTGCATGCATTGAGTGGGGTAGGTAATGGAGGCGCGTGGTGCAGGAGAGCATCAAGGCAGGGCCCCTGTCTCTTTGGATTGGTGGAGGAGGATGAGGTTACCCGCCGGGGAATCAATGCCCAGCCCCAGCTCGCCTATAAAAGTAGGAGCGAGGGAGGAGTGGAGGCATTCATCCACATTCCTCTCTTCCTCCATCCTCTGCTTTCTCTTGGGTATGCTGAAAGGGAGGGCCCGAGGCCGAGCCCCGGCCCTAGCTTAGAGCTGAAGACGCCAAGTGCTCGTGCTGATGCCTAGGGAGTGAGTCTGGTCCAGGTCTAGAGGCGGCACGATGGGCGAGCCATTTGTGGTGCAGGAGATAACAAGCCTTCACATTATGGTGAAATGCTTGCCTCCTCTTCCTTGGTTGGCCGTCTGGCAGGGAGCGTGGCACCCTGCTGTGAGCCATTGCAGCTTGTCGGCCTAGCAACCAGGTTCTTGGATCCTTCAACACCCGTCCGGGGTGCAGGGCTCGGGATCGTTGGTAATCCCACCACTATCCCTTTCCTCGGGGTCGCGGTTGACGTCGAAGAGGAGGGTGCCTTCCTGCCCGCCAAGGTGGGGAGCGGTGCAGCTCGAGCGCCCTGGTCGTTTTGGCCACTTCTCTGGGGGACGCGATGGCTTGGGGGTCCGGCATCTCCCCGGAGTGGTGGTGAGGGAGAGAAAACGAGGGGAAGGCAGGGAAGGCGGGTGACAGGGCGTCAAGTCGGAGTACGATGGTACCGACGCCTTTGTAGCGAATTGCTGAGCTGCCGCCTCGTCTTTCCGCTTTCCCCCTCCCTCCCTGGCACCATCATCACCATTCTCTTTGGGTGATAGCTGGGGAGGGATGTTCCATTGGTGCCTTCGTCCCCCTCCAGCAGCCTTCGAGCTCAGCGTTGGTGGTTGATCCCTGTAGTGCTCGAGCTGGGGCTTCTTGCTGGCCCTGGAGGTGGCGAGCGGGGCACCGTCGAACTACTCTCTGTGCCCCTCCTTCGCAGCCTCGCCACTCCCGATCTTGTTAGGTTGTGCTCGACAGGCCATGACGGGGTCGGGGTGGGCTCCTGCTTGGGTGCTCCTTTAGTTCCCTCGTCTTCCCACCGCAATACCTGGCGGAGGGACGAAAAGAGGAGATTACGGGGCACTTATATTTTTTTCAATCTTAAATCTATAGGCACTTGCCAACTTTTAGTTCAAATAATGTAATCTCTTGAATCCATGTTTGTGTCCTGTAAGGTCTGTACTTGTTTGATCTGCATATTAATGAAAAGGATGAACCTTGTCGGGGACTCATGCATGTATATGTCCATGCAGAGGTGGGATGCCTCTATAATTTTAAGTAAACGAGTTTCCCTCAGCTGGCTATCCTGTCGGTACCCTCTGTTTTGTTACCGGGGAGTAGGCCTACCGGGCACAAACCATAAAGAGGGACCAACCCTCCACCAGTCCTTATTCATCAATGGCCACTGCGACCACCACGACCGAAGCAGCGTTTGAGTCGAAGGGTGGGAGCACCTAAGTTTCAAAGGATAGCATGGTTTTCTCATGCACAAGTCTTTGCTTACAGAACACATATGGATAAGAGAAAGAACTTATCTATTTGCGATGCGATGCTCATGATATGCTTATGCATGCATGCAACTTGTCGGGGGGCCCCCAGCGCTTCATTTATTTTTCTATTGCTTAGGGTCTCTAGCTTTGTACAAGGGGTTACATGCAACTGAGGCAAGGCTTGCGGAGATGCTCAATATTCCATGAGTTTTGGAATTGAATGCCATCTTCGGTCTCCAGACGGACTGCGCTAGGTCTGGTGACTCGTACTACCTGATAAGGGCCTTCACACTTCGGCTACAACTTGTTTGTACCCTTGGTGGAATGAACGCGCCTGAGGACAAGGTCGCCTTCCTCAAAACACCAGGCATGAACCCTGCAACTGTGATAGCAATGCAGGGCTTGCTGGTAGCGTGCAACAAGCGTAGCAGCCCGGAGACAGTTCTCCTCAGGAAGCACAGCGTCTTCACGCAGGTGATGTTCCTGCGCTACTTCATCGTAGGCAAGTACTCCAGGTGACCCATAAATGAGTTCTGTGGGGATAACTGCTTCTACCCCATAGACTAGGGAGAAGGGAGTCTACCTGGTAGCTCAATTTGGTGTCGTTCTGAGGGACCAAAGAACCACCGACAGCTCATCGATCCATCGCATGCCGCACTTCTGCAGCTTATCAAATGTTCTTGTCTTGAGTCCTCCCAACACTTTAGTGTTCGCCCTCTTAGCTTGTCCATTGCTTCTGGAATGTGCAACAGAGGCAAATGAGATCTTGCTTTCAAGGGCATGAACATGTTGCATGAAGGCGCGGCTCATGAATTGGGTGTCGTTATCAGTGATAATCCGGGCGGGGACCCCGAAGCAGGACACCAAATCTTTCAAGAACTTGATAGTTGATTGAGCAGTCACCTTTCTCATGGAAGCTACTTCCGGCCACTTAATTTGTAAACTTGTCGATTGCAACAAAAAAGAATTCAAAGCCCCCGGCAGCTCAAGGGAAAGGGCCGAGGATATCGAGCCCCCAGACCGAAAACGGGCATGACAAAGGGATTGTTTGAAGTGCTTGGGCAAGCAGATGGGTATTGTTGGAATGGAACTGGCAGGCTTCACACTTTGTGACTAGCTCAACCGCATCTTGGAGGGCTGTGGGCCAACAGAATCCTTGGTGGAATGCTTTCACAACTAAAGCCCTTGATCTAATGTGGGAGCCGCACATGCCTTCGTGTATTTCTGCCAGCGGTTCCTTTCCTTCTTCCCAGCAAATGCACTTCAGTTTCACACCATTGGGCCTTCTTTTGTTTAGTGTGTCATCGACAAACTGATACATACTGGCCCTTCGGGCTACTCTTTCCGCTTCTTCTTGCTCTCGGGAAGTTCTCCAGTTTGGAGGAAATGGACTCTGTGCCTTGCCCAAGTTGGAGCCTGAGGCTCGGGAACAAGGACTAGCAGCACCTCCTCATTCGTGGGAGCGCATCCCTCGACCGCGGGGACCAGTGGCCTGGTAGGAGGGTGCAGCTCGGCAATCGAAGGGGAGTTGTTTCCGGCAGGATCCCTGCTAGGAGCCCCGAGGGGTTCTACCGGGAGAGGCTTACCGGAGTCCAATTTCTTGCTCTTTTGGGCCATCGTTGTAGGGGATACGGAGGGTTGAGTAAGATGGAGAACAAAAGTTCCTCGTTCCATAGGAAGCTTCTGCGCAACACACTTTGATAGATGACCAGCAATGCTGTTTTCTGCATGGGGCGCGTACTCCGTTTGCAATCCGTCAAAGCACTCCTCCAATCTTCTCACTTCCTCGACATATGCCTCCATCAATGGACTCTGGTAATCCTTGTTGACTTGTCTCACCACAAGTTGTGAATCTCCTCGAATGATCAGCTTCTTGATTCCCAATTCTGTGGCAATCCTGAGCCCGGCAAGGAGCCCTTCATACTCTGATACATTGTTGGTCGCCTCCTCCTGGGCAAAATGCATCTGGACGACGTACTTCAGGTGATCTCCAGTGGGAGCAACGAGAAGCATGCCAACCCCTGCACCTTGTAGGGAGAAGGCACCATCGAAATACATGATACATTCTTGGGGTGATTCCTTGCTGGGGATAACTGTTTCCAGCACTTCTTCATCAGGGGTTGGCGTCCATTCTGCAATAAACTCTGCCAATGCCCTGCTCTGAATCGTTGATGTGCTTTCATACTTCAGGCCAAAGATGGATAACTCCAACGCCCATTCCACTATTCTGCCGGTAGCCTCTGGGTTTCAGAGAATCCTTTGCAATGGGAAGCATGTGACAACCATGATCTCATGGGCTTGGAACTAGTGGTGTAGTTTCCTTGAGGCCAAGACAAGGCCTAAAATCAATTTTTGCACGCAAGAATACCTGGATCTAGCCCCCTGCAACAGGGAGCTGATGAAGTATACTGGGTGCTGCAGCACTTTCTTCCTTGTCGCATCCTTGGGGTTGCCTTCATTATCGTGCTTCTCTTTGTCCTGATCCACATCTGACCTTGCCGGGTTGTTCTCTCTCTCATCCCTGGATGGGACACTTGCTGAGGCTGCTGTCTCCTCCACTTCTTGTTGTGCCACTAATGTTGCGCTAACCACTTGAATAGTCACTGCCAGATATAGCAGCAACGACTCCAGTGGTTTGGGTGCAACCAAAGTGGGCACAAAAGACAAGTAGGTCTTCAAATCTGGTAGCGTTGCGTCTGCTTCCGGGGTCCACTTCATTGGTCTTGCCTTCTTCAAAATTTTGAAGAACGGCAAGGCACGCACGGCAGACTTGGAGATGAATCTACTAAGCGCGGCAACGCACCCTGTCAAATGCCTCACATCCTTAACTGTCTTGGGTGCCTGAATCTGCTCGATGGCCTCGATCTTATCTGGGTTGGCCGTGATCCCATGGTGGGACACAAAGAAACCAAGTAGCTTGCTGGAGGAACGCCAAACACACACTTCTCTGGGTTAAGCTTCAAGTTGATCTTGCGCAAGCTAGCAAATGTCTCTTCCTAATCCCCGATGAGGGTTGATCTGTCCTGGGTCTTGACCACAATATCATCCATATAAGCTTCAATGTTCCTGTGCAACTATGGCTCGAAACCAATTTGGACTACTCTTGCAAAAGTGGACCGGACACTCTTCAACCCGAAAGGCATGCGCAGGAAGCAGTATGTGCCACATGGGGTGTTGAATGAGGTATTTTCTTCATCTTCCTTGGACATAAATATCTGATGGTACCCAGAGTATGCATCCAGAAAGGAGAGCAAATCATACCCAAAAGTGGAATCCATAATCTGATTGATATGCGGCAAGGGGAATGGGTCCTTCGGGCATGCCTTGTTCAGATATGTGAAATCTATGCAAAGCCTCCATTTCCCATTAGCCTTTTGCACAACCATTGGGTCTCCTAACCATGTTGGATGTAGTATTCCTCTGACCAAACCAGCTGCCTCAAGTTTCTTGATCTCCTCGGCAATGAGCTGATGCCGCTAAAAGGCCTGCTTCTGAACCTTCTGCCTGAAGGGTCAGGCATGTGGGCAGACAACAAGGTGGTGTTCGATTATCTCCCTGGGAACACCGGGGATATCAGATGGTTGCCAGGAAAACACATCAACATTCACCTGCAGGAAGGCAAAGAGTGCGCTTTCCTATTCGTCACTGATAGTGAAAGTACAATCAGTGCCAGCCAGCCTGCCGGGACCTTTTTCACATGGGGTGCAGCAACCTTGGTCCTCTTGCTACTGGAACTCTCTGACACGTCATCAATAGGTGTGGCACACTCCATAGAGGTACGCTTCTCGGATTCCTTGCCAGTGTCCCTACTATTATCTCCTTTCCTTTGCTTTCCTTGGCGGGCACGGCGGCTTCAGCAGCCTCTGGCGCGACTATGTCCCGGTACATCTTATCCACGCAAATCATTCCATCTTTCTTGTTTAACGGAATGGAAATGACGCCCATCGGCCCTGGCATCTTCAAGGTGTTGTAGGCATAGTGGGATGCCGCCATGAATTTGGCCAGGGCCGGACGCCCAAGGATTCCGTTGTACGGCAGAGGGAGGTCAACCACATCAAACACAATCTTCTCAGTCCGGTAGTTTTACTCTCTCCCAAATGTCACTGCTAACATGATATTTCCCTTAGGACGACTCCTGCCGGGATTGACTCCTTGAAACCTGCCCGTGGCCTTAAGCTCTTCCTATGCTATCTGGAGTTTGCTGATAACCTGTGGGGAAATCAGATTTAATCTAGCCCCGCTATCAACCAACATCTTTGTGACTTCAAGGTTGCGGATCGTTGGTGAAAGACCTCTCTCCTCATAGGACTGGGATGAACTAGTATCTTGTATCTTACCTGTGTTGTTCTTGGATCATCGTGACCTCTTGTGCATTCTTGGATCTAGCATATGTGTGATTGGATCTAGTCATTTTGAGTGTTGCCCCTCTCTTGTGTTCTTCGGGTTCTTGGGGTTTTCCCCTCCAATTCGTCGAACATCACCATCTAGGGTTCCACCCTACAACATCTTGGCATCGTGAGCCATGGTTTCCCATGAAATTGGAGGCCCCCATCTTGTTCTCTAGCCTAATTTTGTTGTGTTCTTCCCCAAATTCGAAAATTCCCCACCAAAAATGGCCCCAATTTTTTTGTGATTTGTTGGTTTGATGAGGTTTTGTTGGATTTGATCCATGGATTTGCTTGGTTTCAAGTGGATCTAGCATTCCCCCCATGCATCTGCACCTTTCCCTCCACGAAATCCACCAATCTCTCCCATTTTCCCACGAATTTCCGCCCAAATCCGTGACCCCCGGGCACCCGGACCCCCCGTGCAACCCTGCTGACCACACCGGGTCCCCGCACCCTTTACCCCCGGGCCATCTCCTGCGCCCAACTCCCCTGACCACCCCGGGCACCCGCACCTCTCACCCCCGGGTG
>NC_041391.1:238583556-238676490 GCF_002162155.2 Triticum dicoccoides
CGACAAAAACCGTTTCGGCCATAACTTTTGCTCCCGTCCGATTTTGATGTTCTTTAGCTTGTTGAGTAGCTATTGACATCCCTCATCCATATAGATAGGTTCCAACATCATTTGACTCCATCAATATTTTGGCATTTTGGCATCTTTGCATAGGCCATCCATCATGTCATCCATAAAACCACCATAGCTTTCCACAACCTAACCCGTATTGATCCATATAGCATTTGTGGTTACTTGAGGGGTGACTTGAGTCTCCTAAGGTGTTTCGGCTACTTAGGGACGGTCACTTCATCATCAACCACCACCACAACTTCTGCAATTTGACACCCTAACCGTAAGCAAGAATGGTAACCTCCATATCACCTTGGTATCGTGGTATCCCATCATTGTATATTCTTGCCATTACATTGTTAACCCCTTAGCCCATTTTACGTCACTTGCCTATCGAGACTAGCCTTTGAGTATTGCCGGCAATGTTACTTGTGCACATTAGTGATCCGTACCATCTATTGCATATATACCATATCATATTGGTATCATCTTGGTATCATCATATCATCCCTTGTGTCACAAGATTGTTCCCGCATATACACAATTGCTATCTTGGTTTGTGCATATCACATAAGTGGCCATACAAAAAAAAAGAATAAGCTTTTAAGCAAAAAGAAAAATAGAGCAAAGAACTTGTGAGCAAGAGCCATATCATCATACCACATTGCACATAAGATTGTCATATTCGATCATCTTGGATCACCTTGAGACGAACATCGGGAACATCATACACATAGCATACTTCGGATAGAAAGCCCATACATTTGCATCTTATAGGTTGTGCACAAGTGTCGCATCCGCCTATTAAGCAATCATGCTAGAGTCTTTCTTGAGTTGTGCAACATGAGCATTTTTCGTGGATTCCTCACTTTGTGATCATTCCTTGGTTGCACGACCCCATTTATCTATCCGTGTGTGTGTTTCCGTGTGCCACATATTGCTATTGGTCTACTTGTTTCACTTGCAAATTTGTGAATCTTTTCCAACATTATTGACTCTTGCTAACATTTTGCATCAAATTTTTGTGCCACTATCCTCACCGAGCTCCACCATAAGCCGTACTTGTGGAGGTGTGAGAATTGACTAGATCTGGTACCAATTGTGCTATTTGCTTGTTACATTATTGAGTGATCATTGATCCATCTTCAACATTGGATAAGGTACATTGGTCTAGTTCTTTCCTTTCTTCCACTCACATTTGCTCGAGTCTTGTGATGGATAGGCAAGGCATTTCATCTCCGATCTTCCACGACAACGACAACGCAAACATCGACATCACCAAAACGTCCACCTTCGGACTACAACGGGCAATGCAAGGCATTGAGCGACTCACCATCGACAGTCGCCAAAACAAAGCAAGGAAAAGGGACTACATCGACACCAAGTTGGCCAAACAAATGGATCAAGTACGAGACATGGTGGCCAACTACAAGGTCTTCTTCCCCTTCGTCATCTTCAAGGCGGCGACGCTCAAGTGGATAATCTTCGAAACGTCATCGAGCTCAAGCACTCCAACACCATCAAGATGAAGATGCTCACGATGCGTACACCTACAAGTCCCAAAAAGCTCTACATCAAGCTACGGAAAAACTTCATGAGCACAAGAGAAGACCGCGAGATGAGTACCAACAAGACGGAGCTACGACTACTACCACCACTTCGGCATCTTTGCCAAGTGTTCTCAAGGCATCTTCGCCTTGGGACGTACGACATCTTCGCCTACCCCCGAAGAGTACACCTACATCGGCTTTCATCCACGACGACGGTGATGAGATGATCGCGCATGGGATTTTCCCTTCGGTCATGGAGGAGAGCGATGATGTGCCATCTTTGGCCTTCATCCACGGCGACAACGACGAGATGGTTGAGCATGGGATTTTCCCTTCAACCACGGTGACGTATGATGACTTGAGTGACTTGTGCCACCATATTGAAAGTGAGAGTGACTTCACCACTAGCCCCATATATGATGAGTTGCCACAATTCCCATGTGAGGAGAGCCACCACCACCACCACTTGAGTGATTTGAGTGACTCCACCATATGTGACATTGAGTGCACCTACCTTGAGGGAGCGAGTGAGCCACCACCACCACATAGAGAGAGTGAGGTAGTTGATAGGGCATGTGAGGCCACTATGATTTCTAACGACTTAACCTCTACCTCTATTGTGTCTTCTCCTTTGGTGCTAGGTCCCATATATGATGACGCGCCGATCCGCGACAACTTCGTCCTTCCTATGGACAAGACGATGGCCATGGTGGAATATGATGCACCCCCCACATGGTTCCATCAAGTTGATGATGATGACCACCATTTGGTCTTTGCCACCTCGCCTACACCACTTGAGTGGAATGAACAAGGTAACATAGGTGAAGGTGATGTTCTAGTCCCACTAGTGGACATCCTTGGTATTGATTACTTGCATGATGTTGATCCACCTATTGGCATGCTTCATTCTAGTTCAACTTCCCCATGCGATGATTTACCCATTTATGATGAGTTTGATGATTGCCATGTGGATTCTATTAGTTGTGATGCCATGTTACATAGTATTTCTTGTGATAATTCTCTCGGTCACATCATGTTTGCCAATCTGCTTGACTTGTCATATCCTATGCATGAGATCAACAATATGTCATGTTTGCAATCTCATCGTAGTGACTATGCATATGCCATTAAAATTAACCCAATTAGCACATATGGCATAGATGACAAGCCCATGGTTATTGGCATTTGTTTTTCTTGTGATGATATTGATATGCTCCCTTTGCATCATTTATCTCATATGCCATGCCATGACCACCTAGCTTCGTAAATGTATTGTTTGCCATGTTGTCAATATTCTCCATATTATGCTTCGGCTATTGCTCATGAGGAGACCCCCATAGTTTCCTCATACCCATTAGGAGATTTTGCTACATCCCATTCTTTGCATAATTCCCTTGATTGTGTGCACCATATGCTCTCCATGAATGAAAATGGTATTGTTGTGCCACACACTTGCTATAATTTGCGTCCCAATCATGTTGAACACAATAACTATCATTGCATGATGGATGACGTATTTCTCTACCATGCCTCAAATTTCTTTGAGCGATGCTTATCTTGTACTAACACTCACATGCACATACACATCATGATGGATGATGTGTACATTTACCACACACACACTTTCTTTGGTTTGTGTCTCCTTTGTGTAGGTACCCATGAATAGTTGTCAACCGCACAATCCCATGATTTGACAAAACAAGCTCTCGAGAGCAAGGATGACTTGGGATTCCATGGAGTGTCTTTCCCACTGCTCTCATTTCGAAAAGAATTCACGCATTTCTTCTACATGGCCCTCACTTGGCTATGCGCTATTGTCTATTACATATTCTATGCCCATCTTGCCATGTTCACTTTGCATGATATGCTCATTCCTATGCCTTTGCCATGCATTTGTGACCCATGCTTTGCATTACACATGATGATTGATTCTACTACGTGTTTGTGTATTTGCAAGCTTGGTGGAGATATTGCTTGTTATTGCCATGTTTTCTATGTCCCCCATGCTTATGACGATACATTGATCTTGCTTTGTGTTCATGCTTGTGATATGTCATGTGCATTGTCTATGCTTATTATTTGCTCACATGACATGATTGCCATGAGTTCCTCTAGTGTGTTGCATCTTAGCTCCACTAGTTTGCACGACTTGATTTCTATGCTTTCTCATGTTGCATCCAATTCTTGGATTACTTTCTCCTATCACATGTTTGGTTGCAACAATGTCATTCCTTCACATATGCCATGTCCCATTGATTGCTACATGCTTGCCTTGATTGCCTCACACATGATGAACAATTGCTATATAATTTGTGTTGAGTGCCACACTTTCTTCACTACACCATATGCACATTAGGCTTGGATTGTCTTGCACTTGATGCATGTGTTTAGATATATCATCTTCTTTGGTGTTGTGGATGATTCTTATGCATACCATAGACCATTTGTTGAGCACTTTATGCATGCTTGCTATGACATTGAGGTAGATGCTTGTTCACTTGTCCCACATATTAGCACCTTTACCTCACCCTTGCATGATTGTTTTCATGATGCTTCTCCATATGCTCAATTTATGTGCTTACATGCCATGCCACACCCCCTTGTCACACCATATGCTATGCTTGATGACGACACTTGTTTGGTGAATCACCTCTCGAATGCTTGGTTTTGCTCTAACGCTAACCACATTTGTTTTTCCAAGTGTTTGTTGTACTTGCTAATTTTGAAGGAATCACAAGACGGTGCAACATTGGAGAGTGACCATTTTGAGCTTGACGATGATGAGTGCTTCGTGGTTGTCCACTTCTACATGGTGGCGCCATCTCTTTCCCATGGTGATGAAGATCACGATCCGCGGACGGATCTCTCCCAAGGGGGGGGGGAGATGATGCGGAGCATCACTCGACCATCACCATGGACGTCACACCACCACCGCAAGAACGAAGACAACCAATGACAAGAGCACACTCATGTGCCATCAAAACCGAGGTTATCTATTTCCTCTTCGAGTTTCATTCGAATTCGCTTGTGAATCGGTCCTACCTCAAACGGAGACCTTATGCATTCTTAGGTACTTGGGAGATCGTCACGAGGAAGCATAGAGGGAAACACCAAGTTCACCCGGAGATACATGGAGGAAGGAGAAGGAAGATGGGCACGAAGGAGTGGAGCCACTGGACACCCCGGGTGCCTGACCCCTGCATCCCTGGGTGCCCGGCCACCGGCTGTGCTGGGCCTGGCCGCCCCGGGTGCCCGGCCGCCCCAGCCTGGGCGCTGCCCGCCGCCGCGGGTGCCCCGCCAACTGGCCTCGTGCCCGGCCACCCCGCTGGGCGCTGGCCCTTGCCTCCGGGTGCCCGGTCCGCGACCCCCGGGTGCCCGGCCTTGCTCCTAGGCTGCCCCAACAGCCCCCCGGGTGCCCGGTCTGCCAACCCCTGGGTGCCCGGCCCCCTACCGCCACCTCTCGGGCAGAGGCCCTGACCGGTCCGGGTGCCCGGCTGATCTTGCCCCGGGTGCCCGGACCTCTCCGTATGCCTGCGTGCACTTTGTGGTCTTTGACCATTGTACCCCTCTCTCCCTCATGTTTCGCCCCTAGACTATAAGTACCCCCCACCTAGCTCATTTAGAGGGATAGCAAAGTATATGAGATGATTTAGAGAGCTTTGCTCCTTGTACCCACTCCTCTAGGAGATCAAGACCTCCTAGGATAAGATCCCTAGTGGATATCAAGCCCCCAACTTGGGAAGGATCCCCATCATAGGATCATCAAGACCTCTCTCCTCATAGGATTGGGATGAACTAGTATCTTGTATCTTACCTGTGTTGTTCTTGGATCATCGTGACCTCTTGTGTGTTCTTGGATCTAGCATATGTGTGATTGGATCTAGTCAATTTGAGTGTTTCCCCTCTCTTGTGTTCTTCGTGTTCTTCGTGTTCCTGGGGATTTCCCCTCCAATTCATGAAAGATCCCCATTTAAGGTTCCACCCTACAACACATTGCGCTTCCGATGAAGCGTGGGTAGTTTACCACAGACTTACGGGTCCATAGCTAGTAGCTAGATGGCTTCTTCTCTCTCTTTGATTCTCAATACCATGTTTTCCTCGATGTTCTTGGAGATCTATTCCATGTAATACTCTTCTGTGGTGTGTTTGCCGAGATCCGATGAATTGTGGATCTATGATTAGATTATCTATGAATATTATTTGAATCTTCTCTGAATTCTTATATGCATGATTTGATATCTTTGCAAGTCTCTTCAAATTATCGGTTTATTTTGGCCTACTAGATTGGTTTTTCTTGCAATGGGAGAAGTGCTTAGCTTTGGGTTCAATCTTGCGGTGTCCTTTCCTAGTGACAGTAGGGGTAGCAAGGCACGTATTGTATTGTTGCCATCAAGGATAAAATTATGGGGTTTCCATCATATTGCTTGAGTTAATTCCTCTACATCATGTCATCTTACTTAATGCATTACTATGTTCTTTATGAACCTAATACTCTAGATGCAGGTAGGAGTCGATCGATGTGTGGACTAATTGTAGTAGATGTAGAATCGTTTCGGTCTACTTGACACGGATGTGATGCCTATGTTCATGATCATTGCCTTAGATATCTTCATAATTATGCGCTCTTCTATCAATTGCTCGGCAGTTCACCCACCGTATTATTTGCTATCTTGAGAGAAGCCACTGGTGAAACCTATGGCCCCCGGATCTCTTTTCCATCATATAAGTTCTATTTTCCATCATATTAGATTCCGATCTACTATTTTGCAATCTTTTACTTTCCGATCTATAAACCAAAAATAACAAAAATATTTAGTTTGCCATTTATCTATCTCTATCAGATCTCACTTTTGCAAGTAACCGTGAAGGGATTGACAACCCCTTTATCGCGTTGGGTGCAAGTTTGTTTATTGTTTGTGCAGGTATTCAGTGACTTGTGTGTTGTCTCCTACTGGATTGATACCTTGGTTCTCAAACTGAGGGAAATACTTACTCTACTTTGCTGCATCACCCTTTCCTCTTCAAGGGAAAAACCAATGCAAGCTCAAGAAGTAGCAGGTAACGACGCCAGCAATTGGCGAGTGGATGGCAGAAAGTTGTAATAGACTGGATAAATAAATCACAAATAAAATAAAGTGCAGCAAAGTATTTTTGGATTTTTGGTTTATAGATCTGAAAATAGAAACAAATAAAAATAGACCGTGAAGGCAAATATATTAAAGAAGAGACCCGGGGCCGTAGGTTTCACTAGTGGCTTCTCTCGAGAAAAATAGCAAACAGTGGGAAAAGAATTACTGTTGGGAAATTGATAGAACTTCAAATACTCATGATGATATCCAGGCAATGATCATCATATATGCATCATGCCCAAGATTGGTAGACAGACTCTTGCCTGCATCTACTACTATTACTCCACACATCGACCGCTATCCAGCACACATCTAGTGTATTAAGTTCATGGAAAAACGGAGTAATGCAATAAGAATGATGACATGATGTAGACAAGATCTATTTATGTAGAAATAGACCCGATCTTGTTATCCTTAATAGCAATGATACATACGTGTCATTTCCCCTTCTGTCACTGGGATCAAGCACCGTAAGATCGAACCCATCACAAAGCACCTCTTCCCATTGCAAGATAAATAGATCAAGTTGTCCAAACAAAACCTAAATATCAGAGAACAAATACGAGGCTATAAGCAATCATGCATATAAGAGATCAAAGAAGACTCAAATAACTTCCATGGATAAAAACATAGATCTGATCATAAACTCAAAGTTCATCGGATCCCAACAAACACACCGCAAAAAGACTTACATCATATGGATCTCCAAGAGACCATTGTATTGAGAATCAAAAGAGAGAGAGGAAGCCATCTAGCTACTAACTACGGACCCGTAGGTCTACAATGAACTACTCACGCATCATCGGTGAGGCACCAATAATGGACATGATGAACCCCTCTATGATGGTGTCTAGATTGGATATGGTGGTTCTGGAACTTGTGGTGGCTGGAATTGATTTTCGTCGACTCCCCTAGGGTTTTTGGAATAATTGGGTTATTTTTTATGTGGAATGCTTCCTAACATGTTCATCACATATTCTTTTCTTTGTATATAGCATGGACATTTGGACTTTTATATGGTTCAAAGCAATAGTCTAGTTTTGACATGAAGATTTAAATATTCAAGCATATCAATAAGCAACCATGTCTTTCAAAATATCAACACTAAAGCAAGTTATCCCTATCCCATAATGCTCAATCATTGATCCATTCATGAAACACACTCGAATACTAGCTATACC
Source organism: Triticum dicoccoides (assembly GCF_002162155.2). NCBI lineage: Eukaryota > Viridiplantae > Streptophyta > Magnoliopsida > Poales > Poaceae > Triticum > Triticum dicoccoides. Next base: position 238,591,468 of record NC_041391.1, read on the forward strand.
CAATGCTCTAGTACGATCATAGTGCCCCTTAGTTGGTTCTTTATAAAAGAAGATGGAGACTCAAGTAAAAACAAAAATTGCATAAAGTAAAAGAAAGGCCCTTCATAGAGGGAAGTAGGGATTTGTAGAGGTGCCAGAGCTCAAAGCAAAAATTGAGAGATAAAAACATTTTGGGAGGCATACTTTTCCCACCAACGAAAAGGACTTAGAGTTCCCAACACTTTCCATGCTAGATATATCATAGGCGGTTCCCAAACAGAAAATAAAGTTTATTCCTTTTCCCACCATACTTTCAGTTTCCATGGCTAACCGTATCCACGGGTGCCCTCCATACCAACACTTTAAAAGGAATTTATTATTGGACAACATAAAGTAAATTCATTTTTCATTTCGGGACTAGGCATCCCTAATATCTTTGCCGTACTCTCATGCAATGACAAGTGAATAAACACTCATCGTGAGAATAACACATCTAGCATGGAAAACATCGGCCACCCCTCGCCGCCTCATGAGCGGTACGAGTACACAAAAGAGAAATTTATTTTGAAAATTATAGATGGCACATACAAATTTGCTTAGAACGGCACAGAAATACCGCATATAGGTAGATATAGTGGACTCATATGTCAAAACTGGTGTAAAGGGTTTTGGATGCACAAGTAGTGATCATACTTGGTGCAAAATGAAGGCTAGCAAAAAGACTGAGAAGCGTCCAACCAAGAAATGAAAAATCTCGTAAGCGAGCATTAAGCATAATTAACACTGAATAATGCACCACAAGTAGGATGTAATTTCATTGCATAACTATTGACTTTCATGATTGCATAGGGAATCACAAACCTTAACACTAATATTCTTACTAAAGCGTAATTACTCATCAACATGCTCACATATCATATCGTCATATCTAAAAACCATTACAAAGAATCAAGTTTATTTTGTCTAATGATCTTCGAAAGTTTTGATTATATCCTCCTTGGATATCTATCACTTTGGGACTAATTTCATATGTTGCTTTTAATAAGCTCAAACAAATTTAAGTGAAGAACATGAGAAAAATATTTCTTTCTCTCAAAATAATTTAATTGAAGCAAGAGAGAATTTCTTAAAAATTTTACTAGCTCTCAAATAAATATAAGTGAAGCATGAGAGCATTTCTTCAAAAATAACAAAGCATACCATGCTCAAAAAGATATAAGTGAAGCACTAGAGCAGGTACTTGGCTCTAAAAATTTAAGTGAAGCATAGGAGCAAGCATAGCATAATTTTTGGCTCTCTCAAAAAGGTGTGTCTAGAAAGGATTCAAGACTTAAAACACAAAGCAAATCTAGCAAAGACTCATATCATACAAGACGCTCCATGCAAAACTCATAATATGTGATGAATAAAAATATTGCTTCAAGTAAAATACCGATGGTTGTTAGAAGAAAGAGGGGATGCCACTCGGGGGCATCCCCAAGCTTAGTTGCTTGCTACTTCTTGAATATGATCTTGGGGTGCCTCAGGCATCCCCAAGCTTAGCCTTTTGCTAATCCTTATTCCTTCATCCATCATATAATATCACCCAGAACTTGAAAACTTCAATCACACAAAACTCAACAAAACCTTCGTGAGATCCGTTAGTATAAGAAGGCAAACCACTACTATAAGTACTGTTGTAAACCCATTCATATTTTATTCTTGCATTATATCTACTATATTCCCAATTTTCTATGGCAAAAACTCTTCAAAGAAAACCATTGAATCATCAAAACAAGCACACAATGCAAAGAAAACATAACCTGTTAAAAACAGAACAGTCTGTAGCAATCTGGAAACTTCGAATACTTCTGTAGGTCCAAAAATTCTGAAAATTAGGACAACGTGAGAAATTTGTTTATTAATCTTCTGCAAAAAGAATCAACTCAAAATCACTCTTCAGTTAAAAACGGGAATTATTTTCATGAGTGCAAAAGTTTCTATTTTTTAGCAAGATCGAATCAACTCTCACCCAAATCATCCCAAAGGCTTTGCTTGGCACAAACACTAATTTAAACCACAAAAACACATCTAATAAGAGGCATAATTGGGTATTTTATTGAAAACAGCAAGAAAACCAAAAAGCAAAAAGATACAAGTTGGGTTGCCTCCCAACGAGCGCTATCATTTTACGCCCCTAGCTAGGCATAATGCAAAGGATCTAAGTGTTGTAATCTGTAATCTTTGCCCCTTTAGTAAGGCTTTTTTCAAATCCGGGAGGCTCTTTGCGCTTCCCTAAATTTTCCGGGAAAGAAACCATCTTGAGATCTAAAATATCCAACCATTTATTGCAAAGGGTAATCAAAGTGTTCAGACGATTGATACTACCATTGAGATGTTTTAGAGGTTCATGATATATTTTCAATTCAACCATATGCTTATGCAAATCACCGAGTTTGTCCAAGATTTGAACTCCCTATGGGGTGAAAGAAAACCCTTTCTCTTGTGGTGGAATCCCCAAAATTCCTTCTAAGATTTCATAGGCATCATTGACATCAAGCCCAATAAAATTCCCTTTTGCGGCAAAATCTAAAAGTTGTCTATGATGCAAAGCCAATCCTAGATAAAAATTTAGAAGCAAATTTTTTGCATCTCCCTTTGAATTGCAAACACGATAGGATTCCATTAGCCTATACCAAGCATCTTTCAAATTTTCTCCTTGTCTTTGTTTGAAGTATAAAACTTCAAAATCCGGTAACAAAGGAGGAGTAGTCAAACCAGCCATTGCGATGAGAAAGCAAGAACGCGAATAGATCTGACGAGAAAACGGCAAACGAAAAAGAGGGCGAATAAAACGACAAATTCCTGTGAAGTGGGGGAGAGGAAAACAAGAGGGAAATGGCAAATAATGTAAAACTCAAGGAGATGAGATTTGTGATTAGGAACCTGGTTGATGTTGATGATGTCTCCCCGGCAATGGTGCCAGAAATTCCTTTTGATGCCTGCTAGAACTACGTCGGTATTTCCTCAAAGAGGAAGGGATAATGCAGCACAGCGACGGTAGGTATTTCCCTAAGTTATGAGAACAACATTATCGAACCAGTAGGAGAACCACACAACACAACATAAACAACTCCTGCACACAAATAACAAATACTTGCAACCCAACGTGTTAAAGGGGTTGTCAATCCCTTTCAGGTAACAGCGCCAGAAATTGGCGAGTGGACGGGAGAAAGTTGTAATAGATTGGATAAATAGATCACAAATAAAATAAAGCGCAACAAAGTATTTTTGTATTTTTGGTTTAATAGATCTGGAAAAAATAGATCGCGAAGGCAAATATATTAAAGAAGAGACCCGGGGACGTAGGTTTCACTAGTGGCTTCTCTCGAGAAAAATAGCAAATGGTGGGAAAACAACTACTGTTGGGCAATTCATAGAACTTCAAATACTCATGACGATATCCAGGCAATGATCATTATATAGGCATCACGTCCAAGATTAGTAGTTTAGGTTGAACCTATTTGAATTTCATTTGGTGCTAGGGCTTGGATCAATCCCCATTTCAAGTTTCATGAAAATTAAACATGATGCATGGATGCAATGCCACTAGTTACAAACAAACTCTAGGGCTGTGACAACTGACAACTGCCTGCATCTACTACTATTAGTCCACACATCGCCCGCTATCCAGCATGCATCTAGTGTATTAAGTTCATGGAAACCCGGAGTAATGCAATAAGAACGATGACATGATGTAGACAAGATCTATTTATATAGAAATAGACCCCATCTTGTTATCCTTAATAGCAACGATACATACGTGTCGTTTCCCCTTCTGTCACTCGGATCAAGCACCATAAGATTGAACCCATCACAAAGCACCTCTTCCCATTGCAAGATAAATATATAAAGTTGGCCAAACAAAACCCAAATATCAAAGCACAAATACGAGGCTATAAGCAATCATGCATATAAGAGATCAAAGAATACTCAAATAACTTTCATGGATAAAAACATAGATCTGATCATAAACTCAAAGTTCATCGGATCCCAACAAACACACTGCAAAAAGACTTACACCATATGGATCTCCAAGAGACCATTGTATTGAGAATCAAAAGAGAGAGAGGAAGCCATCTAGCTACTAACTACGGACCCGTAGGTCTACAATGAACTACTCACGCATCATCAGAGAGGCACCAATGGACATGATGAACCCTTCGTGATGGTGTCTAGATTGGATCCGGTGTTCCTGGAACTTGTGAAGGCTAGAATTGATTTTTGTTGACTCCCCTAGGGTTTCTGGAATACTGTGGTATTTATAGAGCAAAGAGGCGGTGCGGGAGGGAACCGAGGTGGGCATAACCAACCTGGGCGCGCCCTGGTGGGTTGTGCCCCCCTCGGGGCACCTCTCTGGTACTTCGCTCCATCTTGTGTCTTCTAGTCCAGAAAAATCCACAAAAAGTTACGTTGCATTTTGACTCCGTTTGGTATTGATTTCCTGCGATGTAAAAAACAAGGAGAAGACAACAACTGGCACTGGGCACTATTTCAATAGGTTAGTACCAAAAAATCATATAAAATGATTATAAAATGATTGTAAAACATCCAAGAATGATAATATAACAACATGGAACAATCAAAAATTATAGATACGTTGGAGACGTATCACTTGTCATGGTGGGGATTGCACCGTGGGGGTGGCCCATTTCGTTCGGCCAGCCGCACGAGCCATTGTCGTCGCCTGGGGAGGACGTGGCGGGCCAGCTCGATGTGATCCTCCCGCCTTGGTGAAACCAATCATGCTTTGGATGGTGGCTCGCCACTCATCCATCCGATCATCTGCCAGCGGAAATCTCAACAACAGCTGGGCCCTCACCATGGCCTCTGAGGCAATGCTTGGCATAGGTGATGATGATGTAGACCGCAGTGTTGCTCGGCTCCTAATGGTGCCGGTGGCGACCGCACCATGCCCTCGTTGTTCCAAATCAGCCGCTTCGATGGCGTAGTGACGCGGTGGAGGTGCTTGAGGGCCAGCGGCTCTGTTTGGCATAATAGCTGGGTCAGCCCATTTCGTGGGTGGCGCGTGCCCTCCAGTCGTGCCCGTAGTGGGGGCGGCTGGAGGGTTGTGATTCGCCCCGGAATGTGCACACCATTGCGGCTATGCCCCTCGGCGAGGAGAGAGGGTGCAGACAGATAATCTCTCTATCCGTACCTCGTGGAGCATGGCCGCTGGGATGTTGCTGATGTTGTCCTTCCCCGGTGCCTCTCGCTTCTGCTTCGGCCGTGGGGGTTGTGGTGCCAACACCGCCTGCACTGACCGCATACCCCATAGTGTCCACATCCTCACACGTCCCCGTGTTCCCCATGATGTCGGCGGTCGTGGGTGGTAGAGCCTTCGAAGTGGATGGGTGATTTGTAGATCCGAGCTTCTTCTTGGGCGCCATAGTCGATGACGCTGTCGATGATGAAAATGGCGATGAAGATGACGCGCTGTCGACGCACTCAAGTTCGTGCAAGTGATCCCCCTACCTGGCGTGCCAAAGATGTCATGGGAAACCACGACCACCTATGGGGCTATGAGACCCTTTTGGTTCCGCGGGGGGATGGGCACATTGCACAAAGAGCGGAGAAGCATAGCGCAGCGCGACAGAGATCACACGGGATTTTTTACCCAGGTTTGGGCCATTGTGAGGCATAAAACCCTACTCCTGGTTTGGTGGATTGATGGTGGAAAGAGTTCTGGTGAGCACAGTGCACTTGCCCAGCAGGGTTGCTTCAGGGCGAAAGTGGCTACACGCATATGGATGTGTGATGGTCCCAATCCTCTAACCTCTTCTACGGTCGCCATGGGCCTCCTTTTATAGATTAAGGGGTCACCACAGTGGCAAATCAGCCTTTACGTACTGATTATATAGCAAATAGTGCTATCATACCTAACTCTGCAGGCTGACAGAGCGCATTAAATGCGTCGTGGAGTGTCACATCACAGCGTGCTTGACAACCATTGCCGGGCTGTTTTCCCAGCTTTGCGCCTACTTGCTTGACATGTCTCACGACGAGTGTCATGCGTGGCTGCCATGTGGCAAAAAGCAGCCACTTAGTCACCTTGGGGCTTGACACCACACTGATCTATGACTTGTGTTGCTTGTGAGGTGGAGCGGTGGAGTGGCTTGCCTCCGCAAGCCCCAGCAAGCCTGCTAGGACGATCTGGAAGCTTGCTTCCCGGGCAAACCCAACCTTTCCAAGCTCGCCTGCCCAGCAAGGGAGGTTATTTCCTTAGTGATATCTTGCTTCTCTGGCATATCTTGGTCTTCTTTGATCTGCCCTTGGAGCTTTCAAAGAATTGATCCCTCTTGCTTGGTCCGATCTTGGTGTTGAAATCTTGTCCTTGGGCCTATGCATAGTCTGGGCAACGGACCCAAGCTTTGTTGCACCGACGGTCTATTTTCCATCATATATTTTCATATCTGTAAACCAAAAAACCAAAAAAATACCTCGCTGAGTTTTATTTACATTTATCTTGTTTTACATTTTAGTAATCTTTTATATCTATCAACCTCTATTAGATCTCATCCTTGCAAGTGACCATGAAGGGATTGACGACCCCTTTATCACGTTGGGTGAGAGTGTTTGATTGTTTGTGCAAGTGCATAGATTGGATATTTGCATGTACCTCCTACTGGATTGATACCTTGGTTCTCAAATTGAGGGAAATACTTATCTACTTTGCTACATCACCCTTTCCTCTTCAAGGGAAAAACCAATGCAAGAACAAGAAGTAGGAGGAAGAACTTCTAGCGCTGTTGCCGCGGAGGTTCTACAACCAGCCTTCCAAGTACCCACCATAAACTCTCATCTTTTGCATTACATTATTTGCCATTTGCCTCTCTATCCCCCCCCCCCACTTCTAAAATGATTTCAGAAAAACACAAAAAGATATGCCTTTTTATTAGCCTTTCTTCCGCTTGTCTTTTCGTTTCCTTTTTGGTCGCTTGTGTGTTAGGTTGCTTGTTTGCCTGTATGGCTCAACCCAAGAGCTTTGATCCTTATTATAGGAAGTTGGAAGAGACTGAAAATAATGCTAAAGCTTCATGTCATTACAATTTGAGCATAATAATTTCTTTAGGAACGAGCTTAAAGAACAAAAAAAACTACGATGGAGTATATTAATAAAGAGCTTGATGATGTTACCAAGGAATTTTATGGTCTTAAATCTCAATTTTCTCATCTTGAAAACTTAGTAGGCCAAACCTCCGATAAACAAACCACTTTGGTGAACAAGATGGCCGCTAAACCGGAGTCTTTAAATAATGATGAGGATCTTAAAGTGATTGGTGTGACTCCTATTGAATCTTGGTTTTCTAATATACATCTTGATAAATATGGGATCGGAGATGAGTCAACTTTAGCTAGAAGGCGTCCCAATGATTCAGATTTTATAGATCTTAATGTAAAAGTTGATAAAAGTGGGATTGGAGACATTAAAACTTTAAGTTGCGATGAACCCTGTCGGTGTACTAGAGTAGGGGTACCCTAGCACCCCGAACTTGTGCACGGGCAGTTGCAGCACCCCGCGGCAAGGCTTGCCGGGTGACCGCCAAGACCCTCCGTGGTTCCCTTGAAGACCATTCAAGAACAAAGTACTCAAACCAAGGCCCCGGCAAGAGGAGCTTGCCGGGAAGGCCACTCAAGGCATTCCAAGAAAGCTTGCCGCGACGCGCCCTGCGTCCCGGCAAGATCCGGCGAGTGACAAGCTTCCGGACGCGACAAGACGACGGCCGCGGCAAGGAGCTTGCCGCGGGAAACCCCCACTTCGTGCCCGCGCTCCAGCACACCTACTAACGTGTCGCTCTCGGACTCTCCCAAGCACACGTGGCAGGAGGCCGTGCAGCTAGGGGTACGTGGTGGCAAGCGGAGATGAAGAGAAGCCCATCGTGGCAAACGGTGGCGCTCCTAACGGTCACCTTTTGCACTGTTTAGGAGACTCAGACAGGCATTTAATGCCCTTGTCCCCTGCCGTCAGAGTTAGGTAGGGTGCACTGTATCCACAGTAGCGGTAGCTGCACCTACCGCATCCTTTTCCATTTTTACCCTTGTAGTCTACGTTGCCACCTGTCGGTGACCCCTTGAAAGTATAAAAGGAGGCCCAGGCGCAACGTAGAGGAGGGTTCGGCCAGTTTGGCTCATTCAACACCAGGAACACTCTCACGCTCAGTCTGGCAGCGTCCATCGCTCCTGAGCAAGAATCCAATATACACAAACAAGCAGCAGTAGGGTTTTACGCATCCGTGCGGCCCGAAGCTGGGTAAAATCGCCTGCGTGCACTGCCTTGATCCGCTCTTTGTGCGCTCTCCGCCTCCCACCGAACCGAAAGGGGCCCTGTCCCCATAGGTGTTGGTGGAATCAGCACCCCCCGACATCTCTGGCGCGCCAGGTAGGGGGCGTCGAGATTGTGCGAACCCGATCCGGCGTGCACGCAAGCTAAATCTTCATCGTCTTCATCGACATGCCACCAAAGAAGAAGGATTCGGAGGCAGCTGTTCCGTCTGCGTCGCTTCCACCGCCTCCGGAGCAAACGGGTGGTGGGGTGGATGCCGGCGGAGGAATGGGCGTCGACGAGGGTGCCCACAGCGCTGCCAAGTCCAAGGACAAGGCGGCACAGACCTCGGAGTCCATGCGAGCACCGCGCCCCTCTCAGGAGGCGCGGGACCAGCAGCGTCATAGCGTTCGCAACGCCATACGTCCGCTGACCCAAGATCAAGCTGGTGGTTCGCGTGGCGTTCAAGACCAGCATGCACGCCAGCATGCTGGCCCCAGCGAGGTGCGGTCGCCGGGACGGGACGCTGCTCCTTCTAACTTGGTTAGGAGTCCGAGCATGCCCCTCTCCTCGCACCGTTCACCTCCGCCGCCCACCACCCCAGCAGAAGCCTTGGCGCGGGCCCAGCTGCTCCTGGACTATCCTCCGACGGCGTACAAGACCAACGAATGGAGGGCCACTATCCAGAGCCTCATCGGCTTCGCCAACGGCGACACTGCGCGGCGACCAAGCACCTCGCTGCCGCGGCAGGACAGCCGGACGCGAGCCGATGGCAACAAGACTGAGGGAGGTGCGACTTCCATGCACTCTCCACTACGAAGGCCAAAATCGCTGACTCGCCGGGTCCACCCCAACAGCGGCTCCACCGCGTCGTCGGACCCACGAGCTCGTCGCGACCAGCGCCAAGTTCTCCATGAACGACAACAAGAAGACGCTCGAACCCGCATCGAGCGCCGAAGAGAAGCGCGACGTCAATCCGACAAGCGCGCTGGGCTCTCTGTTGACATGCATGCGCCAAGGGAACCAGGCGATCTGCTGTACGTGGTAGGTTGTCCTGCGTTCACCCGTGAGCTGCGGCAAGTCCAGTGGCCCAGCACAAAGAATTTCAAGCCAGACGTGCCGGAGAAGTACGACGGCAAGACGCATCCGTCGGAGTTCCTCAGCATCTACACCATTGCGGTGCAGGCTGCCGGGGGGCGAGATGACAAGATCCTTGCCAACTACTTCCCGCTGGTGCTCAAGCCCAATGTCAGATCCTGGCTCATGCACTTGCCGGACAACTCCATATCCTCCTGGGCTGATTTGTGCCATCAGTTTGTCGGCGCCTTTACAGGCGGCCACAAGCCACATGGCCAAGAGAGCGATCTTCATCTGCTCGCCCAGAAGGAAGGAGAGCCATTGCGCAAGTACATTCAGAGATTCAGCCGTGTACAGCACAACATCCCAGACGTCCACCCCGCCGCGATCATTAGCGCGTTCCATCAGAACGTGCGAAACCGAAGGATGAGGGAGGAGATGGCGATGTGTAAGATCAGAGACGTCAGCGAGCTTTACGCCCTGGCTGACAAGTGTGCACGCGCTGAAGAGGGGAGGAGGCTCCCCGGAGAGAGTGCAGGAGTAGGAGGATCTGACAGTGAGGATGCCGCCCCGGCAAGGAAAGGCCGGCGGCGGAACAACAGAAGGAATAAGGGTAAGGAAGTGCTAGCTGTCGAGCAGACCGACAACGGAGGTGGCGCCAAGGAAGCTAAGGCTGGTGGCTCCGACAAGGAGGCCCATCCTGTGGCGGCCGCCGACAAGCAGGACAGCTCCGGCAGGCAGTATTGCAAGATTCACCGCACCAAGGGTCACGATCTCCAGAACTGCAAGAAGGTCGAACAGCTTGCTGAGCAGCAGAAAGCTAAATACGAGCGACGCGACAAAGAGAAGGCCCAGGAAGGAACTGGTGGATCCGGCAAGAAACGCCCCGGCCAGGGAGGACGCCGCGGCAAGGCCAAACAGCGGCTAGGAGACAGACCTCCCCGCGGCCGTGACAAGGATGAAGATGACGATGATGACGAGGACGTGGATGATGATGAGGCCGATGAGCAGGAATTTCAGAAAGCCACAGAGGTCCTGTGCGTTGACGGTGGCGCCTCTCTGCATACATCGCACCGCCAGCTCAAGCAGTGGATGCGGGAAGTAAATGCAGTGGAGCCATCCATAGAGTCACGCAAGCCCCTGAAATGGTCCAGCACGCCTATCATCTTTGACATTGGGGACCACCCTGATCGCGTAACTGCGGTCGGGTGCTTGCCGATGTTGGTTTCACCAACCATCCGCAACCTCAAGGTCACAAAGATGCTAGTTGACGGCGGGGCCGGCTTGAACCTCATCTCCTCCGCGGTCCTTCACAAACTCCAGATCCCTGACAGCGAGCTCGAAGAGACCGGCACATTCCAAGGAATCAACCCGGGAAGGAGCAAGCCGAAAGGGAATATCATGCCGCCGGTCACATTTGGAAGCGAGCTGAATTTCAGAACTGAGAGGGTCACATTTGACGTTGCCGATTTTCCATTGCCCTACAATGGGATCCTTGGCCGTCCAGCGCTCGCCAAGTTTATGGCAGCCTCTCACTATGCATACAACATGCTCAAAATGCCAGGCCCGATAAGTGTCATCTCTGTCCCCGGCGACAAGAAGGATGCCCTTATCTGCGCCGACAAGATCTACTGGGAAGCAGCAGCCGCAGCTGATCACCACACGCTTGCCGCTGAAGCTCCCGGGGGGAAGAAGAAGGCCAGGTCCGGCAAGAGCTCTGATGCCCACTCCGGCAAGCGCACCTCTTCGGAGTGCTGCGCTACCGTCGAGGACGCACCATCGAGCTCCACCGGCAAGTGCAAGAAGACGATGGCGGCTCCACCCGAGACCAAGAAGGTGCCCGCCAAGGAGGACGGCACTGGTGGTACCTTCACCATCAGTGCCACGCTTGACCCCAAATAGGAAAGCGCGCTCATTGCTTTCCTGCGGGCGAATGTCGACGTGTTTGCATGGCAACCGTCAGATATCCCCGGTGTTCCCAGGAAAGTAATCGAGCACCACCTTGCCGTCTGTCCTCATGTGCGGCCCGTCAAGCAGAGAGTCAGGAAGCAGGCAGTGGAGCGCCAAGAGTTCATTGCAGAAGAGATCAGGAAATTGGAAGCAGCAGGCCTTGTCAGAGGAGTGCTCCATCCCACGTGGTTGGCCAATCCTGTAGTCGTGCGCAAAGCGGACAGGAAATGGAGGCTTTGTATAGACTTCACTGATATCAATAAAGCTTGTCCCAAAGATCCATTTCCCTTGCCGCGCATTGACCAGATTGTTGACTCCACAGCTGGATGTGATTTGCTTTCATTTCTTGATGCGTATTCAGGATACCATCAAATCTTCATGGCAGAAGAGGATGAGGAGAAAACCGCATTTATCACCCCTTGTGGCACATACTGTTTTGTACGGATGCCCTTTGGGTTGAAGAATGCTGGTTGAACATTTGCAAGGGTAGTCCATGTCGCTTTTGAGACACAGATACACGGAAATGTGGAAGCCTACATGGATGATATAGTGGTCAACAGCAAGGACAAGGCTACCCTGATCCAAGATTTAGAAGAAACTTTTGCAAATCTACGCAAGATCAACCTCAAGCTCAACCCCGAGAAGTGCGTGTTTGGAGTCCCTTCCGACAAGCTTCTCGGGTTCTTTGTGTCTCAGCGGGGAATTGAAGCCAACCCCGACAAGATTAAGGCCATCGAGCAGATTGAAGCACGGAAGCGCGTCAAGGATGTGCGAAGGCTTGCCGGTTGCGTGGCTGCTCTCAGCAGGTTTATCTCTAAGTCTGCTGAGCGCGCCCTACCGTTTTTCAAAATATTAAAAAAGGCAGGTCCAATGAAATGGACTCCGGAAGCGGAGGCTGCGCTGCAGGACTTGAAGAGATACCTGTCCTCCACTCCAATACTTGTCGCACCTAAGCCACAAGAGAAGTTGCTGCTTTACCTAGCAGCAACCAATCAAGTGGTTAGTGCTGCGTTAGTAGCGGAGAGAGAGGCGGACGATGAGCCAGCAACCGCGGCAAGTGAATCCAGCGACAAGAAGGGGGCTTCTCCGGCAAGCTCTGGTTCGGCAAGCTCTGGTCCCGACAAAGATGGATCTGCGCAGACGTGCAAGGACGTACAGAATAAGATGGTGCAGCGCCCAGTTTACTTTGTCAGCTCCCTTCTCCAGGGGGCTAGGTCGAGGTACTCTGGTGTGCAAAAATTGCTTTTCGGCCTTCTCATGGTCTTGAGAAAGCTGCGCCATTACTTCCAGGCACACGAGATCACAGTCGTCACTCGCTTTCTGCTGAAGAGGATACTGCAAAATCCAGAAGCAACAGGCAGGATTGTCGAGTGGGCCTTGGAACTGTCAAGCTTTGGCCTCAAGTTTGAGAGCACTGCAACTATCCAAAGCAGGGCATTGGCAGAGTTCATAGCAGAGTGGACGCCAACTCCAGATGAAGAAATTCTAGAGACGAGCATCCCCGTCAAGGAGACAAGAAAAGAGTGGCTGATGTACTTTGATGGTGCCTTCTCGCTGCAAGGCGCTGGTGCTGGCGTGCTGCTTATCGCACCCACCGGGGAGCACCTCAAGTACGTAGTCCAGATGCACTTTCCCAAAGAGCAAGCAACCAACAATACTGCAGAGTATGAAGGATTGCTTGCCGGTCTCAGAATCGCAGCCGACCTTGGGATCAAGAAGCTCATTGTCAGGGGTGACGCACAGCTTGTCGTCCGCCAAGTGAACAAGAACTACCAGACTCCATTGATGGAAGCATATGTCGATGAAGTGAGGAAGCTAGAAGAACGCTTTGACGGCCTACAAATGGAGCATATCCCAAGAGCTCAGAATGACATTGTTGATGGCCTGTCAAAATGCGCTGCACTAAAGTTGCCTGTGGAACCAGGGATATTTGTGCTCAAGCTGACTCAACCATCCGTGACACCATCAACTGGACAGAATAAGAAGAGGAAGTTGGTTTCTGGTGACTACTTTCCGGCAGAGCTCCCCGAAGCCGCCGCCAAGAAAGCCCCCAAGATCAACACCAAGGATGCTGAGGGGCAGTCTGCTCCGGCAAACCTTATGGTTTGTTCCGTCGAAGTAAACGCTCCCGGCAAGTCCTGCTCCGGCAAGCTTGCCGGGGAATATCACGCTCCGGCAGAACCGCAGGTTCTTGCCGTAGAAGCGGATGTTCCCGCAGCAATAGATATGCCTTTAGTCCTTGTTGTCGAGCCGCAAGCTCCAGCATGGGCGCAGCAGATTGTCCGTTTCCTTCAGACAGGAGAGCTTCCCGAAGAGCAAGAATAAGCTGAAAAAGTAGCCCGACAGTCAAGTATGTACAAGTTTGTCGACAGCACACTGTACAGAATAAGACTCAACGGTGTGAAATTGAAGTGCATTCGCCGGGAAGATGGACAACAGCTGTTGGCAGAGATACATGGAGGCATATGTGGTCACCACATTGGCGCAAGAGCACTTGTCGGCAAAGCATTCCGACAAGGCTTCTTATGGCCGACAGCCCTCCAGGATGCAACTACACAAGTAACCAAGTGTGAAGCGTGCCAGTTCCATTCCAAACAGATACACCAGCCAGCTCAAGCTCTCCAGACAATCCCTTTATCCTGGCCATTTTCGGTCTGGGGGCTCGACATCCTCGGCCCCTTCCCCCGAGCTGTCGGGGGCTTTGAGTTCTTGTACGTTGCAATCGACAAGTTCACAAAGTGGACGGAAGTGGAACCAGTGAGGAAGGTGATAGCACAGTCAACAGTCAAGTTCTTCAGGTCGATTGTTTGCCGTTTCGGGATCCCGAACAGGATCATCACCGACAACGGCATGCAACTTACGAGCCGCACCTTCATGCAGTACGTCCAAGATCTTGGCGCCACGGTCTGCTTCGCTTCTATTGCTCATCCGAGAAGCAACGGTCAAGCGGAGAGGGCAAACACTGAAGTGCTGCGAGGCCTCAAGACCAGAACTTTCGACAGGTTGCACAAGTGCGGAAGAAACTGGATCGAGGAGCTGCCGGTGGTTCTTTGGTCGATCAGGACGACGCCAAATCGAGCCACTGGCCAGACACCCTTCGCTCTAGTCTATGGAGCGGAGGCAGTTCTCCCCACGGAACTCGTATACGGGTCACCTCGAGTGCTCACTTATGATGAGCTCGAGCAAGAGCAGCTGCGGCAAGATGACGCGCTGCTCCTTGAGGAAGACCGTCTCCAGGCTGCTGTGCGAGCCGCTCGCTACCAGCAAGCTCTGCGCCGCTACCATAGCCGCAGAGTCAATGCCAGGAGTCTCGAGGAAGGCGACCTTGTTCTTCGGCGCGTTCAGTCGGCCAAGAATTCCAACAAGTTGACGCCAAAGTGGGAAGGCCCTTATCGGGTGAAACGAGTCACTAGGCCCGGCGCTGTCCGCCTTGAGACCGAAGATGGCATTCCGGTGAGCAACTCCTGGAACATTGAACATCTTTGTAAGTTTTACCCGTAAGGCGCGGTTGCTGGAAGCTTTTCCGGCAACCACCTTTTGTACAAGTCTTGCCGCTGTTGCATGTAATCCTTTGTACAAAGCCGGGCGCAGACCCCGTGCACCAGTAAAGCTCATGTGCCCCACACATCTTGTCAGTTTTTTATGCTATAATCCTTTTTCTTATATATTATCTGACACTTTGTGCAGCGCTAGACCCCGGTAGGCAATAACGAGCCCAAGGCTCCATATCATTACTTTATTTCTCTGTTTCTTTCTCAAAAGAAGGAAGGTTACCTCGCCCACAAGGTTTACCGGGGGGGGGGGGGGAAGGAGAAGATAATGGTGTGTACCAGGCCGTTCAAGAAGGTTTCTCCTTGCCGGGAAGCAGACGACAAAAAAAAGCTAAGTTGCTAAAGCTTGAGCAGTCAGTTTTTTAAGTTTTTGAGTTATTTTCCTTGAACGACCGTGCTTTGTATGGAAAACCTGTGCGCGGAGGAACCAATTCGCAGCTAGCTGCGCCCTTACTTTGTTTCAAGTCCACTCAACAACTTAAGTGAGCTGCTAGCGCCCTTACTTTGCTTCGAGTCCGCTCAGCAACTTAAGTGAGCCGCTAGCGCCCTTACTTTGTTTCGAGTCCGCTCAACAACTTAAGTGAGCTGCAACTAGTTGCGACAAGGTTGCTTGTCGGTAGCGACCCCGCCAGCAGGCTGCTAAAGTTCCGCACTCGGCGCTCGCGGCAAGGGTGCCTGCACCGGCAAGTTTCCCTAGAAAGCGTAGGGCAGGACCATACAAAGCCAAGAGTCGAGTAAAGGAAGTAACACAGCAATTTTTTGCCTAAGATAGAGTTATATTACAAAAATAACTTGTCGCGCCTCTAATAAAGTGTTCCCATGACATGACTGGCAGCGACAAGAAAAGAAGAAAATGGACGACCTAATCTACGCGACCGCCGTCAACCCTTTTAACCTCGTTCACCCTGTCGACAATGGGTGCGACGAGGGCCTTAAGTGCGTCAAGATCAGCATCCGCCGGCAGCTTCCTGAGGACGTTGGTGAGGTTGAGGCCCGGATTGCGGAAGGCCACCTTCACCAGCACCTTCTCCAGAACTCCGGCACAAATCGAGCGTGACTCGTCGGCCAACTGCTTTGGGATCCGTTCCCGGAGTTGCTGGAGCGCTGCCGCCACGCCTTTGAAGAACAGAGTGAGCTTGGCGCTGGGTTGGAGGTTCTCGTCGGAGGAGTACCCGAAGCCTTCCACCCCCAATTGCACCAGCTCCTCTTCGATAACTGCAGCAATGTTCACGAGGCCCTCCGTCCAGAGCTCCACAGTATCTCTGAGAAGATTCTGGGTTTTGGCGGCCCTCGCTAGCAGCGCCTCGTTGGCCTCGATGTCCTTCTTCAAGTCTGCCTCCCGTTTCCTGGCGCTGTCCAACGTCTCCGTCAAGGTGGCCAGCTTCAGCGTCAGATCGGCGTTGGAATCCTTGGCGGCGCTCAATTCCTTGCCCCTCTCGGCGAGTCGGCCCTGCAGCTCACCGTGGGCAAGGGCGTCCTTCTCGCGCTCTAGCTTGAGGGCGGCAAGCTCTTCGCCACCAACCTTCAGATCAGTTTCTAGCTGCGCCACCTTTGCCTCCAATTCTTTCTTGGCGGCCTCGGCAGCCGCAGCCGTATCCTTTGCCTCTTGGAGCGTCCCGCCAAGTGCCCGTTCGCGCGCGGCAAGCTCCTCTTCGTGGCTGTCGAGGTTCACTTTCCGCTGAGTCAGCTCGCCTTCTCGCGCGTACAGCTTCTCGCCAGTGAGCCGCTGCTGCTCTTCAGCTTCGGCCTTCTCGAGGAGGAAGGCCTTCCGTTCCTCGGCAAGCTGCTCCCGCTCCTCCGCCAAGGCCTAGAGAGTTTCTTGACGAAGACCCCGGAGCTCCTCCGCACGCTTCTCTATGTCCACGCTCGCCCTCGCGACAAGCGCTTCCCGGGACTCCAACTTGACCTGGCGGGCGCGGTAGAGCGCCAGCAGCCTCCGTAGCAACCGCTCCTCCTCAGGCTCGCCGCTGCTGCTTCCCGGCGCGTTGACGATCGACAACCCGGCGGAGGCAAGCACCTCCCCATCCAGAGCTTCTCCTTCCACCGGCGCCCCGGAGCTCGACGTCCAGGGGAGCTTGATAAAGATGCCCTCGCCAGCCTTCAGATAGGCGCCGGGCTGGGGCTCCTCGGAGCCTGATGCTGCGGCGGCGGCGGAGGGATCGGCGGTCGGTGCAGCGCCTGACGCTCCTGCGGCCCCAGGGCCATCAGTGCGATCGCCAGATCCCCCGCCAGCTTCTTCGGCAGCAGTCTTGGCGGCCTCTTCGCCGGCGGGCACATCAGCGCCGGCTCCTTCTTCGTTGGCCGCGGCATCATCAGTATTGCCGCGCACGTCCTCCTCGCCGCCCGCCTCGGTCTCCATCGGATCCATGGAGGGTGGGTCTGACTACCAAAGAAGAAGGAGAAATCAAACAAGTGTTCGAGAAGAGAAATCAGCAGAAGACTACAAGGAAAGTTTCGGGCAAGAAGGGCTACCTGTGCTAGGATCTGCCGTCGTGACCTCCACCACCGCCGGATCGTTAGCGCTGTCCCTTGCCGGAGACTCCTCCCTTGCCGGAGGCTCCTCTCTTACCGGAGGACGCTCCCTTGCCGGGGAGTCCGCCCTTGGCGGCGTAGTCGAAGCAGACGACGAGTCGGAGGAGATCACCACGCCCTCCTGGTCAAGCTGTTCTGCTCCTGCACAAGCAAACCAGTGATCAGATGTCAACAAAGGAAAAGAGCAACCACGCGCACCCAGAAGCAGAAAGTAAACCGTATGCTTACGCTGGGGGCTGTGCTGGGGGCTGCTCTGCGAAGTGATGGCCGGATCCGGCAGGGTGGTCTAGGGCGCGCCTCGTGTCGTCGCAGTGGGCTCGTCCTCGATGACCACCACCTGAGCCTTGGCCCTCTTCGCCGCCTTCTGGGCCAGAGTCCTGAAAAGGGAGAGAATAGGACGGGTCAGATCAGATGTAAGATAACACCAGCAAGTTGAAGAACTACAAGAACAAGCAAGGGAATCTTACTCTTCTTCCTCTTCCTCGTCGGAGCTGAGCGCGGAGAGGTCGAAGTTCGGCCCACCTCCGGCGCGACGAGGTGGAGGGGTGGGATCCCTTGGCCGCTTGGCGGGGACTGCGGGCCAGCCCGAGATGACCCCGCCCCAGTTGCCACTGCGGCGGGAGACGCACCCGCGGCGACCGTACTTGCCGCGGTGGAGCGCATCGCGCGGCGCAGCGGCTGTTGACCAGCTTGCCGCCCTGCTGCGTCCCTGATCCCGCTGAGGCGCCTTCTTGGCTGCGCTGGGGGCTGCGTTCCGGGCCCTACTCCCGGCAAGCTCCCCGGAGGTGGCGGGCCGCTCGTACCCTCGGCGGGCTCGTTCGACTCGGCGTCGGGCGCGGCGAGCTCTTCTTCCTCTTCGGGCTGCTCCCGTTCGGCAATACTCATTGCCAACGCCGCGTCCGCTTCCTCCACGGTGAACCCGAATTCACCCGCGGCCGCGGCTGCTGCCGCCTCTTCCGCCCTAGTGGCGATGCGCTCCATCTCTTGCTCAGTGGTGTCGCGGGTGAGGAGTTTCTTCTCGTCAGCATTGACCACCACCTCCACTAGGCTGTCAAAGAACTGCTGCACGACGTCACATCTTGCCAAGTTGGAGCGATCCCGTGCGAGTCGCACAACGGCATCATTGCGCAGATGCGGTCGCGCGAGGAATTGTTGCACAGAGGAACGACGCCTGCCGGCAACCTGAACCACTCGGGATGCTGTGGGTCGTGCTTGAATATCTCCTTGAGTATCCCGTCCAACTCTATGACGGTGAAGTTGAAGTTGAGGCCTGGGCGCAACCTCATGATATCTACCGGGCCTCCAAATTCCCAGGAAAGTCTCCCCCTCGCCTGCAGAGGGGCGATGCGCTGGCGAAGGAAATCTGCGCCGACAGCTCCTACAGTCAGCCCGGCAAGCCTGAGACGCAAGATCCGAGTGGTGGCGATCGTCAGCTTGTCGTCGTCCACGGACAGAGCGCTCCAGTCATTGCCACGCACTGCTGGGGCTTGGCGCAGGGCGGTGAACGGCTGCGGGCTCTCTTCTACAACCCAGCACCAATCTGCTCTCCACTCGTCCCACTTGCTGCGTGTCACACCCTAGCTAGTTCATGCATTAGAGTATTGCATCATGTTTATTCTTTCATCAGAAACCTGAAATGGGGATGACAGAACCCCCAGCCCCCTCTGAAACCAACTAGGGTTTACTAAAAACTTTTTCAATGAACCTGAAATGCCCTTCTAAAATGCCCATCATTTTTGTCTTGGTTCAGAACCTCTGCCAGAAGTGATGCACATTTTCCTAGGCCATCTTAGGGTTTTTGAATTAAATCATAAATATTTGAATTTGGGCATTTAAAATTATATAAAATATTTAAATGCTCAAATATCTCCAAACTAAAATGTTTCATGTTGGAAATAATCCAACTATGGACCAGGAGTAGTTTGGTGATTTTAGGAGTTGCCTAAGTATTTTTAATAATTCAACAAAGTTGCAGAAGTATTAAAAAAACAGAAAACAGGAGAAATAGAAAAACTTACCTGGCGCCAGCACCCGGCCCACCTGCCGGCCCAGCCCAGCGCCGCTCCAGCGAGCAGCTTGCCGGCCAGGCAGGCAGGTAGGTGCCTGACGGCGACCGCAGCGCGCGCCACGCAGCTGGCCGTCGCCCTGCTTCACCTCCTCGCCTCGGGGCTGGATGGATGAGCTCCACGCCGTGCCGTGAACCCCCAGGACACCTCCATTCTCCCCCAACCCCTCTCTCTCGCGCTCCCCCGCCATGGCCGACGCCATCGCCGCCACCCCCTCGCCGTAGCCACGCCCTCCGTCAACCCCACGCCGTGCCGCCGTGTCCAGGAGCTCCGCCGCCGTCCACTTCATTGAGCTAGCCGAGCCCCGAGCGCTCGCAAGGCCCGAGCCCACCGCATCGACCTCGACCGAACCGCCGTCGCCAGAGATCCCCTTCAACGCCGACGTCGCTCCGGCCCGTCCCCAGCCGCACCAAGTGCTTCGTCGAACTCCCCGTGAGCTTAGCCATCTTCCCCTCCCTTCTTTTCTTGCTCCCGAGCTGTGTAGCGACTTCCCGGAGCTCAACCGCACCCACCACCGTGGAGCTTGTCGCCGACGTGCTCCCGGTCACCCTCCGGCCACAAACTGGTGTCCATCATGTTCACCATGTCACGTAGCACCTAACCAGCCACTCCCCGCACCTCACCGACCCCTCTAGCGTCAAGTTCGTCCTCGGCCGAACTCCGGTGGCCGCCAAAGTCGTCGCCGGCGCCAACTCCGGCCACCCCGACCCCAACGGACTCCACCAAGAGCTGCGGCTCGTCCTCAGCTCCACTCCGATGGTCCCCGCGACCCATTTGGTGGCCGAAACGGCCAAAACCACTTCCGCCAATGCGTCGGGCTCGCCGGCGACTAAACGCCAGTGCAGCCGACCCGGGTTTGACCACGGGTGGGCCCTGGTTGACTCTCCTGAGTCAATGACAGGTGGGGCCCAGCCCTGTTAACTATTTAGGATTAGTTTAAATTAATTTTAGTTTAACTAATCACACTGACACGCGGGACCCACTGTCAGGTTTGACCCGGACCGTGTCCCGTTGACCTGCTGATGTCACACTGACGTCAGGCTGACGCAGTAATTGATTTTCTGGATTTAATCTAATATAGGAAATTCCAGAATATAGTTTAAACTTCAAAAATTCATAACTTTTAATCTGTAACTCCAAATCAGACAAATTATATATGAAAAATGATCAGAAAAATCCAATCTATCCATCTGTACTATTTTCATGCATGATTAAACAAGTTAACTTGATGTTTAATGCAGAACAAGGAAAAACACTTTAAAGGGCCATGTATGAGTTTGAAATTTGAATCTTTGATTCAAATTGGTTCAAACCCTTCTGGTCTTAGTTGCATTAGCCCAACACACTCATATTGCCATGTTTCATGCATGCATCATATTGTTGCACATTGTTTGGTGATGGTTGTGTATCGGTGTTCTTTGCGGCAGGTTCTGCCTCCAAGGAGTACCGTGATTACCCTAACGAAGAACCGTATCAGTGCATCGAACCATCAGGCAAGCAACCAACCATTTGATCATATCGATACAATCCCATGTTCTCGCTCCTGCTCTCTTTTACTGCATTAAGACAACGCGTTTCAAACTGCTGTGTGCTACGGTAGTTGAACCCATTTCCTCTGCATGACCTGTCATTGCCACAGTAACTAGATGAAACCCACTAGCATGTGTAGGAGTTGATTGAGCCATATGTATGTGTTGTTCCTACCTTGCTATGCCTGCTATGCTTAGAGTCGTGTCAGGTCTAGTTCATCTGGGTGATGGGCTAGAGTGAAATGATTATGTCGGTAATGAGAGTGGTGTGGTGAACACGATTTGGTAAAGGTATCGATGAGAGGCCATGTAGGAGTACATGGTGGGTTGTTTCATTGAAGCCGACATTAAGCACTGAGATCTGTATGTGTGATTTAAGATACAGCTACTACCATGCATTGGGCCCTGAAATATGACCCCGCTCGACTTCTTATTCACCCTAGCTCTCTGTCCAGGAGTTGCAAGTAGTTTCTGGTGTTTGTAGCCTACTGGAGGCCGTGGACAGCGCTGACCGTAGGGGTGGGCTGTGATGCGGTAGGTACGTGGCCGGGTGTACCGAATACCCGTTAGGTATCTCGGGAACCCTGTTCACATCGTTCGGGGCCGTATGGGAAACCTCGGCCGGACTCCCTGCGGATGGAACCTGAATAGGCGATAAACATGGACTAGAGGCTTAAGTGTTTAGGTAGGTCGTGGTCTACACCCACGTCGGCTTTCGCTTGAAGTCTGCCGAGCACATGTCGTGTGCAGACGCTAAGTGGTGGAAACATGTATGAAGAAGTACACCCCTGCAGGGTTAACATGATCTATTCGAATAGCCGCGTCCGCGGTAAAGGACTACTTGGTTGCCTATACAGTTCATAGACAAGTAAATGGAAACTACTAAAAGCCTCAAGATAAGTGTGAGTGCCGAGGATGGCTCTTCCGTAGGAAGACGGAGGTGGATCCTCGGTAGTGTATTGAAGTGGTGAGTAGTGGACTCATGTGCGCAAAACCATTTCAAGTTGGAGTCTCGTAGGATAGCCTAGCCAAGAGTCAAAGCTGGCTTGCTGCAACAACTCCACCAACCCTTCTTGATAATGTGCATGTATGTAGGATCTGATGTAAGTCTTGCTGAGTACCTTTGTACTCATGTTGCTATAATTTACATTTTACAGAAGACGCTGCAACCCCTTCTGATGGGTTCTTCGTAGACGTTGACATGAATGAGTAGGCTAAGGCCCAGGTGGTGATCCTGAGCTTGTGAAGGACCACGTAGTATAGCTAGGCTTTCCAAGCCTCTTTTATTTTACTAGTTGTCTGTACCCAGACAAGTTACTTCCGCTGCTGGTTTGTATGACTGTATGACTTGAATGATGGGTCGTGTGACCCGTACCTATGTGTATGTTATGTATGGCTCTCTGAGCCTTAAATAAAGTACTTGTGTCGTAGAGTCATGTTGTGATGCCTTGTTGTATTTGCACATATCGAGCATATTGTGTGTATGATTGAAATGCTTGGTATGTGTGGGATCTGACTATCTAGTTGTTTATCTTTAGTAGCCTCTCTTACTGGGAAATGTCTCCTAGTGTTTCCACCGAGCCATGGTAGCTTGCTACTGCTTCGGAACACTTAGGCTGGCCGGCATGTGTCCTTCTTCGTTCCTGTGTCTGTCCCTTCGGGGAAATGTCACGCATTGAGTACCGGAGTCCTGTTAGCCCGCTACAGCCCGGTTTACTGGAGTCCTGCTAGCCCAGTGCTACAGCCCAGACCCACTTGCTGATGACCGACACGTTCGTTGCTGGGTCATGGATGCCTGTCCCTGTAAGTCTGTGCCACTTTGGGTTTACGACTAGCCATGTCAGCCCGGGCTCCTTATCATATGGGTGCTAGCGACACTATCATATACGTGTGCCAAAAGGCGCAAACGGTCCCGGGCAAAGGTAAGGCGACACCCGTGGGAGTACCGTGCGTGAGGCCGCAAAGTGATATGAGGTGTTACATGCTAGACCTATGTGGCATCGAGTCGGGGTCCTGACAGCGTTGGTATCAGAGCAAGACTGCCTGTAGGTTCTCCAAGCCAAACTGGTCGATGTTGAGTCTATAAATTCTTTAGTTATATGTAGGGGAATTGTTTGTGGGTTGGAACGTAAGGCTCTTTTTACTCCTTTATCTTATGACATTCTGATCTGAGTCAGTCTATCCTTCCACCGGGGGTTAAGGAATTAGGATCTTTTCTCTCTATCAGGATCACGTGTTACTAATCAGTAGTACCTTATAGGTTTGATGGATACAAGCCTAGTTCAGTTCTACTACCACATTATGTTGCTGGGATGGACTCGGAACTTTGATATGATGTTGTTGAGTGTGTATGAAATCCTTTGTCAAATGTCTCAAAACCCTTTTTGAGCAGTTACAGCTGTTATGCTGCTGAAATTTTGCTAGAAATTCTAATGCCTTTGCATTATGGTTGTGCTTTCAGATGGCCACTCGCGACCTCAATCAAGTGGTTCGCCTGACTCGATGCCTAGATGTACCCGACCATACTGCCATGTTGGTCAGGGTAATGACTGAGGCTGGATACCGTTGGTATCCTGAGTACACGGTCGAAGAGCAATTTCGAGACTTTAACCAAAGCCAGTATCTCTGCACTGTCAGGATATTTCCATCTTATCCTGGATCCACCGAGCCCCTTCACTGCTCCTATGGACTAGGGGTTACCATTGAGATGGCCGTGCAGGATGCCGCCTACTCTATGATGACCATCATGCGAGTCAGGTCTGGCCTATTTCGGGACTCTGATTTCCGGTATATGCCAGGATCACTTCCGGGAGCACAAGGATATCTCCAGGCTATCTATGCTGACCCCACTCAGGAGGATTCACGGACTCGCACCACTGCTGAGATGCTCGAGGATAAGGACCGTGAAAATCGGGCCTTGAGGCTAGAGCTTTTCAATACCCGTGCTGACCATTGGGCCACATTGACTCGGTTTGCACCGGCGGTGCAAGCTGGATATTCGGATATGCGTGATCTCTATCCTGTGAGATCTGCTCTGCCAGACGTGATGGGTTGGCGTGATGTAGGAGGCATCACCCCACCTCGCGGTCCTCGCAGGCCACCGTCTGTTGGTCCAAGACCTCATCCTAGCCCCTATGGTCCGCAAGCTCCGCGAGATCGTCTGTTCCTGGATGATCATGTTGAGCTTCCAGGCTATGGAGGTGACTTCTACGAGGACTACTACGGATCGGTCTGAGTTAGTGGTAGTATCACTAGTTCGTACTAGCTGTGTCGTCTATCGTCCTGCGTGACTCGTGGGATATGACCTAGTTTGTACCGCCTTCCGGAGGTGTAGAAAAATAATGTATAGGAGCTTGGGATGCCTCTGATGAGATGTAATCTTCTTTTCACCGTAATAGTACCTTGTTTGGTCTTGTACTAAACCTTGTATGGTGTGTATGACGATGGAATAAAAGAAGCAGTTTCTGTATCTACCATGTCATACAGATGATCATCTTGCATTCCGAGTTATTCCTTACATTCTGTATCGTATGTCGGAATCTTATCATTCTGACTAAATCATTGTCTTGTTTACCTAGGATGGTTAACACGCGCAATAACCCTGCTCCTCAAGAGCAGGCCGAAGGCAGTGAAGTCAGGAATGCAAATCTGCCTCATCCTCCTTCCCTAGCCGAGGTTATGCTGGAAGCCGAAAGGAACAAGCGGGAGACCAACCGTTTGTTGGAGCGTATTGAACAGAACACAGCACACCATCAGAGAAATAACTTGGTGTCACTCAGTGATTTCATCAAGTTACATCCACCCACGTTCCACCACTCCGTCGAGCCTCTCGACGCTGATGACTGGCTTCGCAGTATTTCTCACAAACTGCGTTCCGCGCTAGTAGCTGAGGCTGACAAGGTCACCTTTGCCGCATATCATCTTGAAGGCCCCGCCAGTCTATGGTGGGAGAATTATGGAGCTATGCGCCCAGCGGGCCATGTCACTACTTGGGCTGAATTTAGCGAGGCTTTCCGTGAACATCACATTCCGGAGGGTCTCATGGACCGTAAACGTGAGGAATTTTGCAGTTTCACTCAAGGCCGACTCTCTGTGGATGCTTATAGTAGGGAGTTCGGTAACCTCGCACGATATGCAACTGAGGAAGTTTCTACTGATGCCAAGAAGCAAGCAAGGTTCCCTATGGGACTTAGTCCTGAGCTTCGCTGCGACCTCCGTCTGCATGAGTGCACATCTTTTCAGAAGCTTGTTAACAAGGCCATCAGTGCTGAGACTGGTCAGTCTGATTATGACGCAACACGCAAGCATGGCCGTGACATGGGTTCCTCATCCGGTGCTGGCCCTCAGAAGCGTCGCGTGTGGGTGCCTAACACTGCCCTGCCACCCAGGTTCACACTGAGGCCATCCTTCCAGGCGCCTCGCCCCGTTCAACAGTTTGCACCAGCCAAGCCCTATGGTGGTCCAACCAACAATGCTCCTCCACGCGCCAGTTCCGTGACTTGCTTTAAGTGTGGGGAATCAGGCCACTATATGCGCGAGTGTCCCCAAACCAACCCCAACCAATCTGCTAAAGCTGTTGGCTGTGGCAAGCCGACAGGGAAAGTGTTCCACGCCAAGCCGGCCACCGCTACACGTGGCCATGTCAACTGTATCTCTGCCGAAGAAGCTCAAGAGGATCCCAACGTCGTTCTCGGTACGTTCCTTGTTAATTGCCACCCGGCATCTGTTCTTTTCGATACAGGAGCATCTCATTCATTCATATCCGAGAACTATGCTCGTCTGCATAACACCACATTCTGTGAGATGCCCACCTCTATGGTAATTCAAACTCCGGGATCCAAATGGCAAACCTCTAGGGTAAGTCATGGAAATGAAATCCAAGTCGACAGACTTGTTTTCCTTGCATCTTTGATAGCTCTTAAATCTTCAGATATTAATATCATCTTGGGTATGGACTGGATGTCAGCCCATCATGCCAAAATTGATTGCTTCTCTAGGACTGTTCAACTCACCCATCCCTCGGGGAAGATAGTCAATGTCTTGACCCGAATAGCCAAGCGACAGTTATATTCTCTTAACGCCAGCCCTTTGCCAGACCTTGAGGACGTTCCGGTAGTCCGTGACTTCCCAGATGTCTTCCCAGAGGAATTGCCAGGTGTTCCACCTGACAGGGATGTTGAGTTCGTAATAGACCTCATTCCAGGAACCATTCCGATTGCTAGAAGACCCTATAAGATGGCACCACTAGAACTAGCCGAGCTTAAGAAACAACTCGATGAGTCCTTGAAAAAGGGTTTCATCCGACCTAGTTCATCTCCGTGGGCTTGCCCCGTCCTCTTCGTCAAGAAGAAGGATGGTACGGACCGGATGGTTGTAGATTATCGACCTGTCAATTTGGTCACAATCAAGAACAAATATCCGCTCCCCAGGATCAACGACCTGTATGATCAGCTCGCTGGATCCTCAATCTTCTCCAAAATGGATTTGAGGTTGGGCTACCATCAAATCAAAATCAGGAACGGGGACATTCCTAAAACGGCCTTTGTTACTCGTTATGGCCAATACGAGTACACCGTCATGTCCTTCGGTTTAACCAACGCTCCAGCCACTTTTTCTCGGTTGATGAACTCAATCTTCATGGAGTATTTGGATAAATTCGTCGTGGTTTACCTCGATGACATACTCATCTACTCCAAGAACGAGGAAGAACATGCCGAACATCTAAGGCTAGTGTTGAAGAAACTTCGAGAGCATCGCCTTTATGCCAAATTTTCTCAATGTCAATTTTGGTTGTCAGAAGTGACCTATCTGGGTCATGTAATATCTGGTAAAGGTATTGCTGTTAACCCTGAGCGAGTTCAAGCCGTCCTTAATTGGACTCCACCTGAATCGGTCAAGCAAGTTCGGAGTTTCCTTGGCCTAGCGAGCTATTGTCGTCGCTTTGTCGAAAACTTCTCCAAAGTTGCTAAACCTCTAACCGAACTCCTCAAGAAAGATAAAAAGTTCGAGTGGACTCCACAATGTGAGCACAGCTTTCAGGAACTGAAAAGACGCCTGACTTCTGCTCCCGTACTGGTACCGCCAGACTTCTCTAAGGACTTTGTTATCTACTGCGACGCCTCGCGACAAGGATTAGGTTGCATTCTCATGCAAGATCGACACGTAATTGCTTACGCTTCACGGCAATTGCACCCACATGAGGAGAATTATCTTACTCATGATCTAGAGCTTGCAGTTGTAGTCTATGCACTTAAAACCTGGCGACATTACCTTCTCGATAACCGTTGCGAAATATTCACTGATCACCAAAGTCTGAAGTACATCTTCACCCAACCGGATTTGAATCTCAGGCAAAGACATTGGGTCGAGTTGATCACAGATTTCGACTTAGGAATAACTTACACCCCAGGGAAAGCCAACGTCATGGCTGATGCGCTAAGTCGTAAATCTTATTGTGACAACCTGATGTTACAACAAAGTCAACCGCTTCTCCATGAGGAATTTCGGAAGCTTAACCTTTACATTGTTCCTCAAGGATTTCTTTCCACCTTGGTGGCGAAACCTACTCTTACGGATCAAATTATCGCTGCCCAAAAGCGAGATAAGGGAATATCTAAAATCAAGGAGAACATTGCTAGCGGAGGTGCTAGTTGTTTCTCCACAAATGATCATGGTGTTGTGTACTTTGAGAACCGTTTAGTGGTTCCCAAGAACCAGCATCTACGGAAGTTGATCCTTAAGGAGGCTCATGAATCTCCTCTCACCATTCATCCCGATAGTACCAAGATGTATCAGGACCTACGCCAGAGGTTCTGGTGGACTAGGATGAAGAGAGAAATTGCTCAGTATATTGCTAATTGCGACGTCTGCCGTCGTGTAAAAGCAGAGCATCAACGGCCTGCTGGCACCCTTCAACCCCTAGCTATTCCTGAATGGAAATGGGATAAAATTGGTATGGATTTCATTACCGGTTTTCCTAGGACCAAGAAAGGGAATAATGCTATCTTCGTCGTGGTCGATCGTCTTTCCAAGGTAGCCCATTTCTTACCTGTTCGTGAGAGTATAACCGCTAGTCAGTTGGCAGACTTATACATCTCCCGAATCGTGTCTCTCCATGGTGTTCCTTTGGAAATTAACTCGGATCGAGGAAGTCTTTTCACCTCTCGATTTTGGGAAAGTTTCCAAAATGCTATGGGAACCCGCCTTTCCTTTAGCACCGCTTTTCACCCTCAATCGAGTGGTCAGGTAGAACGCGTCAACCAGATCCTAGAAGACATGCTTCGAGCCTCTATTATCTCATTCGGAATGGAGTGGGAGAAATGCCTTCCATTTGCCGAATTCGCTTACAACAACAGCTATCAATCTAGCTTGGGTAAAGCCCCTTTGAAGTTCTCTATGGACGACGGTGTCGAACACCCCTTAACTGGTCAGAAACCGGGGAAAGACAATTCTTTGGCCCGGATATGATTCAGGAAGCAGAAGAGCAAGTTCGCATCGTTCGTGAAAAGTTGAAAACAGCCCAATCTCGTCAAAAGAGTCAATATGACCGAAAACATAAGGTTATGACTTTCGAGGTTGACGAGAAGGCTTACCTTCGGGTTACTCCTTTGAAGGGAACCCATCGTTTCGGTATCAAAGGCAAATTGGCTCCTCGTTACATTGGACCTTTTCGCATTCTCGCTAAACGAGGAGAAGTTGCCTATTAGTTGGAACTACCTCCGCATCTCTCCAGAGTCCACGATGTCTTCCACGTTTCTCAACTCAGGCGTTGCTTCTCGGATCCTATCCGTGGAGTGGACCACGAAACGCTTGATCTCCAAGATAATCTCACGTATCAAGAGTACCCCATTCGTATCCTCGATCAGGCCGAGCGTACCACTCGACGTCATAATATCAAGTTTCTCAAAGTTCAATGGTCGCACCATTCTGAGGATGAAGCAACTTGGGAAAGGGAGGATCGTCTTCGACTCGAGTATCCCGCCCTCTTTCCGGAGGAACCCAAATCTCGGGACGAGATTCTTTTGAGTGGGGGTGAGTTGTCACACCCTAGCTAGTTCATGCATTAGAGTGTTGCATCATGTTTATTCTTTCATCAGAAACCTGAAATGGGGATGACAGAACCCCCAGCCCCCTCTGAAACCAACTAGGGTTTACTAAAAACTTTTTCAATGAACCTGAAATGCCCTTCCAAAATGCCCATCATTTTTGTCTTGGTTCAGAACCTCTGCCAGAAGTGATGCACATTTTCCTAGGCCATCTTAGGGTTTTTGAATTAAATCATAAATATTTGAATTTGGGCATTTAAAATTATATAAAATATTTAAATGCTCAAATATCTCCAAACTAAAATGTTTCATGTTGGAAATAATCCAACTATGGACCAGGAGTAGTTTGGTGATTTTAGGAGTTGCCTAAGTATTTTTAATAATTTAACAAAGTTGCAGAAGTATTAAAAAAACACAAAACAGGAGAAATAGAAAAACTTACCTGGCGCCAGCACCCGGCCCACCTGCCGGCCCAGCCCAGCGCCGCTCCAGCGAGCTGCTTGCCGGCCAGGCAGGCAGGCAGGTGCCCGACTGCGACCGCAGCGCGCGCCACGCAGCTGGCCGTCGCCCTGCTTCACCTCCTCGCCTCGGGGCTAGATGGATGAGCTCCACGCCGCGCCGTGAACCCCCAGGACACCTCCATTCTCCCCCAACCCCTCTCTCTCGCGCTCCCCCGCCATGGCCGACGCCATCGCCGCCACCCCCTGGCCGTAGCCACGCGCTCCGTCAACCCCACGTCGTGCCGCCGTGTCCAGGAGCTCCGCCGCCGTCCACTTCATCGAGCTAGCCGAGCCCCGAGCGCTCGCAAGGCCCGAGCCCACCGCATCGACCTCGACCGAACCGCCGTCGCCGGAGATCCCCTTCAATGCCGACGTCGCTCCGGCCCGTCCCCGGCCGTACCAAGTGCTTCGTCGAACTCCCCGTGAGCTTAGCCATCTTCCCCTCCCTTCTTTTCTTGCTCCCGAGCTGTGTAGCGACTTCCCGGAGCTCAACCGCACCCACCGCCGCGGAGCTCGTCGCCGACGTGCTCCCGGTCACCCTCCGGCCACAAACTGGTGTCCATCATGTTCACCATGTCACGTAGCACCTAACCAGCCACTCCCCGCACCTCACCGACCCCTCTAGCGTCAAGTTCGTCCTCGGCCGAACTCCGGTGGCCGCCAAAGTCGTCGCCGGCGCCAACTCCGGCCACCCCGACCCCAACGGACTCCACCAAGAGCTGCGGCTCGTCCTCAGCTCCACTCCGATGGTCTCCGCGACCCATTTGGTGGCCGAAACGGCCAAAACCACTTCCGCCGCCGCGTCGGGCTCGCCGGCGACCAAACGCCGGTGCAGCCAACCCGGGTTTGACCACGGGTGGGCCCTGGTTGACTCTCCTGAGTCAATGACAGGTGGGGCCCAGCCCTGTTAATTATTTAGGATTAGTTTAAATTAATTTTAGTTTAACTAATCACACTGACACGCGGGACCCACTGTCAGGTTTGACCCGGACCGTGTCCCGTTGACCTGCTGATGTCACACTGACGTCAGGCTGACGCAGTAATTGATTTTCTGGATTTAATCTAATATAGGAAATTCCAGAATATAGTTTAAACTTCAAAAATTCATAACTTTTAATCTGTAACTCCAAATCAGACAAATTATATATGAAAAATGATCAGAAAAATCCAATCTATCCATCTGTACTATTTTCATGCATGATTAAACAAGTTAACTTGATGTTTAATGCAGAACAAGGAAAAACACTTTAAAGGGCCATGTATGAGTTTGAAATTTGAATCTTTGATTCAAATTGGTTCAAACCCTTCTGGTCTTAGTTGCATTAGCCCAACACACTCATATTGCCATGTTTCATGCATGCATCATATTGTTGCACATTGTTTGGTGATGGTTGTGTATCGGTGTTCTTTGCGGCAGGTTCTGCCTCCGAGGAGTACCGTGATTACCCTAACGAAGAACCGTATCAGTGCATCGAACCATCAGGCAAGCAACCAACCATTTGATCATATCGATACAATCACATGTTCTCGCTCCTGCTCTCTTTTACTGCATTAAGACAACGCGTTTCAAACTGCTGTGTGCTACGGTAGTTGAACCCACTTCCTCTGCATGACCTGTCATTGCCACAGTAACTAGATGAAACCCACTAGCATGTGTAGGAGTTGATTGAGCCATATGTATGTGTTGTTCCTACCTTGCTATGCCTGCTATGCTTAGAGTCGTGTCAGGTCTGGTTCATCTGGGTGATGGGCTAGAGTGAAATGATTATGTCGGTAATGAGAGTGGTTGGGTGAACACGATTTGGTAAAGGTATCGATGAGAGGCCATGTAGGAGTACATGGTGGGTTGTTTCATTGAAGCCGACCTAAAGCACTGAGATCTGTATGTGTGATTTAAGATACAGCTACTACCATGCATTGGGCCCTGAAATATGACCCCGTTCGACTTCTTATCCACCCTAGTTCTCTGTCCAGGAGTTGCAAGTAGTTTCTGGTGTTTGTAGCCTACTGGAGGCCGTGGACAGCGCTGACCGTAGGGGTGGGCTGTGATGCGGTAGGTACGTGGCACGGTGTACCGAATACCCGTTAGGTATCTCGGGAACCCTGTTCACATCGTTTGGGGCTGTGAGCGAAACCTCGGCCGGGTCTCCTCATGGATGGAACCCGAATAGGCGATAAACCTGGACTAGAGACTTAGGTGTTTAGGTAGGTCATGGTCTACACCCACGTCGGCTTTCGCTTGAAGTCTGCCGAGCACATGTCGTGTGCAGACGCTAAGTGGTGGAAACATGTATGAAGAAGTACACCCCTGCAGGGTTAACATGATCTATTCGAATAGCCGCGTCCGCGGTAAAGGACTACTTGGTTGCCTATACAGTTCATAGACAAGTAAATGGAAACTACTAAAAGCCTCAAGATAAGTGTGAGTGCCGAGGATGGCTCTTTCGTAGGAAGACGGAGGTGGATCCTCGGTAGTGTATTGAAGTGGTGAGTAGTGGACTCGTGTGCGCAAAACCATTTCAAGTTGGAGTCTCGTAGGATAGCCTAGCCAAGAGTCAAAGCTGGCTTGCTGCAACAACTCCACCAACCCTTCTTGATAATGTGCATGTATGTAGGATCTGATGTAAGTCTTGCTGAGTACCTTTGTACTCATGTTGCTATAATTTACATTTTACAGAAGACGCTGCAACCCCTTCTGATGGGTTCTTCGTAGACGTTGACATGAATGAGTAGGCTAAGGCCCAGGTGGTGATCCTGAGCTTGTGAAGGACCACGTAGTATAGCTAGGCTTTCCAAGCCTCTTTTATTTTACTAGTTGTCTGTACCCAGACAAGTTACTTCCGCTGCTGGTTTGTATGACTGTATGACTTGAATGATGGGTCGTGTGACCCGTACCTATGTGTATGTTATGTATGGCTCTCTGAGCCTTAAATAAAGTACTTGTGTCATAGAGTCATGTTGTGATGCCTTGTTGTATTTGCACATATCGAGCATATTGTGTGTATGATTGAAATGCTTGGTATGTGTGGGATCTGACTATCTAGTTGTTTATCTTTAGTAGCCTCTCTTACTGGGAAATGTCTCCTAGTGTTTCCACCGAGCCATGGTAGCTTGCTACTGCTTCGGAACACTTAGGCTGGCCGGCATGTGTCCTTCTTCGTTCCTGTGTCTGTCCCTTCGGGGAAATGTCACGCATTGAGTACCGGAGTCCTGTTAGCCCGCTACAGCCCGGTTTACTGGAGTCCTGCTAGACCAGTGCTAAAGCCCGGACCCACTTGCTGATGACCGACACGTTCGTTGCTGGGTCATGGATGCCTGTCCCTGTAAGTCTGTGCCACTTTGGGTTTACGACTAGCCATGTCAGCCCGGGCTCCTTATCATATGGGTGCTAGCGACACTATCATATACGTGTGCCAAAAGGCGCAAACGGTCCCGGGCAAAGGTAAGGCGACACCCGTGGGAGTACCGTGCGTGAGGCCGCAAAGTGATATGAGGTGTTACATGCTAGACCTATGTGGCATCGAGTCGGGGTCCTGACACTGCGGAGCTCCCCCTCCAGATAGGTCTCCTTCTTGCCGGCCCGCGAGATCCAGGCGATCCCGCCAGCAAGAGGTTCCCCTCTCTCGACACGAGGCATAAAGAAATGGCGGAAGAGAGCTACGTTGGGGTGGACTCCGACAAAGTTTTCGCATAGATGGGCAAAAACTGCCATGGTCAGAACAGCGTTGGGGGTGAAGTCAAGGAGGTGGAGTCTGTAGGTGTTCATGATATCACAGAAGAAATCAGAGAATGGCGGGCAGAGCCCGCAGTACAAGAACACGGCGAAGAAAGGATATCCGCCAACTGGAGCTGCTTGCGAGGCGACGGAGGAGAGTACCTTCGTGCGCGGATGCGCCCGCATCTCCGTCGACCAGAAGAGATAGTACCACTCCCTCAGCTCCTCCGCGGAGAGCTCGGGGGGGAAAGTGGCCCGCTCCTTCCGCAGCGCCTCAAGCCGCTGCGCTTCGGTCGACTTCACAGCTTTCGCAGCCGCGGCCTTCGTGGCCTTCCCCTTCCCGGGCTTCGGAGGCATGGCGGAGGCAGTGGGGGAGATCGACGGCGCTGGTGGTGGCGACGGCGACGGGAGCGGAGCGCTGCTCTCTTTCGACTTTGGAAGCAGAAGAGGGCGGCGGAGGTTTTTGAGATTGCAGCAGCAAATGGCGAAGATAGGGGAAATACCCCTGTTTCCCCTGCTTATAAGAGGGACGGGGCGGACGTTTCGGCCTTCCAAATGAACAACCTCCCACGATCTCTCCCACGACGCCGCGTTTGACGCGTGCCGTTCTGGGCGTGCGCGGTGGGAGCGGAGTTAGATTCGGCGTGACCTAGGCCGCGCGTGCCCGTGCACTGTTTTGGGCCTGGCCCAACAGCGCTCGGCACCGTGTATGGCCCAGGCCCGGGGGCTCCTGTCGGTGTACTAGAGTAGGGGTACCCTAGCACCCCGAACTTGTGCACGGGCAGTTGCAGCACCCCGCGGCAAGGCTTGCCGGGTGACCGCCAAGACCCTCCGTGGTTCCCTTGAAGACCATTCAAGAACAAAGTACTCAAACCAAGGCCCCGGCAAGAGGAGCTTGCCGGGAAGGCCACTCAAGGCATACCAAGAAAGCTTGCCGCGACGCGCCCTGCGTCCCGGCAAGATCCGGCGAGCGACAAGCTTTCGGACGCGACAAGACGACGGCCGCGGCAAGGAGCTTGCCGCGGGAAACCCCCACTTCGTGCCCGCGCTCCAACACACCTGCTAACGTGTCGCTCTGGGACTCTCCCAAGCACACGTGGCAGGAGGCCGTGCAGCTAGGGGTACGTGGTGGCAAGCGGAGATGAAGAGAAGCCCATCATGGCAAACGGTGGCGCTCCTAACGGTCACCTTTTGCACTGTTTAGGAGACTCAGATAGGCATTTAATGCCCTTGTCCCCTGCCGTCAGAGTTAGGTAGGGTGCACTGTATCCACAGTAGCGGTAGCTGCACCTACCGCATCCTTTTCCATTTTACCCTTCTAGTCTACGTTGCCACCTGTCGGTGACCCCTTGAAAGTATAAAAGGAGGCCCAGGCGCAACGTAGAGGAGGGTTCGGCTAGTTCGGCTCATTCAACACCAGGAACACTCTCACGCTCAGTCTGGCAGCGTCCATCGCTCCTGAGCAAGAATCCAATATACACAAACAAGCAGCAGTAGGGTTTTACGCATCCGTGCGGCCCGAAGCTGGGTAAAATCGCCCGCGTGCACTGCCTCGATCCGCTCTTTGTGCGCTCTCCGCCTCCCACCGAACCGAAAGGGGCCCTGTCCCCATAGGTGTTGGTGGATCAGCACCCCCCAACAAACCCACTCTTTTGGATTTCAAGGACTTTAATTATAATAATTGTTCTTTGATAGATTGTGTTTCATTTTTCCAATCCATGTGGAATTCTCCTCATGCTTATAATCAAAATAAAGCTTTTACTAAACATATCGCTGATGCTATGATGAAATCTGTTGAAGAAAAACTTGAGTTGGAAGTTTTAATCCCTAGAAAGCTTTATGATTAGTGGGAACCTACTATTAAGATTAAAATTAAATATTATGAGTGCCATGCTTTGTGTGATTTGGGTGCTAGCGTTTCCACGATTCCAAAAACTTTATGTGATGTGCTAGGTTTCCGTGAATTTCACGATTGTTCTTTAAGTTTGCATCTTGCGGATTCCACTATTAAGAAACCTATGGGAAGGATTAATGATGTTCTTATTGTTTCAAATAAGAAATTATGCGCCCATAGATTTTATCATGCTTGATATAGATTACAATCCTTTCCTTTAAGGAAAGGAATGGAACACTTTACAAGAAAGAAAACTAAATTGCCATATGAATCTATTATGAGGGCTACTTATGGATTGCATACCAAAGATGACAATACCTAGATCCATGTTTTATGCCTAGCTAGGGGCGTTAAACAATAGCGCTTGTTGGGAGCCAACCCAATTTTATTTTTGTTTCTACCTTTTTGTTCCTGTTTTCCAGTAAATTTATCATCTAGCCTCTGGTTAGATGTGTTTTCATGTTTTAATTTAGTGTTTGTGCCAAGTAAGACCTTTGGGATAGTTTGGAAGTTTGTTGATTTGATCTTGCTTGAAAACAGAAACTTTTGTGCCTAATAAAACAATTTTCAAAAATCACAGAAGTGTGATTTTATCTGATTTTTTACACGAGATTGATATACAAATTACCCAGGTTGTCTGAATTTTTCAGAATTTTTGGCGTTACGGAATATACAAAGTTTCCTGATTACTACAGACTGTTCTGTTTTAAATAGATTCTGTTTTCATTGTGTTGTTTGCTTCTTTTGATGAATCTATGGGTAGTATCAGGGGGCGTGAACCATGGAATAGTTGGAATACAGTAGATATTACACCAATATAAATAAATAATGAGTACACAATAGTATCAGAAAGTGGTGATTTATTTTCTTATACTAACGGATCTCATGAGTTTTTTGTTGAGTTTTGTGTTGTGAAGTTTTCAGGTTTTGGGTAGAGATTTGATGGACTATGGAATAAGGAGTGCCAAGAGCCTAAGCTTGGGGATGCCCAAGCCACCCCAAGATAATATTCAAGGACAACCAAGCATCTATGCTTGGGGATGCCCTGGATGGCATCCCCTCTTTCGTCTTCATTCCATCGGTAAATTTACTTGAGGCTATATTTTTATTCACCACATGATATGTGTTTTGCTTGGAGCGTCTTGTATGATACAAGTCTTTGCTTTTTAGTTTTCCACAATCATTATTTCTATACTCCCCTTTTGAGAGGGACACGCAAGAATCACGAATTTATTAGAATACTCTATGTTCTTCACCTATATCTTTTGAGTTGGGCAGTTTTTGCTCTAGTGCTTCACTTATATCTTTTTAGAGCACGACAGTGGCTTTATTTTATAGAAATTGTTGAACTCTTATGCTTCACTTATATTATTTTTAGATTCTCTAAACAGCATGGTAATTTTCTTAGGTTATGAGTTTAGTCCTAATATGATGGGCATCCAAGAGGGATATAATAAAAACTTTCATATAAAGAGCATTGAATACTATGAGAAGTTTGATTCCTTGCATTTGTTTTGAGATTTAAATATGGTGATATTAGGGTCATGCTAGTGAGTAATTTTGGATTGGCAGAAATACTTGTGCTAAAGTTTGATATTCCCACAGCATGCACGTATGGTGAACCGTTATGTGATGAAGTCGGAGCATGATTTATTTATTGATTGTCTTCCTTTGTGTGGAGGTCGGGATCGCGTGATGGTTAACTCCTAACAACCCTTCCCCTAGGAGCATGCGTGTAGTACTTTGTTTCGATAGCTAATAAATTTTTGCAATATGTATGTGAGTTCTTTATGACTAATGTTGAGTCCATGGATTATACGCACTCTCACCCTTCCACCATGCCTCTCTAGTACCGCGCAATTCTCGCCGGTGCATTACACCCACCATATACCTTCCTCAAAATAGCCACCATACCTACCTATCATGACATTTCCATAGCCATTCCGAGATATATTGCCATGCAATTTATTATGACACGCACCATCATTGTCATATTGTTCTCATATCACTACAAAAAAAAGACACATCCATGACATTTTAGGCCGAACGAATTTTTTTCTATCATGCTTATGACACTTCTGTGATGATAATTGTGACTAAACCCGATATCATCATAGATGTGGTGGGCTCCTACTTCTATGACAAAAAATCATGACAGAAAATGGGCTTTTCGTCCTAGGCGGGCCGGAGACGCAGCTGTATGACATTCTGTGGGCCGTCCATGACGGAAAAAACCATGGTAGAAGCAAGGGTGAGGAAAATACCGAGGAGTTCCCAGTTACGATGGGTGGTCGGGGACGAGCGATTCACGGAGGGATTGTGCGTTTCTCTCGTACACATACACGCGTGGGTGCGAGGCGCTGGACTCTAACTGAACCCAAGCGAGGCATTCACCTACTGAACCGAGCGATTGCACTAGCTACACATTACTGAACCCGAGCAAGATTGATCGACCCCTGGCTGTTAACTGAACCCGATCGAGCGATTCCTTTGCTACTGCTGCTAACTGAAGCCGATCGAACCTGCTGCCTCTTGATGAACAGTGAGCGTTGTTGGGGGGTGGATGAACAGTCCTCGGTGGGGGTTGGATGAACAGAACCCCGTGGTAGTAGAGGCCGTTGTCGCTGGATGAACAAGAACCCGATCGAGCCGGTTGGGGGTGGATGAACAGGACCCCGTGGAGGGCTGGTTGAATAGTAGCCGGTGGAGGGCTGGATGAACAGTAGCCATTGGAGGATGGATGAACAGGAGCTCGTGGATGAACAGTAACTTGTGGAGGCAGGAGGGATACGCCGTGGATGAACAATCGCAGGTGGAGGCTGGAGGAGGTCGACGGTGGATGAACAGTAGCCCGTGGAGGGCTGGAGCGAGGCAGTAGACGGTGGATGAACAGTAGCCCATGGAGTTTCATTTTACGGTACGCCACACCCCTCCCAATGAACATGACCAACTTTTCGATCTTAGGATGTCTAAGAGAAGTCCATTTCGTCCGTTTTGCGGTACGCCACACGCCTCCCGATCAACAGGACCCCATTTTAACCATAGGAGGTCGAAGAGAAGTCGGTTTCCTCCGTTTTGTGGTACACCAGACCCCTTCCCGGTGAACAGGACCCCGTTTCGACCGTAGGCGGTCGAACAGAAGGCCGTTTCCTCCGTTTTGCGGTACACCAGGCCTTGTTTTGGCTGTTCCGTCCAAGCCGGTTGGCTCCCGATGAACATGATGCATTTCGTTGCCTCCCGATGAACACGACGACGCAGTTTCTCTGTTCCGACCCAACTGGTTGGTTGCCGATGAACAGGAAACCGTCGCTGCTCTGTGCTGCCTCTCCATGTACACGAGCCCTGACCGTACGTATGTGCGAGTAGGCATTTGAGACCCCGCCCGTATGTACGTACATGGCTGTATTTACTTTCTTACACCCTGGCTGTACGTACGTGTACATGATATTGACGGGACTGAGTGACATGCTACGTCCGCGCCTCTACTAAGACACGTGCCCTTCCTTTCTTGGCCGCAGTTCATCACTACAGCCCGCAGATAGACCGATCGACCAGTATGTACGTACACGTTCGCTACCAGAATGACAACACTACATACGCTTTGACCAGGTGGGTCCCGACTGTCAGGGAGGATAAGAAGGCACTTCCTTGCATGCGAACTTATTGCTGGTGGGTCCCAGCTGTCAGGGGAAAATCATTATTTTGCCTGTAATATGGCCGCACTTCCTTGCGTGCGAAGATGTAGCTGGTCGGTCCCAGCTATCAGGGGAAACTTTTTTTGCAAAATATGGTGGCCCGTCCGGTGGAGGAATAATTATTTTACTCGTAATAAGGTTGCAATTCCTTGCTACGGCCATGGACCCAGCTGTCAGCCTCTCCACATACAATACTCTTCCGATGGAAGTCGTTCCTTGACCACATTGACCACGCCGTGCCGAGAGCACCAAGGCGGTGGACGACATCGAGGCCTAGGAAGGGGACGACACGGAGCCGAGGAAGATGCGATAGTGGATGCCCACGCGGAGAGGAGCACGAGGGTTGACTGGTTCGACTACGGTGTGAGGCTGCCGTTGCCGCAGAATAACAGGGGGCGTGGGTGAGTAGAGGAATGGCATGACCAGTGGTGGGATTAGTAGGGTGCGGTGAGGCCTCCATGGCAGCACAGTTGGCTACGGTAGGAAGGAGCACACGGTGGTTTGGACGGCTGGAGCAAGAAAATCAGAGGTTGAAGAAGCAGGACGATCGTTGGATGTTAACAATCCAATGGTCACTGGTGATAGAATCGTTTGTTGACTAAGTTGAGGAAGCCCTCCGTACGTGTCAAATTAGTAGGGCCAGAAGTCAGCCTCCAAATCTGGTGGGCCCCAACTATCCTGGGGAGCACTCGTTATTTTTCGCTTAATAAGGAGGCACTTCCTTCCGTGCCAAGATATAGCTGGTGGGTCCCTGCTGTCATTGGGAGGATTCATTCTTTTTGACGTAATAAGGAGGTACTTGCTGGCGTGTGGCCATGGACCATGTGGGTCCCAACTGTCAGCCTCTCCATGCACATCCCTCTTCCGATGTTGTTGTTTGTTGACAACATTGACCACGCTGTGCCGAGAACACCAGCGCGATGGACGACGGCGAGACCCAGGAAGGGAATGACCCGGAGGCGGCAAAGCCACATCAGTGGAGGGATGTAGGTGAGTAGAGGGATGGCCTGGCCAGTGGTGGGAGTAGTAGGGGCGCTGAGGCCTTTGCGGCAGCACAACCGGCTACTGGAGGTGGGAGCAGGCGGTCCCATCGGCGCTGGATTTGGCGGCTGGAGCAAGAAGATCAGAGATTGAAGAAGCACGATGGTCGTTGGATTGACATCCAACGGTTATGTCTGCTAGAATTGTTTGTTCACGTATATAAGAAGTAAACAAATCTTGCATACACGTCAACTAAACAAATCTTGCATACACGTCAACTTAATAGGCCCACAAGTCAGACCATTCCCTATTTTTTTAATAATTTACATCTCATTGCAACTTCTTATGCAATTTATTGTAGTCTGTTTTTTCGCTAGAGCCAGGGTTAAAAATTTAAACGAAATTTTGCATATTTCAGTGGGGGTCCAAACTATTTTTAATACTGAAATGTCGAGCCAGATTTAAAGTACTTTGAAGATATATTTAAATTAGGTTAAAGCCCAGTGAAATTGGAATCTAAAAATGTGAAAAATTCAGAAATTATAAAGTAATTGCCAATTTGTTGTCTATTTTTTATATTTACAACCCATTCCATATTACTTTCATGATTTGCAGCCGTCTTGAAAGAGTTGCAGTCTATCAGGGCGTAGAAAAATAAGTAGGCTTGGATTGGGTATTCTTCAGAAAAAATAAACTGGGCTCATTTTCACAAAGAAAAAATAGATGGGATGGTCATGTGGTGAACGTAAAATATAAGCCTGTGCTAAACGGGCCACAGCCCAGTTGAAACCCTGCTCTGTCTCAACAATAACAAAAAAAATACTGCTAGAGCAGCCACGTCCCAGGTGTCAGCCGATCTTGTGCTATTCTCTTGTCTATTGACTATATACGCTGACAATGTCATGGGTCCGAGATGTCAGGAAACCACTAGGAGGATGCATTTTCTTTTTCTATATGCTGACAATGGAGAGTATAAAAAATGAGTAACTTGCTTGCATACGGCCATGGACATGATGGATCCCTACTGTCATCCTCTCCGCGTACAATCCTCTACCGATTCCTCTTGTTTGTTGACCATGTTGACAACGTGAGAGGGCAGCGCCACGGCGAGCGCACCAAAGCGCGTGGAGGATGACGACAAGGCCTCGAACACCGACGTTAACGATTTATTAGACGGTGGGGCGGCGATGCATGCGCTGAGGTGCAGCCAGCCATGGGAGGCAGAAGCAGGCGGCCCCGCCGGCACTGGTTTGGTTTTGGCGGCTGGAAGAAGACGAGACTGAAGAAACACGATAGGCTGTAAAAGCAGCAGGAGTACTTAACAACCTTGACTGAAACCAACAGGAGCACTTAACAACCATAGCTGAAAGCAGTATGAGTACTTATACAGGTTCAACAATACAAAGCACCCATCGAATAGTGCTACTTTTCCTACAGTTAACCAAGGGTGAGGCCACCAAGCCCCAGGAGAAGGACCATCCGCCACCCCGCGCATCCACAATCTTCTGAAAGCGGCTTCATCTCACAATGTGGTCAATAAACTCGATATTCGCTTTAGAGCCATGGGAAAGCTGTCAGGACCCCGATCCTATGCCACACCGATCTAGCATGTAACACCTCATATCACTTTGCGGCCTCACGCACGGTATTCCCGTAGGTGTCGCCTTACCAGGCCCGGGACCGTTTGCGCCTTTTGGCTCACGTATATGATAGTGTCGCTAGCATACATATGATAAAGAACCCGGGCTGACATGGCTAGTCGTGAACCCAAAGTGGCGCTAACTTACAAGGACAGGCATACATGACCCAGCAACGAACGTGTTGGTCATCAGCGAGTGAATCCAGGCTGTAGCAGCTGGGCTAGCAGGACTTGGGAGAATCCGGGCTGTAGCAGGCTAACAGGACTCTGGTAGACATCGCCTGACATTTCCTAGAAGGGACAGACACAGGAACGAAGAAGGACACATGCCGGCCACCCTAAGTGTTCCGGAGTAGTATCAAGCTACCATGGCTCAGTGGAAGCACTAGGAGACATTTCCCGGTAAGAGAGGCTACCAAGGATAAACAACTAGATAGTCAGATCCCACACATACCAAGCATTTCAATAATATACACACAATGTGCTCGATATGTGCAAATACAACATGGCATCACAACATGACTCTACAACTCAACTATTTTACTCAATAGGCTCCGAGGAGCAAGATATTACAAACATGGTCTCATGACCCAACATTCAGAGCATACAAGTCAAAGCACATGCGGAAGCTTATCATGTCTGAGTACAGACATCTACAAATGAAAAAGGCTGAGAAGCCCGACTAACTACCCGATCCTGCCGAGGGCACAAGATCGTAGCTGAGGTAACAAGCTAAACATCGAAGTCCATGCAGAACTACTAGTGAGACTGAAGTCTCGCTGCAAAACATAAAATAGGCAAATGTGAGTACAAATGTACCCAGCAAGACTTACATCAGAACTATCTACATATGCATCGGTATCAACAAAGGGATGGTGGGGTTTAACTGCAGCAGCCAGCTTTGACTCGGTGGCTATCCTGAACTACGACTGCAAGTAACTCTTTTGAGGTGGCGCACACGAGTCCACATATTCACCATATAATTACACCACTATGGATCCGCTCCCATCTCCATACGAGAACGCCATCCATAGCACTCACGCTTATCTTGCATATTTTAGAGTATCCACTTTCACTTGTCTATGAACTGTATAGGCAACCCAGAGGTCCTTTACCGCGGATGCGGCTATTCGAATAGATCATATTAACCCTGCAAGGGTGTACTTCTTCACACATGCTCTTGCCACTTACCGCCATGTACACGTCATGTATCTCGGCAACCTTCAAGCAGAAGCCCGGCGAGGGTGTCGGCCACAACTTGACTAACCACACAAGTCTCTAGTCCAGGTTTATCGCCTATTCGGGTTCCATCCGCAAGGAGATCCGGCCGGAGTGTCGCTCACGGCCCCAAACGAAGTGAGAAGGGTTCCCAAGCCCACCATCCAGGTGCCACTTGGTACACCGTGCCACTGCACCTAGTCTGTCCCAAGCCCACCTGTACCGGGTGCCACTTGGTAGACTACTAGCACTACCTACAAACACCAGAAACTAGTTGCAACTCCTGGACAGAGATCAAGTTGATTAATAAGTCGAGAGAGCTTGGAGTGCCCGGAGCCCAATGTGTGGTAGTAACTGTTCATGGATCACAAACACAGAACTCAGTTCCTGAGGACGGCTTCAATGAGACAACCCACCATGTACTCCTACATGGCCTCTCACCGCTACCTTTACCAAATCGTGTTCACACACTTAGCTCACACACAATAGGAAATGTTCATCACCATTCCAATTCATCCCAGATGAATCGGACTTGACTCAACTCTAAGCAGTAGCAGGCATGACAACAAACATGAATGAGTAGGCACATCAGGGCTCAAACAACTCCTACTCATGCTAGTGGGTTTCATCTATTTATTATGGAAATGATAGGTCATGCAGAGGAAAAGGGGTTCAACTACCGCAGCATGTAACAGTTGAATCGTTGTTGTCCTAATGTAGTAAAAGAGAGCAGGAGCGAGAGAGTGGGATTGTATCAGAATGAACAAGGGAGTTTTGCTTGCCTGGCACTTCTGAAGATAATATAGCTCTTCCTTGGTGTTATCAAACTCATCGTCGAAACAACGTCTACTGAGGGGGGGACAAACACCGGCAACAGAGAAAGAACACAATCAATGCAATGCAACAATATGATGCATGAGTGTGACATGGCAATATGCTGTGGCTTGAGCTAATGCAACTAGCAACAGGTTAAATGGAGTTGGTTTGAACCCTAGGTTCAAATTCAAACTCCACATGGGACATTTAAAATGCCATTTATTCAAATTGTCATAAATAGTGGCTATAAGTTGTTCAGACATATATGAAAATGGTACATATGGATAGATTGGATTTTTCTGATCATTTTTCATATATAAATTATTTCATTTGGAGTTATGGTTGAACTTCTATGAATTTTAGAAGTTTTGGGCATTTTCTGGAATTTTTTGAATTATTTTAAATCCAGAAAATTATTAACTGCATCAACATCGCCTC
Source organism: Triticum dicoccoides (assembly GCF_002162155.2). NCBI lineage: Eukaryota > Viridiplantae > Streptophyta > Magnoliopsida > Poales > Poaceae > Triticum > Triticum dicoccoides. The sequence goes on from NC_041391.1 coordinate 238,635,395, forward strand.
ACTGTGATGTCAGTAGGTCAACTGCGGCTGACCAGGTCAAACCTGACCAGTGGGGTCCACTGGTCAGTCACACAGTGTTGTTTGAGTCACGGACAGGTGGGGTCAGGTCAACAGCCACGTCAGCACGGTCAACTCTGACCTGTGGGTCCCGTTGGATTATAACTAATCTAAGCATAAATAAAGCTGCAGTTAATTAGGGAGTGGGGCCCATGTGTAAGTGGTTCAGGGGGGTAACTAAACTAGGTAATTAGTGCCTAACGACGGTGCCACATCAACATTGCCGGAGTTCAACGCCGGCGAGCACACAGACGCGGCGGCGTCCACCCTAGAGGCCACAACAGTGGCAATTGAGGGCACCAGGGGGTTGCCCTTGCCGGTGTGCATCTAGCGGAGGCAGCAGCAGGTTGCGAGGCCACCGGAATCGATGATGGCGATGGCAAAAGCGGCGGCCGGAGCTTGGTGGTTGCGGCTGAGAGGGCTAGAGCTCGCGGGCGAGGGAGCTGAGCAGTGCAGCGGCATCTACACAGCACGTGGAAGAAGTCTGCGAGCTCGGTTTGGTCGTCGGGGCTTGCTAGCGACAGAAGTGACGAGCGCGACAACGAGAAGCTCTCGGCTATGGTGGGGCTACGGCGTAGAGGGCGGGAGCGACCAGCGGAGAAGGGGGAGACGATGCGGGTGCTCACAGCGCGTCCGATGGCGTCGTCGGCGAGATCGGGGGCGGTCGGGTTGCTGCGAATCGACGACGATGGCTGTCGGTGCAGGGGACGAAGACAACAGCGATGGCGGCCCTGCGCGGTGCTCCAGCGTCGTTTGTCTCGGCGGAGATGAAGAGAAGGTCATGGCGGAGCTCCTGGACCGCTCGAGAGGACGAGGGAGAGGAGATGGCCGCGGTGGTGCTCGTCGGTGGCGTCGGCGCGGTTCGGTGAGGTGGGGAACAGCGAGGGAGAGAGAGCCAGGAAGGGGGGAAGATCTCCAGGGGAAGAGAGGAAGGGCCGGACGGCTCCGGGCGGCTGCATGGCGTCTTGAGAGGAGCCGGGGCACAGGCAGGCAGCCTGGAGGTGGCGCGTCGAGCGTCGGGCACGCAGCTGCTTCTCCTCCTGGCAGGAGGAAGAAGACAGCGCTGCTCCTGGTGGGCTGGGCTGCCAGCTGGGCCGGCCAGGTAAGTGGCCCAGGTGGGCTTCCTCTCTCTTTCTCTTTCTTTTTTTGTTTCAGTTTTCTATTTTTCTGTTTTGTTTTGATTTAGTAAAAATACTAAACCATTTGATAAAATGCTAAAAATAATTCTGGGCACTTATGAAATTATTTCCAACAGCCCTCAACTATTATCAGTATTATTTGGGCAATTAAAATATTTATAGGAATTAAATGCCCAAATCCAAATACTTAATGGATTAATTCAAAAATCCAGAGTGACCTAGAAAATGTGCACCATTTTTGGCAGAGGTTCTAAACCAATTAAAAAATGAAGAACTTTTCTGAAAAGCATTCTGGGTTCATTGAAAATATTTATGGTTAACCCTATTTGATTTAATTTTGGTGCTAGGGTTTGTCATCCCCAATTGAAATTGTTTTTAATTTAAACATGATGAAGCATGAGGATCAAACAAGACACCAGGGACTGAGCTAGGGCTGTGACAACTCACCCCCACTAAACAAGAATCTCGTCCCGAGATTCAAGACGTGAGGTAATAAGACAGAGGGGACACAAAGCTAACACGATATTCATGGTCCAACTTCCCTTCTCGAAGATGTTGATTCACTACTTCCTACTAATCTTGACGTCTTTGCTTTCGAGATCTTCACCCAACACGATGACGACAGAAAGAAACTCTATCGGAAAGGATCATTGAAACTCTTCATACTGGGCTAATTGCAAGTCACAAATGATCGTTTGAACGAATTCGAAGAAATGGCCTACTCGGTTTTGGAATGGAACTATGGTTATAGAACAACTCGGCAAATGGAAAGCACATTCCAATTGATACCGAGGATATAGCCTAGTGACTGAGCGTGCTTTCAAGAACTTGAGAAATTCCATACTCATCAAGGTTTTACGAACATCCGTGACAAGGATCCTGGCAGCACAACATACTGTCATGATGAATATTAGTGGAGGATGCAGATGCAAGGGAAGATAACACTTTCTCAGGTTTCACCCTAGTAATGCCAAGGAAACAAAATCTGGATAATCGACCGAGAGACATTGAGCACTCCGCTTCTAGTGTTCTCCTCGATGTGCTAGCGTGACCCATTTATTGAAATGGTTTGGTATCTAGGACATCAAGTTAAAGGTCGGACTTTGGTAGCTCAAAAATCCATAAGGAATAACTACGGAAGTAAATCCTATGAAATCCTTATGGGGAGGTGGCCAACTTCCTCAATCAAGATACTACAACAATGGGTCTTTCGGCTGGGTGTGTTGGCCACGACATCCACTTTAGCGGGTTACAGAGAGACCAATATTATAGTTCTTGGGAAACGTTCCAACCATCAAGTCTGCCTGAGATTCAGATCTGGTTGGTGTCAGAATATGCTAGACTCATCAAGTCTAGAAGGAAAAACGAAAGTTTGCAACACAAATCGACGAGATGACGTTGTGAGATTCTCGGGGGATGAACTACGATAGCAAGCTCCAAAACATGAGCTGGTTCTACTACAACATGTGAACACGTTGTCCGAGACAAGCATGACCACATAGTAGTCTTATAATAAAACACTACTGAGTTCTGGTAGGGAACCATCATCGAGGATATCAGAGTTCTTGCATAAGTCATATGATTAGCTCTTATGAAGGAACTTCTTCTCCTTGAGCAAGTCAATCAGTGGCTTGGTGTGCTAGGGATACGTATGGAATGAAGATGATCAGTCTATCAGACCATAGAATACTTCGCACGTGCATGACTGACTTGGGATGATTCCCGAGGAGGTAAAACAAGCCTTCTCAAATTCATGGCCGCAACTTGCATCAAGTGCACATGAATTAGAGGGACTCACTTCTTTCATCCAAACATATGCTTCACGAACGGGTCATGAAGAAAATGCTCACCAAGTTTCCAATGATAACTTAGATGTTCAACATGAATCATGGAGAAGATAAAATGTTGCTGATGAGATCAACAACAAGTCATCGAAATTTCCATGGAAATGGAATTCCAGAACTATGTGAACGAGGTGATAGCATTGATCAGACCCAAAAGATATAATGGTGTATGCTCGAGGAACAACCGCGAGTAAGACAATGTTACGAACATCGTTGGTTCTGATTTGATTTGATGATAGCCCATACTCAAATCAAAGGTTTGGTTAAGACAATAGATCCAACAATTGACCACGAGGATCAATCAATGAAGATATCATCTTTCTTCAACATACATACAAGATACCCCTTAAAATAATCTAAATCGAACAAGCTTTTATCTTCCAACTCTCCAAGTTGTTGTTTAGCTTATCCAACTAGCTCAGGGTATCTGACACAGATTCTTGGAGAAAGGGTGGTTCATAGAGAAACCAACTTGATCACGAACTCAACATAGCGGTCAGGTGACAACCTGGTGATACTTCCGAGAAGATATTCGGAAAATCACGAACCACCGATATGTTACTAAGCTCGAGAACAATCTTGCCTTTCAGGGCAAGATGATATGATCAAAAGAGCGAGGAATTGACACAATCCTAACTCATTGATCGAAGAGTGCACCGAAAATGGAGACCAGGTAGCACGATCAGTCTCAGAATGGAGATTCAAGAATCAACACGGTAAGAATGAGATTATTGTCCATTAATTACCAAGCAACGGGGTTGTTAGCAGTATTGATTTCACACATCATGATTCACTTGTCGGCATTCCGGTTACAATAACAAGGGAACCGAGGAATTAACAATGATGGCAAGAAGCATTACTGCGTCAAAAATTCATAAGACGTGGTGCAATTCTCATGACACTCTTGACATAAAGATGGTAACACTCCAAGGTAGAGCAGAGCAGAAGCTGGATTGGTGCTATCTCTTGAACACTGCGTTGGATTTCCCCGAAGAGGAGAGGATGATGCAGCAAAGTAGCGTAAGTATTTCCCTCAGTTTTTGAGAACCAAGGTATCAATCCAGTAGGAGACCACGCACAAGTCCCTCGTACCTACACAAAACGATAGCTCCTCGCAACCAACGCGATTAGGGGTTGTGAATCCCTTCACGATCACTTACGAGAGTGAGATCTGATAGAGATGATAAATAATATTTTTTGGTATTTTTGGTATATAGATGCAAAGTGAAAACTAAAGGCAAAGTAAAAACAAAGCAAATAACAAAGTAATGGAGATTGATATGATGAGAATAGACCCGGGGGCCATAGGTTTCACTAGTGGCTTCTCTCAAGAGCATAGATATTCTACGGTGGGTGAACAAATTACTGTTGAGCAATTGATAGAATTGGGCATAATTATGAGTATATCTAGGTATGATCATGTATATAGGCATCACGTCCAAGACAAGTAGACCGAAACGATTCTGCATCTACTACTATTACTCCGACTCATCGATCGCTATCCAGCATGCATCTAGAGTATTAAGTTAAAAACAGAGTAACGCCTTAAGCAAGATGACATGATGTAGAGGGATAAATTTATGCAATATGATAAAAACCCCATCTTGTTATCCTCGATGGAAACAATACAATACGTGCCTTGCTGCCCCTTCTATCACTGGGAAAGGACACCGCAAGATTGAACCCAAAGCTAAGCACTTCTCCCATTGCAAGAACTACCAATCTAGTTGGCCAAACCAAACGGATAATTCGAAGAGACTTGCAAAGATAACTCAATCACACATAAAAGAACTCAGAGAAGATTCAAATATTATTCATAGATAAGCTGGATCATAAACCCACAATTCATCGGTCTCAACAAACACACCGCAAAAAGAAGATTACATCGAATAGATCTCCACGAGAGAGGGGGAGAACATTGTATTGAGATCAAAAAAGGGAGAAGAAGCCATCTAGCTACTAGCTATGGACCCGAAGGTCTGAAGTAAACTACTCACACTTCATCGGAGGGGCTATGGTGTTGATGTAGAAACCCTCCATGGTGGATGCCCCCTCCGGCGGAGCTCCGGAACAGGCCCCAAGATGGGATCTCGTGGATACAGAAGGTTGCGGCGGTGGAATTAGGTTTTTGGCTCCTGTTCTGATCGTTTGGGGGTACGTAGGTATATATAGGAGGAAGGAGTACGTCGGTGGAGCAACAGGGGGGCCACGAGGCAGGGGGCGCGCCCCCACCCTCGTGACCGCCTCTTTTGTTCCTTGGAGCAGGGTCCAAGTCTCCTGGATCACGTTCGGTGAGAAAATCATGTTCCCGAAGGTTTCATTCCGTTTGGACTCCGTTTGATATTCCATTTCTTCGAAACACTGAAATAGGCAAAAAAACAGCAATTCTGGGATGGGCCTCTGGTTAATAGGTTAGTCCCAAAAATAATATAAAAGTGGAAAATAAAGCCCAATATAGTCCAAAACAATAGATAAAGTAGCATGGAGCAATCAAAAATTATAGATACGTTGGAGACGTATCAGGCATCCCCACGCTTAATTCCTGCTCGTCCTCGAGTAGATAAATGATAAAAAGAGAATTTTTGATGCGGAGTGATACTTTGGCATAATTTCAATGTAAATCTTCTTAATTGTGGCATGAATATTCACATCCGAAAGATTCAAGACAAAAGTTCATATTGACATAAAAATAATAATACTTCAAGCATACTAACCAAAGCAATCATGTCTTCTCAAAATAGCATGGCAAAAGAAAGTTCATCCCTACAAAATCATATAGTTAGGCTATGCTTCATTTTCGTCACACAAAGATGTTCCCAACTTCTATGCCCCCGATGACAAGCCAAGCAACTGTTTCATACTTAAATAATCTCAAACTTTTTCAACCTTCACACAATACATGAGCGTGAGCCATGGATATAGCACTATGGGTGGAATAGAATATGATGATGGGGATTGTGTGGAGAAGACAAAAAAGGAGAGAGTCTCACATTGACGAGGATAATCAAGGGGCTATGGAGATTCCCATCAATTGATGTCAACATGAGGAGTAGGGATTGCCATGCAACGGATGTACTAGAGCTATGTATGCTCAACAAAAGAAAACTAGTGGGTGTGCATCCAACTCGCTTGCTCATGAAGACCTAGGACATTTGAGGAAGCCCGTCGTAGGAATATACAAGACAAGTTCTATAATGAAAAATTCCCACTAGTATAAAAAGACAACTTATGAGACTCACTACATGAAAAACATGGTGATACTTTGAAGCACAATATATGAGACTCACTACATGAAGAACAAGGTGCTACTTTGAAGCACAAGTGTGGAAAAAGAGATAGTGGCATTGCCCCTTTCTTTTTTTTCTTTGGCCTTTCTTTTTTTTTGGCCTTTCTTTTTTTTCCTTTTTTTGGGACAATGCTCTAATAATGATGATCATCACACTTCTATTAATTACAACATAAGGATTACAACTAGAAACTTAGAACAAGATATGACTCTATATGAATGCCTCCGGCGGTGTACCGGGATGGTGCAATGAATCAAGAGTGACATGTATGAAAAAATAATGCATGGTGGCTTTGCCACAAATACGATGTCAACTACATGATCATGCAATGGCAATATGACAAAAGTAATGTATGTCATGAATATGATGATGGAAGTTGCATGGCAATATATCTCGGAATGGCTATGGAAATGCCATGATAGGTAGGTATGGTGGCTGTTTTTAGGAAGATATAAGGAGGTTTATGTGTGATAGAGCGTATCGTATCACGGGGTTTGGATGCACCGGCGAAGTTTGCACCAACTCTCAAGGTGAGAAAGGGCAATGCACGGTACCGAAGAGGCTAGCAAAGGCGGAAAGGTAAAAGTGCGTATAATCCATGTACTCAACATTAGTCAAAAGAACTCATATACTTACTGCAAAAATTTAGAAGTCATCAAAAATCAAGTACTACACGCATGCTCCTAGGGGGATAGATTGGTAGGAAAAGACCATCGCTCATCCCCGACCGCCACTCATAAGGATGCACAAGCCAGGTACACTTCATGGTTCAAATTTGTTACACAACTTTAACCATACGTGCATGCTACGGGACTTGCAAACTTCAACACAAGCATTTCTCAAATTCACAGTTACTCAACTAGCACGACTTTGATATTATCACCTCCATATCTCAAAACAATTATCAAGCATCAAACTTTATCTTAGTATTCAACGCACTCAAAAGAAAGTTTCACATATCTTGAATACCAAGTATATTAATATTAAGCAAACTACCATGCTATTAACGACTCTCAAAATAATCTAAGTGAAGCATGAGAGATCAATACTTTCTTTAAAACAAATCCAACACCGTGCTCTAAAAGATCTAAGTGAAGCACTAGAGCAAAAATTATCACGCTCAAAAGATATAAGTGAAGCACTATGAGCAAAACTATCAAGCTCAAAAGATATAAGTGAAGCACATAGAGTATTCTAGCAAATTCCAATTCATGTATGGCTCTCTCAAAAGGTGTGTACAGCAAGGATGATTGTGGTAAACTAACAAGCAAAGACGCAAATAATACAAGACGCTCCAAGCAAAACACATACCATGTGGTGAATAAGAATATAGCTCCAAGTAAATTACCGATGGAAGTAGACGAAAGAGGGGATGCCTTCCGGGGCATCCCCAAGCTTTGACTTTTTGGTGTCCTTGGATTATCTTGGGGGTGCCATGGGCATCCCCAAGCTTAGGCTCTTGCCACTCCTTGTTCCGTAATCCATCAAAAGAATTCACCCAAAACTTGAAAACTTCACAACACAAAACTCAATAGAAATCTCGTGAGCTCCGTTAGAGAAAGAAAACAAAAGAATACTTAAAGGTACTGTAATTAACTCATTCTTTATTTATATTGGTGTTAAACCTACTGTATTCCAACTTCTCTATGGATTATAAACTATTTTACTAGCCATAGATTCATCAAAATAAGCAAACAACACACGCAAAACAGAATCTGTCAAAAACAGAACAGTCTGTAGTAATCTGTAACTAACGCAAACTTCTGGAACTCTAAAAATCTAACCAAAATAGGAAGTCCTGGAAAATTTGTTTATTGAACAGAAGCAAAAATAATCAACGCAAAATCACGTTTCTGTGATTTAACAAAATTATATTCGTGCGTGAAAAGTTTCTGTTTTTCAGCAGAATCAAATCAACTATCATCGTAGGTTATCCTATAGGTTCTACTTGGCACAAACACTAATTAAAACATAAAACCACATCCAAACAGAGGCTAGATGGATTATTTATTCCTAAACAGAAGCAAAAACAAAAAACAAAAAATAAAATTGGGTTGCCTCCCAACAAGCGCTATCGTTTAACGCCCCTAGCTAGGCATAAAAGCAAGGATAGATCTAGGTATTGCCATCTTTGGTAGGCAATCCATAAGTGGCTCTCATAATAGATTCATATGGTAATTTTATTTTCTTTCTAGGGAAGTGTTCCATGCCCTTCTTCAAGGGAAATTGGAATCTAATATTCCCTTCCTTCATATCAATAATTGCACCAATCGTTCTAAGGAAAGATCTACCAAGAATAATAGGACATGAAGGATTGCAATCTATATCAAGAACGATAAAATCTACGGGCACAAAATTCCTATTTGCAACAATAAGAACATCATTAATTCTTCCCATAGGCTTTTTAATAGTGGAATCCGCAAGATGCAAGTTTAGAGAGCAATCATCAAAGTCACGGAAATCTAGCAAATCACACAAAGTTTTGGGAATAGTAGAGACACTAGCACCCAAATCACACAAAACATGAAACTCATAATCTTTAATTTTAATTTTAATAGTAGGTTCCCACTCATCATAGTGTTTTCTAGGGATAGAAACTTTCAACTCAAGTTCTTCTTCATAAGATTGCATCAAGGCATCAACAATGTGTTCGGTAAAGGCCTTATTTTGACTATAAGCATGAGGAGAATCTAGCACGGATTGCAACAAGGAAATATAATCAATTAAAGAGCAATTTTCATAATTAAATTCCTTGAGATCCAAAATAGGTTTAGCAACATCAATCCCACTTTTATCAATTTCATCATCAAGATCTAGAAACTCCGAATTCTTAGAACGCCTTCTAGGTAAAGGAAGATCATATTCAGTTTCATCAAGATTCATATTGCAAAACAAAGATTTAATGGGGGACACATCAATAACTTTTAGATCTTCATCTTGATTTTCATAGGACTTGGAAGAACACGCTTTAATAAAGGCATCTTTGGAAGCACGCATCCTAGCGGTTCTTTCTTTGCACTCATCAATGGAAATTCTCATGGCTTTGAGAGACTCGTTGATATGATGCTTAGGAGGAATATATCTAAGCTTTAAAGTATCAATTTCAAGAGAAATTCTATCAACGTTCCTAGCCAAATCATCAACTTTAAGCAATTTCTCTTCAAGCAAAGCATTAAAATTCTTTTGTGAATTCATAAACTCTTTAACACTACTCTCAAATTCAGAGGGCATCTTATTAAAATTTCCATAAGAGTTGTTGTAGGAATTTCCATAATTATTAGAAGGATTACTAGGATAAGGCCTAGGATTAAAATTCCCTCTATACGCGTTGTTTCCAAAACTATTCGTACCAACAAAATTCACATCCATAGATTCATTATTATTCTCAATCAAAGTAGACAAGGGCATATCATTGGGATAAAGAGGAGTATTTTTAGTAGCAAACATCTTCATAAGTTCATCCATGTTTTCACTCAAAACATTGATTTCTTCTATAGCATGCACTTTTTTACTAGAAGATCTTTCGGTGTGCCATTGAGAATAATTAGCCATAATATTATCAAGAAATTTTGTAGAATCTCCTAACGTAATTTCCATAAACGTGCCTCCCGCGGCCGAATCTAAAAGATTTCTAGAAGCAAAATTCAATCCGGCATAAAATTTTTGTATGATCATCCATAAATTCAAACCATGAGTAGGGCAATTGCAAAGTATCAATTTCATTCTTTCCCAAGATTGGGCAACATGCTCATGATCAAGTTGTTTAAAATTCATAATATCGTTCCTAAGAGTGATGATCTTAGCGGGAGGAAAATACTTAGAGATAAAAGCATCTTTGCACTTGTTCCAAGAATCAATACTATTTTTAGGCAAAGACGAAAACCAAACTTTAGCACGATCTCTAAGTGAAAACGGAAATAACTTCAATTTGACAATCTTGTTATCCGTATCTTTCTTCTTTTGCATATCACACAAATCAGCAAAATCATTTATATGACTAGCGGCATCTTCACTAGGAAGGCCGGCGAATTGATCTTTCATAACAACATTCAGCAAAGCGGTATTGATTTCACAAGACTCGTCATTATTAAGAGGAGCAATCGGAGTACTAAGGAAATCATTATTATTGGTATTCGAGAAGTCACACAATTTGGTATTATCTTGCGCCATGGCAACAAGTAATCCAACACACAAGCAAACAGAAAGGCAACGGGAAAAGGCAAACGGGAAAAAGAGGAGGAGATTGGGAAAGAGAGGGCGAATAAAACGGAAAGGGTGAAGTGGGGGAGAGGAAAACGAGAGGCAAATGGCAAATAATGTAATGCGAGAGATAGGGATTGTGATGGGTACTTGGTATGGTTGACTTGCTCTTGTGTGAGCCTCCGTGGCAACGGCGCCAGAAATTCTTCTTACTACCTCTTGAGCACTGCGTTGGATTTCCCCAGAGAGGAGAGGATGATGTAGCAAAGTAGCGTAAGTATTTCCCTCAGTTTTTGAGAACCAAGGTATCAATCCAATAGGAGACCACGCACAAGTCCCTCGTACCTGCACAAAACGATAGCTCCTCGCAACCAACGCGATTAAGGGTTGTCAATCCCTTCACGGTCACTTACGAGAGTGAGATCTGATAGAGATGATAAATAATATTTTTTGTTATTTTTGGTATATAGATGCAAAGTGAAAAGTAAGAGGCAAAGTAAAAACAAAGCAAATAACAAAAGTAATGGAGATTGATATGATGAGAATAGACCCGGGGGCCATAGGTTTCACTAGTGGCTTCTCTCAAGAGCATAGATATTCTACGGTGGGTGAACAAATTACTGGTGAGCAATTGATAGAATTGAGCATAATTATGAGTATATCTAGGTATGATCATGTATATAGGCATCACGTCCAAGACAAGTAGACCGAAACGATTCTGCATCTACTACTATTACTCCACTCATCGACCGCTATCCGGCATGCATCTAGAGTATTGAGTTAAAAACAGAGTAACGCCTTAAGCAAGATGACATGATGTAGAGGGATAAATTCATGCAATATGATAAAAACCCCATCTTGTTATCCTCGATGGCAACAATACAATACGTGCCTTGCTGCCCCTTCTATCACTGGGAAAGGACACCGCAAGATTGAACCCAAAGCTAAGCACTTCTCCCATTGCAAGAACTACCAATCTAGTTGGCCAAACCAAATGGATAATTCGAAGAGACTTGCAAAGATAACTAAATCATACATAAAAGAATTTAGAGAAGATTCAAATATTATTCACAGATAATCTGGATCATAAACCCACAATTCATCGGTCTCAACAAACACACCGCAAAAAGAAGATTACATTGAATAGATCTCCACGAGAGAGGGGGAGAACATTGTATTGAGATCCAAAAAGAGAGAAGAAGCCATCTAGCTACTAGCTATGGACCCGAAGGTCTGAAGTAAACTACTCACACTTCATCGGAGGGGCTATGGTGTTGATGTAGAAGCCCTCCATGGTGGATGCCCCCTCCGGCAGAGCTCCGGAACAGGCCCCAAGATGGGATCTCGTGGATACAGAAGGTTGCGGCGGTGGAATTAGGTTTTTGGCTCCTGTTCTGATCGTTTGGGGGTACGTAGGTATATATAGGAGAAAGGAGTATGTCGGTGGAGCAACAGGGGGGCCACGAGGCAGGGGGCGCGCCCTAGGGGGGGCACGCCCCCACCCTCGTGACTGCCTCTTTTGTTCCTTGGAGCAGGGTCCAAGTCTCCTGGATCACGTTCGGTGAGAAAATCACATTCCCGAAGGTTTCATTCCGTTTGGACTCCGTTTGATATTCCGTTTCTTCAAAACACTGAAATAGGCAAAAAACAGCAATTCTGGGCTGGGCCTCCGGTTAATAGGTTAGTCCCAAAAATAATATAAAAGTGGAAAATAAAGCCCAATATAGTCCAAAACATTAGATAAAGTAGCATGGAGCAATCAAAAATTATAGATACGTTAGAGACGTATCAATTGGCATTTTGATCTGCGGAATACAATTGCTTTGACCCAATCCTAGATATGGATGAGGTTCTGGAGTTTGTTTCTCCTATTCATTCTGAAATAGAACGGCTTGACATACCACAAGAATAGTAGGCATCGACGAACACAAGTGCACGACTACTCCTGACTATCAATTGATAGACGGGGGTCAGAATACAACTAAAGAGGCACAACTCAAGGAACATATAACTTTCTGAGTTGTGGATGCATAGATTAGTATGTCGAACGAGGTCAACATATTTCTTCGGAATAACCCATGCAGAAAGGTAGGACTGGCATACTCACAATGTGGAATGTAGAACTCATCAAGAGCACTCGGTTCAAGAGAACTTCTGCCTAGAATGGTTCATGATATTTGAAAGAATGATATACCACGGACCACGAGGACTATCGCAAAGGTTACTAATAACCTAAAGGAACGAGCAAACACTATCAACATGAGGTAAGTGGAGTGAATCTTGGGTTCAAGAACCCAGGAATTGAATACCTACCAACTAAATGGCATCACGGGATGCTTTCAAGAATGATGGCTAGGATCATCACACTAGGAGTACAAAGCATTGCTAGATTACTAAGTGGTTCTCTAAGATACCTACGGTCATAATACTAGCTCCAACATATATGACGAGGTACTAGAGTACCTCAACTCGACGATTAGTGTGGTTACTCTGGCCCAAAGGAACATCGACACAGAAGGAAAGGATTTGCAAATGCATTAGACTATTTAGAAACCTGGGATGACTCGGACAGCATAACGGCTGTAAAAGCTCAAGAAAGTTTGAGACATCCTACAAAAATGGTGGCATAACCACTCAACATCACCATATCAAGGTTCTGAGACCAGCTACGAACATATGGAAGTAGTAAAAATTGAACTGAGTCTTGAATCCATCAATCCTATAAGTCTATGGATTAGTAACACGTGATCCTGATAGAAAGAAGAGAAAGCCTAGTTCTTAATCCCCGTAGAAGAGAAGAGGATGACTCAGATCAGAAGGGAATAAGGTAAAGGAGTAAAAAGAGCCTTACGTTCCCTTCCACATTCAATTCCCATATATAACTAAAGCATTTCTAGACTCAACTTCGACCAGTTTGGCTTGGTAGTCCTACAGGCAGTCAAGCTCTGATACCAAAGATGTCAGGACCCCGATCCTATGCCACACCGATCTAGCATGTAACACCCCATATCACTTTGCGGTCTCACGCACGGTATTCCCACGGGTGTCGCCTTACTAGGCCCAGGACCGTTTGCGCCTTTTGGCTCACGTATATGATAGTGTCGCTAGCATCCATATGACAAAGAACCCGGGCTAACATGGCTAGTCGTGAACCCAAAGTGGCTCTAACTTACAGGGACAGGCATACATGACCCAGCAACGAACGTGTCGGACATCAGTGAGTGAATCCAGGCTGTAGCAGCTGGGCTAGCAGGACTCCAGAGAATCCGGGTTATAGCAGGCTAACAGGACTCCGGTAGACACCGCGTGACGTTTCCCCGAAGGAACAGACACAGGAACGAAGAAGGACACATGCCGGCCAGCCTAAGTGTTCTTGAGTAGTAGCAAGCTACCATGGCTCAGTGGAAGCACTAGGAGACATTTCCCGGTAAGAGAGGCTAGCAAGGATAAACAACTAGATAGTCAGATCCCACACATACCAAGCATTTCAATAACATACACACAATATGCTCGATATGTGCAAATACAACATGGCATCACAACATGACTCTACAACTCAAGTATTTTACTCAATAGGCTCCGAGGAGCAAGATATTACAAACATGGTCTCATGACCCAACATTCAGAGCATACAAGTCAAAGCACATGCGAAAGCTTATCATGTCTGAGTACATATATCTACAAATGAAAAAGGCTGAGAAGCCCGACTATCTACTAGATCCTACCGAGGGCACAAGATCGTAGCTGAGGTAACAAGCTAAACGTCGAAGTCCACGCGGAACTAATAGTGAGACTGAAGTCTCTCTGCAAAACATAAAATAGGCAAACGTGAGTACAAATGTACCCAGCAGAACTTACATCAGAACTATCTACATATGCATCGGTATCAACAAAGGGATGGTGGGGTTTAACTGCAGCAAGCCAGCTTTGACTCGGTGGCTATCCTGAACTACGACTACAAGTAACTCTTTTGAGGTGGCGCACACGAGTCCACATATTCACCATATCAATACACCACTATGGATCCGCTCCCGTCTCCCTACGAGAACGCCATCCATAGCACTCATGCTTATCTTGCGTATTTTAGAGTATCCACTTTCACTTGTCTATGAACTGTATAGGCAACCCAGAGGTCCTTTACCGCGGTGGCTATCCGGCCAGGGTGTCGCTCACGGCCCCAAACGATGTGAGAAGGGTTCCCAAGCCCACCATCTGGGTGCCACTTGGTACACCGTGCCCCTGCACCTAGTCTGTCCCAAGCCCACCTGTACCGGGTGCCACTTGGTAGACTACTAGCACTACCAACAAACACCAGAAACTAGTTGCAACAACTAGACAGAGATCAAGTTGATTAATAAGTCGAGAGAGCTTGGAGTGCCCGGAGCCCAATGTGTGGTAGTAACTGTTCATGGATCACAAACACAGAACTCAGTTCCAGAGGACGGCTTCAATGAGACAACCCACCATGTACTCCTACATGGCCTCTCACCGCTACCTTTACCAAATTGTGTTCACACACTTTGCTCACACACAGTAGGACATGTTCATCACCATTCCAATTCATCCCAGATGAATCGGACTTGACTCAACTCTAAGCAGTAGCAGGCATGACAACAAACATGAATGAGTAGGCACATCAGGGCTCAAACAAATCCTACTCATGCTAGTGGATTTCATCTATTTATTGTGGAAATGATAGGTCATGCAGAGGAAAAGGGGTTCAACTACCACAGCATGTAACAGTTGAATCGTTGTTGTCCTAATGCAGTAAAAGAGAGCAGGAGCGAGAGAGTGGGATTGTATCGGAATGAACAAGGGGGTTTTGCTTGCCTGGCACTTCTGAAGATAATATAGCTCTTCCTTGGTGTCATCGAACTAATTGTCGAAACAACGTCTACTGAGGGGGGGACAAACACCGGCAACAAAGAAAGAACACAATCAATGCAATGCAACAATATGATGCATGAGTGTGACATGGAAACATGCTGTGGTTTGAGCTAATGCAACTAGCAACAGGTTAAATGGAGTTGGTTTGAACCCTGGGTTCAAATTCAAACTCCACATGGGACATTTAAAATGCCATTTATTCAAATTGTCATAAATAGTGGCTGTAAATTGTTCAAACATATATGAAAATGGTACATATGGATAGATTGGATTTTTCTGATCATTTTTCATATATAAAATATTTCATTTGGAGTTATGGTTGAATTTCTATGAATTTTAGAAGTTTTGGGCATTTTCTGGAATTTTCTGAATTATTTTAAATCCAGAAAATTATTAACTATGTCAGCATCGCGTCACTGTGACGTCAGTAGGTCAACTGCAGTTGACCAGGTCAAACCTGACCAATGGGGTCCACTTGTCAGTCACATAGTGTTGTTTGAGTCACAGATAGGTGGGGTCAGGTCAACAGCCACGTCAGCACGGTCAACTCTGACCTGTGGGTCCCGTTGGATTATAACTAATCTAAGAAGAAATAAAGTTGCAGTTAATTAGGGAGTGGGGCCCATGTGTAAGTGGGTCAGGGGGTAATTAAACTGGGTAATTAGTGCCTAAGATGGTGCCACATCAGCGTCGCCGGAGTTCAACGCCGGCAAGCACACAGACGCGGCGGCGTCCACCCTAGAGGCCACGACAGCGGCAACTGAGGGCACCAGGGGGTTGCCCTTGCCCGTGCGCATCTACCGGAGGCAGCAGCAGGTTGCGAGGCCACCGAAATCGACGGCGGCGATGGCAAAAGCGACGGCCGGAGCTCGGTGGTTGCGGCTGAGAGGGCTAGAGCTCGCGGGCGAGGAAGCTGAGCAGCGCAGCGGCATCTACACAGCACGTGGAAGAAGTCTGCGAGGTCGGCTTGGTCATTCGGGCTTGCTAGCGACGGCAGTGACAAGAGCGACGGCGAGAAGCCCTCGGTCATGGCGGGGCTACGGCGTAGAGGGCGGGCGCGACCATGGGAGAAGGGGGAGATGATGCGGGTGCTCACAACGCGTCCGATGGCGTCGTCGGCGAGGTCGGGGGCGGTCGGGTTGCTGCGAATCGACAACGACGGTTGTCGGTGCAGAGGACGAAGACAACAGCGATGGAAGCACTACTGGGCGCTCCGGCATCGTTTGTCTCGGCGGAGATGAAGAGAAGGTCATGGCGGAGCTCCTGGACCGCTCGAGAGGACGAGGGAGAGGCGATGGCCGCGGTGGTGCTCGTCGGTGGCGTCGGCGCGGTTCTGTGAGGTGGGGAACAGCAAGGGAGAGAGAGCCAGGGAAGGGGGAAGAGCTCCAGGGGAAGAGAGGAAGGGCCGGACGGCTCTGGGAGGCTGCATGGCGTCTTCAGAGGAGTCGGGGTACAGGCAGGCAGCCTGGAGGTGGCGCGGCGAGCGTCGGGCACACAGCTTCTTCTCCTCCTGGCAGGAGGAAGAAGACAGTGCTGCCCCTGGTGGGCTGGGCCTGTTTGCTGGGCTGCCAGCTAGGCCGGCTAGGTAAGTGGCCCAGATGGGTTCCTCTCTCTTTCTCTTTCTTTTTTTGTTTCAGTTTCTATTTTTTCTGTTTTGTTTTGATTTAGTAAAAAATACTAAGCCATTTGATAAAATGCTGAAAATAATTGTGGGCACTTATGAAATTATTTCCAACAGCCTTCAACCATTATCAGTATTATTTGGGCAATTATGATATCTATAGGAATTAAATTCCCAAATGCAAATACTTCATGGATTAATTCAAAAATCCCGAGTGACATAGAAAATGTGCACCATTTTTGGCAGAGGTTCTAAACCAATTCAAAAATGATGAACTTTTCTGAAAAGCATTCTGGGTTCATTGAACATATTTATGGTTAACCCTATTTGATTTAATTTTGGTGCTAGGGTTTGTCATCCCCAATTCAAATTCTTTTGAATTTAAACATGATGCAGCATGAGGATCAAACAAGACAACAAGGACTGAGCTAGGGTTGTGACAAAAGCATGATCATAACCTTATGTCCTATTCTCCAAGATGGACGGACCTTCATTATTTGAGACCACCCATGAATAAATATCTTTTCACCTCCAAGGGGAATGGATTAGGTCGACATGAACATCATGTTGTCACCAAGCGCAAGTCTGACCCGACCATGGTCAGGCATCTATATAGGAACAATAGAACCGGGCAGTTTTTGTTTCAAGAAGATCACAACTGTAGAACTGTGTATAAGTAAGAGTTTATGAACAACATATATAACAAAAAACAGCTCGTACCATAAGTTTCTCGACACAGTGGGACCTGTTCAACATGTGCAGCAGTGGCACACATATCCCACGTGGCCTTCCACCATTGAAACACCCTACAAGGACCTCAAGACGATCAATAAAGTGTAGGAACTTGTGGATGTCATCCCAGTCAACTTCAGTGCCATCAGTAACAGTCAAGTTCTTATAGAATAACAAACGAGTAGCATGCTTAACATTGAAATAACCTACACATGTCACCAATTATAAGAAATATTAGTTAGAAGTAGCATCTTCATGAGAGAAGGGAATCACAAATTGTTGCTACTTCTAAAGTTAAATTGTGATTAGTTTGACATAATAAGTGGATGAAGAAGTAATCGAGGCAACAAGCAAGAACCAGATACAAAACTAACATGGATGAACTAATGGAACGATGTCGGGGTGGAAGATCACAGTGAAGATGAGACCAGGTTCTGCTATTTCCATCAATATTCATGCGCCAACTTTCAGTCCGTAACACTTGAGAAAGTTTATCCAAGTTCGGCCATAAAAAAAGTAGTGATCTTCTTGGTTCATGTACCTAACTCAGAACCTATATCCATGGCTTGTCTTCAATGTGACCATTAAACTGGTGTATTCAGTTATGGCAAGGCCGACCATCTTGAGTAGATGTGCTCTGGCAAAGCAAGGAATGCACTGCAGGAAAAATAATATGAGAACACAATGTATTCGCTATCCAAATCTAAAAATAATTTCCTCCTTCACGTCAGTGTTGACCATGGTACTAGTACATTTTATCCAAATATAGCAATCCAAATTTCCAAATTAGTCGACAGCATGTTCAAAAACCCCCACCCTCCCGGATAGAAAAGAGGATTCTAGGAACATACTATGAGCGTTTTAAAATCATGTGCTAGGATGAGAAGGAACAAGTGTGGCGTATCGCCGAGGGAGCAAAAACCTGTAGGGACCTTGCACTTTGGGCACTACAAATGAAACACACTAGATTTAGTAGGAAGAAAATGCATCAACGACGGCGGCTGCCATCCTAGGATTACCCGCGACCAAGGGACTTGGATTTATCGGGGATGGATGAAGAATTCGTACCTGGTTCTCTGTCGGATATGGGGTTCCGGCAAACCCTTAAGGTTCAAACTCTGGGGTGCGCGCGAATATCTTTCCCCTACCGATCCACGTCCGAACGCCTCGCTGAGCATCTAAGCTAAATGATGAACAGCACAAGGGACACAAGATTTATACTGGTTCAGGCCACCGTTGTGGTGTAATACCCTACTCTAGTGTGTGGTGTGGTGGATTGCCTCAGGGGTTGATGATGAACAGTACAAGGGAAAAACAGCCTCGCGAGAGGTGTTCTTGTGGTGGTGTCTGCTTGAGAAGGATTCTCTCAGCTCTCGATGATATCGGATCTCCCTTTTAATGATGGTGGTTATCCCTATTTATAGAGGCCCTAGTCCTCTTCCCAAATATTGAGCGGGAAGCACGCCAACAACAACCATTTTGAAGGGGAACATCTAGTACAAGTTATCCTGACTAAAGTTGGTATTCGGCTGCCAAACGCACTAGCGATGACATCGTCTTGGGCTCCACGGTGACCTCCATCCTGCCGCTCTGCTGGTCTTGGTCTCGTTGCACCGAAATGGTAACCTTTGCTTGATGCCTCGATACTCTGCACCTATGCTTGCCCCCTTTGCACCAAAGAGGAAAAAAGGACACTGCACAGGCCGGCGCCCGCCTGGCCTTGATCGTCATGGCTTGCGTCACGAGCACCTCGCAAGGTACCCTTGGCTTGATCTTTCCGCCTCCTCGCGAGCCTGCCTGGTGAGGCCGTTCCTGAGGAAGACTTGTGTCGTCTGCCCCACGAGGCTTGGCCCCTCGCGAGGGTCTTGAGCTTGAGTTGATGAAGATGGGCCGCACTGGGCCACCACTCGAGCCACGCCGCAGGCCGCAGGCAGGCAAGTCTGGGGACCCCCGTTCCCAGAACACCGACAGTAGCCCCCGGGCCCAAGGCGCACTCGGACTTGGCTTAGCAGAGAAGCGAAAGGGCGAGTGCGGAGCGCCACGGGCCCCAACAGCCTGCGGCCTTGGGCGCCACATGGCGGTTGATTGGACTCAAGCGTCTTCGCTTCCCCATGCTGCCTCGGCAACTTCCCGACTTGACAAGTTCCTGCATGCAAAAATGAGTCATAATTACCTATGATCGTGGAGGCCGGCGGTTGGCCTCTCTGGACTATAAGTACGGAGTGGCGTGAGCCCCCGCAGTCCATCTCTTCCTGCTTTGCTCCTTCTTCGTCGCTCCTACCCCATCTTGACGTCAATGGCGCCAATACGCTGGTTCTCAGCCGAGGAGAAAGGAAAGGCCCCCCGAGAGGGGCCCGACCTGCTCCCGCCGAAGAAGCGGCCGGTCCCCGGCCGCCGTGATGATGTTGCTCGGCCGAAGACGTCGAGGCCTTGGTACGAGCGGCCACCCCCTGGGTTTCCGCTGCCTTTGTACGCCTAGGCTAAGGGCCCTAGAGAAGAAGACGCCGAGCGGTGCCACCGTGCAGCCGGCGACGCTGACGAATTGTGGTGGTGTGCGCCATCGCTCCTGGAGTCCATGCCGAGGGCTCCTCTCGCGAGCTCGTGCTCCACACTGCCATGCCTCCAAGCTCCTGGATTCTCCTTCCTCCTTCTTTTGCTTTCGAGATGCCACCGAGGGGGCCTCTTGAGCTCTGGCTACAGCACACCAACTGCGGCTCCCCTACGACCAGAGTGGAGGTCGAGGTCGTCGCTCCGGGGAAGGTCTACATGACCCGGGGCTGGGGCGAGATCACCCGGGTCTGCCAAACAGGAGGTGCCCTCGTGATTCATCTCGAATACGATAGCGCCTCCTTGAGGTTCTTCAATGTCATCGACGTGGAAGGACGCCGGCTGGAGTGCTACCCCAGAGGAGGCGACCAGGACGCCGGCACGGCAAGGGCCAGGCCTGCCCTCAGCTTCCTCAGCAGCTCCTCCGGCGGCAACGGAGATGCCGGAGGGTCCAGCGACTCTCCCGAGCTTCTCGTGACTGGTAAATCATAGGTGAAATGTTCTTTCCATCGTTGAATAACCTTTGTGTTGTTTATTCATGTAATCAAACCATTTGTTTTAGAGATCATGTAATATTTATTTTTTTTATTTTTTTGGGTTGTAATTTTTTTAGCACAAGTCTGTACTAATTGTTAAGACTCTGAGACATTTCATTTTGATTGCTGTGCGAGACCTACAAATATGCCAATCGGGCTAAATGTGCATTCAGCAATTATAGTAGTATAAATGGTCCTTAAGTGGCACGCATCTGAAAGGGCCAAGATGATGTACTAGCTTCGCTAGAAAAAGGATGCTCTTCTACCAAAAAAAGTACAACGGCTTGGCTTATGTATGTTAGTTGATATTATTGATCCATATACTCTATAAATGTTTATATGCCTGTTACTTTTGTACATTATTGGTTGATTGACTCGGTATTTTGAATCTTGAGACATCGCTTGTGTACATATCTAAATGGAAGTACACATTATGCTGCATGTGACACTTGAGTTGGACATAAAGTGGTTTCAAATATTCGAATTCACCTTAAATTGGATTCTAGCTTCTGAATTTGAGTATCGGCATTTGTAATCATATTCATATATGACAGTGGAATACATCTTTGTCGTGCTTTTGAAGATATATAAAAACGCATAAAATGATTCATAAATATTCGTATAGGAATACAAAATGGATTCGAATTTAGTTGCCAGGGTAAACGTGCATGCTTATTGTCCCAAAATTCGAATGAAGCGGCAAAATGTCCACTCCCATGTTGGTTGCCCGAAGCCAGTGTTTGGGAGATGGAAATTAATGTCTACCCCTTACAAGGACATTCCACCGGCCCGATTTCCACTGCTCTCAATAGGGGTAGGTTAGTAACTTCAACTAGACATGACACGACCGCCTCTGAGACCATTCCGACATGGTGGGCACCATACATGGGCGGCAAAACACATTTGATTCAAGCTCGTACGAAAGATGTCTGCCTCTCCCTCCATTTCGCCATTCATACACAGTGGGCGGCAAAACAAACTCGACTCAGGCGAAATCGATGTAGGCAAATATTTTCAATAGGGCGGTTTGTAACTTCACTCAGACGTGACACAACTGCCCTACCTGTCAGCCCCGTTCATACACCATGGGCGCCAAAACACCCTCTCCACGCCCGAAATTGCTCTGGGCAAATATTAGGGAGATGCGAGATTACCATCCTATCCCCAACCGACGAGGCGTCCAAATTTTAAACGGGGACTATGTTCGTAACTTTCCCATATTTCAGACAGGCGCGTCCCAAAAACATGGTTCTCATACCTCTCCCACCATTTTCCCATTAAAACACCATCGGTGCTAGAACACCATCCCCATATCAGCCTCCTCCGTCCGCCACCCCATCCACCGCCGCCGTCCTCCACCTCATCCATCACCATTGTCCTCCACCATGCCGGAGCGCCTACCAAGACCACGTCGTCCACTGCTAGAGATGGACGTTTCTCATCCACGGCGACGGACCAGGAGCCTTGCATCGCGTCCTCTCGCTTCATGGGCGTCGTAGTCCTCTTTGTCGAGGCCGCTCACACGACCTTCTCGTCCACCGCAACAGGACTTATCCCCCGATGCACCCGTCTACCGTCGTAGATCTGCTTCAACGCCACCGACAGCCATCACACCCCCGATGCCTACACGGCGCCGCAAGAGAGGTGGTACTTCATCTCTGCTTATCTTTTTGATCTCAACCAGAAAATAGATCGTAACTTGGTTACTGTACTTTCTTTTCAGCTGTTAGAATTTAGTTCTTAGTTCGAAGCAAACAATGGGTGGTAAGTAGCATCTCTGCTGTTTGCAGCTTTAAATCTGCCATGGCACAGTCATACTAGGGTTTAATTGATCATGCTTAGGGTTTAATTGATCATGTTGGTTCTGTGGTGGTTTCTTTAACAAAAATGGGAGGGGAAACCCTCTTTTGCTCAAAAAAATGCTTAGGGTTTCCCCCTTTTATGATCACTATACTATCAACATATGTGCTTCTTGTCATAATAGCACTGTTCCACCCATCAAGCTAAACAAGCTTAGTTGTTCAAATACGAATCTGATATCATTAAAACAGAGTCGTTTATTTGGTCAGCTAAATGTTCCTAATTTAGTTTCGAAAAATGCATGTGCATCGCTCAGGTGTGTATCTACAGGGTGCCCATGATGGGCCGCGACCCAACCTGAGATTTTGGGTCGGCCCAGGCCCCGATTCCCCTTTGTTCTTCTGCGCTTCCGATCTCTACTCGCCCCCAGCCGCCTGCCTTGCCGGTGACTAGCCGTCCCCGGGCGGCATGACTCTAGGAGGAGATGCCGGACTGACAAGAGGCCAGGAGCCGCTCGCCCAACAGCTTCACCGCTGCCCGGGCATGCCGCCGTGCCTACCTTCCCAGTCCGTTCAGGGCTCAGGCGTGCAGCAGCCACTAAGCCAACCCGATTTATCCTGAGATTCGTCCTCAACACTTAGCAGCCACTCCTTATCACCCATTTTCTAATTGATTCATTACTCATTAGGCATGACTGTCATTAGGGTTTGTTGTGTACTGAGTGCTACCTACACTTAATGGTTTAAATGTATTTCAATAATCTTTAGTACCTGTAAAGTTCACAGGGTTTCAAAATTCCGGCCCTAGGAACACACACTAGTCATTTTGGACTGTTGGTCATAGTGACATTGACCCAGATTACTACTGCAGGCTAGGTTTACTGACAATTTTAATTGTCTTTCTTACTCATTCGATATGATATCCAATTATTCACGTCGATTAGTTGCAAACAATAAGTGCTAGACCAACTTATTGATTCAGATTTTGGACGGTCTCTTACTGCAGTTACAATTCTGCATACTTGTCCTAGTAAGCTCACAAGTAATGATTGATTCACTACATCTATGCGTGCCTTGTCATATTTGTTGTCAATATTCTTTTAGGGTGGATCACCCTGTTTCAAAATACTAGAACCGCATACATGAGTGAATAGTATTTCTCCGTGTGATCTCTTCCATAATGTGTGGGCAACGAACACTGCATAGTATAGAAAGAAAGTGTCATTTCCACCTTTTACATAGACTATGATCTTTTACATGGAATATCGCACTACCAGCACTCCACCCTTGAAGCTAAACATTATGCCACTCATAATTCCTTAGTTTATTTGTTCAAATACGAATTTGATATGATTCTAATGTTCCTACTTCAGTTTTGAAATGTCTGTTTGCCTGTTTATTTGTTCAAATACAATCTGCCTACTTGCTTTGTATTTCTGTGTGTGGTCTGGTCAGCACGGTTGGGGGTGAGCTTTTCCTGTGCAGGGGTTTATAGGGAGACACTCTTCGAGTTGAATCCGCAATGCATTCCATAGATAATCTGACTAACTTTTATGTTTTCATGAATCTCAGATACTGAACAACATCATAATGATTATGAGCTTGCGTGCATGAACAGAATAAAGCGGAACAATGCCATGGCTGTCAAACTTGGCATTAAGGGACTGATATCAAGTCTGGATGCAATGCAATGCAAACGCTCTCCACCTACACATTCATGCTCAGAATATGATCCTAACAGTGATTCTGAGCTAGAGGGAGACATAAGTCAATGTAGCTCCCTAGTGGAGGAGTGAGAGGCAGATGCCCTATCTTATTCACCCATCAAGGTGCTTGCTCTAACTTTCCAAGGTTATATTGGTCGCACATATCTTGGAACTGATGCTTTGCATTGCTTCTACTTTGTTGCACTACCATTAGCTTAGTTTACACATTGTGTATGTGAATACGCCATGCCTATCCATTTTCGGTACATATTCCATGTGTCATCATACCATATTTATCCATTCAAATGTTGTTCTTGTGTATCAGACGTTCAAAAGGAAGAGGGTGATTGCTGATCACGGAGGAGCACGAACAAAGTATTTGGAAAAGCTAGTGACACCTGATAAATCAAATAGCCCATTAGGTGTACTTGCAATATCACCAGACCCAGAAAACACGACCACAACTCTAGCATACTCTAGCCCTACTACACTGGCCATCTCTGATGCCCCAACTCAGCAGACCTCAACTGTCGCAAACAGTATGATGATACCAGTTGACATAGCACCACCTCTATGACGCAAAAACCCCATTACAACAAAGAGTACAGCAAATCAAGTTGCCAAATCCCTTTTTTGAATAAGAGAGAGCCCCAATTGCAGGAAATAGGACTCTTGATCCACTTCTTCCCAGTTTACAAGACGAAGCTTATATTATGGGAAGAGGGATTGGTTCATTGTGTAGCATTCTGCATCTTATCTCCCTCGCCCACCATTTAATAAAAAATATCAGATCTATATTTAATCTTACCAAAAAGTTGAATACACACACAATGCCAGTGCAGAAGTGTAGCCCATTGCTCTTATCATTACATTTTGTCCTGTAACGCTTGCACTTCCAAGGATTGGTAGTTGATTATGTAGCATCAATCTGCATCTTATCTTCATTATCCTCTATCCCTTCCAATATTATCATATCTATAATTACTCTCTACAAAATGTAGAGTATAGGAAATTCTTATGAAGAAGATTCGGTGCTGAAATTCTTAAGTTATCCTTCCCTTGACATGGAGAAGGGCATTATAAAGCCGATGTTAACTGTTAATGTAAGTCAGTCCTTCTAAAGCCTTTATCCTCAACTGTTGTTTAATTCGCTACTACTCCCTATCGTTAACTGTTGTTTAGTTTGCTATTTCTATCAAAATGCATGTTCGCAACAACCGTAAGTTCCAAGTTTTACTTGTAAAACCAAATTCCTTATTCATACCACGCATATTACTCAATACTCCCTATATTTATGCTTGTTTTTGTGGATCTATAATCCAGTGTGTGGTGAAGCAGCCCATGTTTGGACCTTGTCAACTCCTATTTTATCCTACTGATGTGGCTGATGATATGAACGACATGCCATGCACATTAACCAAAATAGATACAATGATTGTCTTTGCCCTTCATCTATGCTTGCTATGTTGACATGGTAATCCAGTAGTGTGGTGAAGCTCCCCGCATTATGAACAATGCCAAATTGTGCTATTGATATTTTGAAATTACTCTTTATTTTGTAATTTGAAATTGGATGGAACTAACAGCATAGTTGCCATCTTTGTTTATAAACGTGCAAAACATGTCATCTCTCTGCTTGTTTTAGGGTGAGATGCATGATCGCATGCACAAGTCTGCTGAAGGCTGTGAGACAAACCCAACATATATTGCAGCAAAGAAGGAAAAACATCTTGAAGATAGCGAGACAAACCCAAAGTATTGTCTTGATGCAGTGTTCAAGTTGCTTGAGACTAGCAGCTAGACAAGCTCACAGAATTCGCTGTCTGAATCAGTTCGACTTCTTCAGCCCCAAGCTCTAGAAGAAAGGCATTCTGCAACTCAAATTCGACTTGAAGTCTGTCGGATATCGGGTTCCGGCAAAACCCTTAAGGTTCAAACTCTGGGGTGCGCACGAAGATCTCTCCCTACCAAAACACGCCCATAACCTCGCCATGATTCTAAGCTAGATCGATGAACAGCACAAGAGACACGAGGTTTATACTGGTTCAAGCCACCGTTGTGGTGTAATACCCAAATCCAGTGTGTGCTGTGGTGGATTGCCTCTTGGGCTGATGATGAACAGTACAGAGGATGAACAACCTCGCGAGGAGAGGTGTTCTTGTGGTGGTGTGGATGAACTTATCCCATCCTGCTAATGTGGTGGCTAGCCCTATTTATAGAGGCCCTGGTCCTCTTCCCAAATACTGAGCGGGAAGGGATCCAACAATGGCCATTCTGAAAGGGGACAGATAGTACAAGCTATCCTGACTAAAGGTGGTCTTCAACTTCCAAAGGTGCTGGTGGTGACGCCGTCTGGGCTCCACGGTTACCTCCGTCCTGTCGCTCTGCTGGTCTTGGTCTCGTTGCACCGATAAGGAAACCTTTGCCTGATGCCTCAGTACTCCGTGCCTATGCTTGCCCCCTTTGCACCAAAGAGGAAACGAGGACACTGCGCAGGCTGGCGCCCGACTGGCACCCGCCTGGTCTTGATCGTCATGGCTTGCGTCATGAGCACCTCGCGAGGTACCCCTTGCCTTGATCTCTCTGCCTCCTCGCGAGCCTGCCGGGTGAGGCCGCCCCTGAGGAGGCCTTGCGTCATCTGCCCCGTGAGGCTTGGCCCCTCGCGAGGGTCTTGAGCTTGGGTTGATGAAGATGGGCCGTGCTGGGCCACTGGCTGAGCCACACTGCAGGCCACAGGCAGGCAAGTCTGGGGACCCCCATTCCCAGAACGCTGACAGTAGCCCCCGGGCCCAAGGCGCGCTCAGACTTGGCTTAGCAGCGAAGCCAAAGGGCAAGTGCGGAGCGCCGTGGGCCCCCTACAGCCTGCAGCCTTGGTTGACGCATGGCGACTGACTGGAAGTGGGCATCTCCGCTTCCCCATGTTGCCCCAATATCCTCCTGGCTAGGTGGCCATGGCGCCTTGCATAGTTATTTCCCCCTTGCTGGCAGCGTGCTTCCTATTCCCCCTTCTTCCTCGAATCTCCGCTTCCACTCCCAATCTGACTTGAGCTCTTCCCCCCATTGCCATGGCGCCAACTAGCAAGGAGAAGGGGAAGAAACCTTTGTCCTCGACCAGTTCGTCCCCGACAATCGAGCTCGTCGTCGGCCGGTCGCTGGTGCTCAACCTGGAGGCCCTGGGCAAGGTCTGTCCTGCGCTTGCCTCCAGCTTGAATGAGTGTGGAAAGATGATGGCTTGGCCTACGTCTCACTCCTCCATTGACAGGACCATCACTGAGGTCCGATTCTTCGTCGACGCCCTGTGGGCTGGCCTGGTTCCACTTTCTTTGCTTTCTTCAATGCAGTGCTCTCCTATTACCAGATCCATATGATGCATCTTGATCCTCAATCCATTACCCTTCTCATTGTCTTCGCCTTCGTTTGTGAAGCCATGGTGGGCATTGCTCCTTCCATTGCCCTGTTGCGCCACTTCTTCTCGTTGCACCTGACCGACCCCTTGAAGTGTTGGGGGTGCGTGAGCCTCCAGGCCATGGCAGAGACGGCCGCCTCGGGGATCAATTTTGGCCTCCCGCCTTCCATGAGTGGGTTCCGGACACGGTGGTTGTACGTGGACATCGGAGTGCTCAGTCCTCTGCTCTCACCTCCGACATTGCTTGTTGTCCCCAATCCAGGCTGGGGCCATGAGAGACTCGCGAGCCCCCGGCTCTCCTTTGTCTGGTATCGACTGAGGAGGTTGAGAGATCTCGGCGTGACTGCGCCCCGGCTGGTGGAGTTCCTCCAGTGTCGCATTGCTCCTCTTCAGCGCCATTCCCGACCAATGTGGGCTTTGACGGGCGATCAGGAACACATGAGGCTTTAGCAGACGGAACTGGCGCCCAAAACGCTGAAGAAGGTGCTTGAGGTCTTGACTGGCGACCCTTCACCGGGCGATGTTCGGCACAGGGGTAGCCTCCAGTATCTCTGCTCGAACAGGGCTGAATTTGCGAGACAGATGCCTCTCTTCGACAAATGGGGGTTGCGTCTAGCTGGCCTTGCCGGGCCTCGCGAGAATCCTATTGTTGTGGCTCCCTTCCTCACCGCTAGCGCCGA
Source organism: Triticum dicoccoides (assembly GCF_002162155.2). Lineage (NCBI taxonomy): Eukaryota > Viridiplantae > Streptophyta > Magnoliopsida > Poales > Poaceae > Triticum > Triticum dicoccoides. Next base: position 238,663,836 of record NC_041391.1, read on the forward strand.
TCTTGCCCCAGGAGCCGGTGCAGGGAGGCAAGCATCGCTTGAGGTGGAGGCTTGGGTTTCATGGCGCTGACGCCGCATGGGGTTCCCGAAGCGTCATCCTCCGGAGCTTGTGAAGCCCGCCCTGAGGTGGTTGTTGATGGGGGGATGCAACCTGCGGCTCCCAAGACCGGAGCCCCCGAGGCCTTGGCAGGCCATCAGGAAGTGGTGCCTGATCGCTCTTCCCAGTTTGGCACCCCTGAGGTTGGCCACCTAGATGCTTATCCATCCGCACCACGCGCCGTTCCTCACGTTGAGCGCCTGGGCTGGTTCCGCGTGGACTTCGGTGCCGTCCGCAAGAGGAAGGAGTCTTTGAGTTGCAGTGGACGCCCCTTCCGACCGCTGAAGCACAAGAAATACTTCGCCATAGATGAGTAAGTACCTCATTCTTGCAATTCCTCAATCTCTGCTCCCCTTCCTGACTATGGCTTCTCAGGATCCCTCCTGCCAAGCCTGCGGAGTCTCCCAAGAAGCAACTTCCTCCGGCCCCGCTGTCGGTGTCAAAACCGGCGAATCTCGGGTAGGGGCTCCCTAACTGTGCGTCTAAGGCTAATGGTAATAGGAGACAAGGGACACGATGTTTACCCAGGTTCGGGCCCTCTCGATGGAGGTAATACCCTACTTCCTGCTTGATTGATCTTGATGATATGAGTATTACAAGAGTTGATCTACCACGAGATCGTAGAGGCTAAACCCTAGAAGCTAGCCTATGATTATGATTGTTGTTGTCCTATGGACTAAACCCTCCAGTTTATATAGACACCGGAGGGGGCTAGGGTTACACAAAGTCGTTTACGGAGAAGGAGATCTACATATCCGAATTGCCAAGCTTGCCTTCCATGCAAAGGAGAGTCCCATACGGACATGGGACGAAGGCTTGAATCTTGTATCTTCATAGTCCAACTGTCCGGCCAAAGTATATAGTCCGGCTGTCCGAGGACCCCTTAATCCAGGACTCCCTCAGTAGCCCTCGAACCAGGCTTCAATGACGAGGAGTCCGGCGCGTAGATTGTCTTCGGCATTGCAAGGCGGGTTCTTCTCCAAATTCTCCAGGGCACCTGTTGTAACGAGCAGTGTCCGGCTTGCCATTAACGTTGCACTCCTTGGCTTTTGTGCTTTAATAATGGTTGTTTCCATGTGTCGAGCGAATGCGAGAAGTCGGGGCATTTTTACATTTGCCACCCTGCCCACGCGAGTAAATCGTCTATTTAAAGAGACGAGGATCCTCAGATCTAAATCACACCATCTCCTCCCAGCGAGTATCCATCAAAGCACGCCCGGAAAAGTCCATACCATCATGGCCGGTCGTTGCGGCTCCTCCTCTCGCAACCGTAGCACTAGGCCAGGCGATTGGGAGAAATGTTCTGTCCCCCACAGCCGACTAGTAGAGTTGCAGACCCAGGGATTTCTTCTGCCTGCATACATGGTCCCCATCCGAGCTGGACTAGCCACTTATAACGGCAGGGAGCAAGCGGAGAGTTCTCCAAACCCATCCAAGGGGGAGCGGGTATGCTTTATCTCCTTTTTGCTGAGGGGACTCGGATTTCCAATCCATCCTTTCCTTTGAGGGCTCTTGGAGTTCTACGGCCTCCAGCTGCATAACTTTACCCCAGCCTCCATACTGCACGTCGCAGGCTACGTTGCCTTCTGCGAGCTATTTCTGGGTTGCGAAGCTCATTTCGAGCTGTGGAAGAGGCTATTCTGCCTCGTACCCCGTGCTCCGGAGGGGTCAGTATATCAAGTGGGCGGAGCCGAAATATGGCGCATTGCTGGGACAGGATACCTGTCCGGTACCCCGAAGAAGACATCCGAAGACTGGCCTTCGGAGTGGTTCTACATGGAGGACGTCCCTCTTCCGGACCCTATTCGGAAGGGCCTTCCTGAGTTTGTAAATGCCCCATTGAAGAAACGCCATAGCTGGCGCCCCCGGAGCCCCCAGGGGGAAGATAACAGGGAGATCCTCTTTCGGATGGGCAGGATAAGGACGTCGGCCAAATCAGGACTAACAATAATTGAGGTTATGTCCATATGTATAATGCGGGGAGTGCAGCCACTTCAATATCAGGGGAAACCCATGTGTCACTTAAACGGAGAGGACGATGCCACCCGCTGCGGCCCTAAAGGTCCGGACTCTGCTGCCGCTCTGGCGAAGATACTATTCGATTTGTACGAAGGAGAAGAAGAGGAGTTCATCCGCATCAAACCACGGGATGGATTCTCCATGTACAACCCCCCAAGCTGGGTGAGTTTCTATCTTTTGTTCCTAATCTTTCCTGCATTCTTTAGCACAAATATTTACCTTGCCAATTCATAGCAGGAACTGCAAAAGGCTATGAGGGAGGTTCACAGCCCGTCTCCACAGCCAGAGGACCCCGACTGGGCCCTCGACCCCGGACTCGAAGAAGATCCGGACACATCTGTGGAACTCATTGACAGGACATTTTATTAGTTAAGCTGCGATGGTGCGCTGGTGGCCATCATTGCTGATCATCCTGGCCTACTCCCTGTATCACATGTAAGTAAAACCGCAGCCCCAACTTCCAAGAAGGATTACCTCTTTGCGCCTTACCCACCGCACATGTATTGTCTTTTACAGGGAAGGCCATCGGGACGCCAGGCCGAACCCGCGGTGACTCGCCAACAAGAGGCACCGAAGCCGGGTAGGCTTAAAAGGAAGGTGGTCAGGACCGAGACACCGTCGCAAAGGTATGTTTAGAAACCTGCCACGTAATTATCATCGTCAAAAAATGACAATGTCCATTGTCTTCCGGCAGAAAAAAGCGCTCGCCGGACTATATTCGGAGAGCCTGCCGGCCATGCCTCCACCATCCGGATTCCGAGGCCGGACTCAAGGGTGGCGGTCAATGTGGGGACAACGCCGTACGATCCTCCTACAGTGGATGCGGATAGTTCTCCGCTACAAACTCCGAAGTGGAGAGCGCCATGAATCATAGGCGCCGACGGGCCACACTACGCGACCCTAATTTCTCTGAAGAGGCATTCAATGCTTTCAACTCAGGGGGCGCGTACATCCGGGCTGCTCAAGGTGGCCTCGCCAGAGCCACGGGCCAGTACGTAAAGGATATTCAGGTAAGAAAATTCGATAAGTATGTATATCAGTAGCCCCTGAGACTTGAAACAGTTAGCACAACTGATTTAAGGATCCTCGTGTGCATAGGTTCTAACAGAGAAGAATACCCAGCTGTCTAAAGAGCTGGATGAGTGCAAAGCCCAACTGCGGGCTGCAATTGCCGGAATGGAGGAGTCCATGAAGGCCCCATCTGGTAATACTTGTTTTGATCGAAAATAATGTAATGGTATGTACCAGTAAGTATTCGGCATGAATGCAAATCTAAAAATAGATTCTACAGACAATCCTGGAGGCAATCCGGAGATCGTACTAGAGGATGAGCGATATGCTCAGCGTCAGCTGAAGGCTGGCGAGCATGTGCTTACAAAGGTTATACAGGAGAAAAATACTCTCCAGGACGCGAACACCCAACTGGACGTCGAATTAACGGATGTCCAGGCCCAGCTCGCTGACTCCGTTAAGGAGAATAAGAGGCTTCGACGCATCATATTTAGTAAGTGCTCTAACGAACCATTATAGAGTTTGGCGAAAAGCATGCTTAATAGAATTATGTCTGCATGTATGTTGACAGGTCGTCCCAAAGAGGAGACGCCCGGATCTACAGGCGATCTTTTGCAGGAGCTCTCACAACTGCACGAACAAGTTCGGCAGGTGATGCATGGCATTGCCCATGCCTTATGGCCATCCGCCTCGCTGCCAGGAGGCATAGGGGAGCTTGTGGAGATGCTCAAGGGAGTGTGGCGGCGCTTCCAATTATGGAACATATCGGCCTGTCGACAAGGTGCAAGAGAAGCCTGGGCCATGGTGAAGACGCGATACACCAAGGCTGACCCGAACCACATGGCCGAGGTCCGACCTGTAGGGTCAGATGGGAAAGAAATCCCTGTAAGTCTGGTATATGACCAGGTAGCAATAGCCGCTAAGTATTCCCAACAGGATTGTAGGCTAGACAGCCTGTTGGATGGTATAGAAGAAGAGTTTAGTCATGCTAAGTGACTTTGTACTTCAAAGGACGTATTCTGTCCCTAGCCGGATTGTAAATCATTTGTCTTGGTAGACCTTTTCGCTTCAACCTCAGGACCCGACAGTCCGGAGTGTATCCAAATACCCGCTCGGTTATGTGAAAACCGGGGCATGCGTGGAAACAAGGCGTAGGGGTCATAAGTGCTTGAACAGACAAGTACCCAACTAGTTATGTTATATTACATGGGTAGTAAGAAACATCTTCCAGGGAGAATAGTTCCGTTAAGGGTTCCTTTCCCTGGGTGTGCATGCATTAATGTGCACGTCCGAACTACAAAAAATGACGCAGGGTATAATCATCTGGGGGCATGTTTTGTGATAAGTAAAAGACATCTTTTGTTCACCGACCGAATATTCACTTAAGAATGCTAGCTTTCGGCTTCCTAGTCTGAGGTACACATTCGGCTGACCCGGCAGTAACAATCGCAGAGGTGCTCCCCTTATGCCCTAGCCGAATTAACAGGAACGTAGGGCATGAACACAAGAGCCAGGCAACCCAGCTTGGCCAAAACTTAAGTCATATTGATGCATATAGAGGTGAAAAAAGGCACATGTGGGCAAATGACGCATATGTGGTGGGCATAAAGCCAGGAAGATAATTATATTAAGCTTCTGTATGAGAAGCCCCCAGGCATATTGAGCGCGCGTAGCGCGACATGAGTGTGCATTGAAAGCATACTTGCAGCTTTTTAAAGCTATATATATAAAAAGGAGAGAGAGAGAGAGGTGATATAATTTAAAAGGGAAGACGAAGGTAAGAAGACAAACACAGAGTTCGGCACTAGGCATAGAATCTTCGGAGTCTGGTCACGTTCCATGGGTTCGGCTCGACTTCATTATCTGATGCATCAGCAGACGGTATGCTCCTCCGGTGAGAACTTTATCAATGATGAAGGGACCCTCCCATTTGGGCTTGAGCTTGTCCATTTTCTTCTTTGGTAGGCGTAGAACGGGTTTGCCAATGTTATAAGTTTTGGCCCGTACTTCTCTGCTTTGGTACCTTCGAGCCTGGTGCTGATAGAATGCGGAACGGGCCTTTGCGACATCACGCTCCTCCTCCAAGGCATCTAAGCCGTCCTGCCGATCCAGCTTGGCTTCTCTCTCTTCGTACATGCGCACTCGAGGTGAGTCATGGATGATATCCCAGGGTAGCACTGCCTCTGTGCCATACACCATAAAAAATGGTGTGTATCCAATGGTGCGATTTGCCGTGGTCCGCAGCTCCCATAGTACAGAGTCGAGCTCCTCGACCCAGTGTGTATCTGATTCCTTTAAGGATCGCACTAGTCTGGGTTTAATGCCGCTCATGATAAGACCGTTCGCTCGTTCGACTTGACCGTTTGTTTGGGGGTGATAGACGGAGGCATAATCAAGTTTTATGCCCATTTTGCCGCACCATGTTTTCACCTCGTCGGCTGTGAAGTTTGAGCCGTTATCAGTGATGATGATGTGGGGGACACCGTAACGGTGTACGACCACGGATATGAAGTCTATCACTGGTCCGGACTCGGCCGTTTTAACTGGTTTGGCTTCTATCCATTTGGTGAATTTATCGACCATGACCAACAAGTATTTCTTCTTATGGCTTCCTCCTTTAAGGGGTCCAACCATATCAAGCCCCCAGACCGCGAAGGTCCAGGTTATGGGGATTGTTTGGAGAGCGGTGGATGGCATATGACTTTGATTTGCAAAAAGCTGGCAACCGACGCAATGCTTGACGAGGTCCTGTGTGTCCGCCCAGGCCGTAGGCCAGTAGAAACCCGTATGGAAGGCCTTGCTTACGAGCGCCCGGGCTGGGGCGTGGTGGCCGCCGAGTCCGGCATGAACTTCGGCCAAGAGCTGCCGCCCTTCCTCTTCGGAATACACCTTTGGAGTACTCCAGTCGCACTGACTTCGTAGGCTTTAGAACGCCGCATAATGCAACGTGCCTCATTTTGGTCCTCAGGGAGTTCTTGCTTATTTAGGTAGGCTAAGAAGGGTTCTGTCCACAGGGCGATGACAGCCATAGTCACGTGGGCTGAAGGTGTTATTTCGATGGCGGAGCCTCCAATTATGTCAGATTGTTCGGCATCTGGGGATGTGTTCGGATCCGGACTGTTATTGCCGGTCTCCCCTTCCCACACCACGGATGGCTTGAATAGCCTTTCCAAAAAGATATTAGGTGGGACGGGGACGTGTTTAGCGCCTATGCGGGCGAGGATATCCGCCGCTTGATTGTTTTCTCGGACCACATGGTGGAATTCGAGCCCCTCAAACCGAGCTGACATTTTGAGGATGGCATTGCGGTAGGCCGCCATTTTTGGGTCCTTGGCATCAAAGTCTCCATTTATTTGAGATATTGCGAGATTTGAATCCGCACGCACTTCTAGGCGTTGAATGCCCATGGAGACTGCCATCCGAAGACCGTGCAACAAGGCCTCATATTCAGCTGCATTGTTGGAATCTGTGTAAAGTATTTGGAGTACGTATTGGACTGTATCTCCGGTGGGGGATGTCAGGATGACGCCTGCCCCTAGACCAGCTAGCATCTTAGAGCTGTCAAAGTGCATGATCCAATTGGAATACGCGACGTACTCTTTAGGGAGTTTGGCTTCTGTCCATTCGGCGATGAAGTCGGCCAGTACTTGCGACTTAATGGCTCACCGCGGTTTGTATGTTATGTCGAACAGTAGGAGTTTGATAGCCCATTTAGCAATCCGGCCCGTAGCATCGCGGTTATTTATTATGTCATTGAGTGGTACTTCGGAGGCCACCGTGATTGAACACTCTTGAAAGTAGTGTCGTAGTTTTCGGGATGCCATGAAGACCGCGTATGCTATCTTCTGATAATGTGGGTACCACGACTTGCATGGGGGGGAGGATAGTGGATACTTGGTATACCGGCTTTTGGAGCGGGAACTTATGTCCATCTGTCTCTCGTTCGACAACGAGCACTGTGCTTACAACTTGATGTGTTGCAGCTATATACAGCAGCATTGGTTCACCGACATTTGGCATGGCCATGATTGGATTGGTGGCCAAGAGGGATTTTATTTCCTCCAGTCCGGCCATAGCCGCATCCGTCCACTCGAAGTGTTCGGTGCGTCGAAGAAGGCGATAAAGAGGTAGTGCCTTTTCTCCTAATCGGGAGATAAAGCGGCTTAAGACGGCCATGCATCCAGTTAATTTCTGGATTCTCTTGAGGTCTGTTGGGGTAGCCAACTGTGACAGAGCTCGGATTTTAGCCGAGTTTGCTTCTATTCCTCTATTGGAAACGATGAAGCCCAAGAGTTTTCCGGCAGGTACACCGAAAACGCATTTTTCCGGGTTAAGCTTGATGTCATATGTTTAGAGATTGTTGAACGTAAGCCTCAAGTTGTCTATTAAAGATTCGATGTGTCTGGTTTTGATGACCACATCGTCTACGTATGCCTCCAATGTTTTACCGATTTGTGTTTCCAGGCATGTCTGAATCATGCGTTGATAGGTTGCACCGGCGTTTTTGAGCCTGAAAGGCATGGTGTTAAAACAGAAGGGGTCGTATGGAGTGATAAATGCCGTTGCGTCTTGATCGGACTCCGCCATCTTGATTTGATGGTATCCGGAGTATGCGTCAAGGAAACATAATGAGTCTTGTCCTGTGGTAGCATCGATGATTTGATCGATGCGGGGAGGGGGAATGGATCCTTGGGGCAAGCCTTATTGAGGTCCTTGAAATCGACGCATAGGCGCCAGGATTTGTCCTTCTTTGGTACCATCACCAGGTTTGCTTGCCAGTTCGGATGTTTAATTTCTCTGATGAATCTGGCCTCAAGTAGCTTGGCTAGCTCTTCTCCCATGGCTGGTCGCTTGAGTTCTGAAAAGCGCCGAAGAGTCTGCTTGACCAGCTTATATCCTTTTAGTATGTTTAGGCTGTGCTCGGCCAGCCTGCGTGGGATACCTGGCATATCCGAAGGATGCCAGGCGAAGATGTCCCAATTCTCGCGCAAGAACTCTCGTAATGCAGCGTCTATTGTGGGGTTCAGCTGTGCCCCAATTGATGTTGTTTTTGTAGGGTCCGTTGGATGGACCTGGAATTTCACTATTTTGTCTGCTGGCTTAAAAGAGGTGGACTTGGTTCGTTTGTCGAGTATCACGTCCTCCCTGTCCACCGTGGAGCGCAGCGCAGTTAATTCTTCGGCCGTGAGGGCTTAGGATAATGCCTCCAGGGCTAATGCAGTGGTTTTGTTTTCGGCACGGAGTGCTATGTACGGATCACTGGCTAGAGTGATGATTCCATTGGGCCCAGGCATCTTGAGCTTCATGTACCCGTAATGGGGTATAGTTTGGAAGCTTGTGAATGCATCCCACCCTAAAAGGGCGTGGTATCCACTATTAAACGTGGCCACTTGGAATGTGATTTCTTCGGACCTATAATTCTCCGGCGTGCTGAATACCACATCAAGTGTTATTTTTCCCGCGCATCGTGCCTCCCGACTAGGGATGATTCCTCTGAAGGTCGTGCTGCTTTGCTCAACGCGGTTCTTGTCTATTTCCATTTTGTTAAGAGTTTCCTCATAGATGAGGTCTAATCCGCTGTTGCCGTCCATGAGCACTTTAGTAAGTCGGAAGCCGTCCACAATTGGGCTAAGGACCAAAGAGGCTGGTGCTCGGACCGTTCGGATTGAGGTTCATCGCTGGCATTGAAGGTTATGGACGTATCATTCCACGAGTTTATTGCTGCGACGTGGCAGACTTCGGCGAGGCTGCGGAGCGCTCGTTTGCGCCTATTGTTTGAGGCGAAAGTCTCGAAGACTCTCAGTACTGTATTGTTATTTTCTGTGGGATGGTGCTCTGCGGTATTGTCGATGAGAAGATCCTCGCCGCTCTTGGCCACCTATCGGAGTATCCAACATGCTCTAAGGCTGTGTGTTGGTATGCTGCCCGGTGTGCTATGAATTTTGCATGGCCTGATGAGCCATCCCTGCAGTACGGTTCCATGCCCTGTAGAGGGCCTTGGCTTCTTTGTAATTGGATTGGGTGGCTTGCGGGAGCGCACCCTTTTTGTTCGGACGAGGGGATTAGTTAGGGCCGGAGGATCCCAGAATTTTGTCTGGGTTTTCCAGGCGCTTTCCATCGCACAGTTACTATGGCCACCAAGTTTGCGAAGTGAGCTATGTCACGGTGACTTATGGCGTTGAGAATTCCCTTGTCCGTGCAATTTTTGCAAAAGAATGAGATTGCGTCTTCCTCATGACAGTCCTTAACCTTGCTCATTACAAGGAGGAATCTGGCCCAGAAGTGGTGTACTGTCTCTTGGGGGTCTTGTCTAATGTGGGAAAGATCACTTGTGTCTGGGTGGGTGGGTAGACTTAAATCCACATCCTGATCCGATCTGAGACCCAGGGGCAAAGGAGCTCCCGAGCTTGGTAGCTCGGGTTCCAAGACGTTGCCCAATATTTGGGGCCCGTTGCCCAATTCTAAGTTCGGAGCATGGGCCTTGTCCTCCCGTAGACGGGTATCCGGCTCGGAGAGCTCGGGAATCCGGACATAGTTCGTCCTCAAAATAAAGGAAGAATTGTTGTTTTGTTCCTCCACCACTACTATCTGATGGGTGACCCGCGGAGAGTTAATCTCCCTTTGGTCGGGTTTAAGCCCGATCCGATCATAGTCCGTAGCAACTCCCAGGGCGGCGATGCAATCCAAGAGCTCGTTCAGGGAGGAGAGCTCCATTGAATCCATCTGCTCCGTGAATTCTGAGCTGACGTGGAGGCTGTTCTTGATGACCTGAGAAGTCATCATCAGCGTGGCAGCTGAACGGGCGGCCATGACGAAACCGCCCAGCTGGAGAGTTTGGCCTACAGCCAGGGATCCTCCACATGTGATGTTGTCCTTGACAACAAGGCGAATCATCAAACCTTATTGCGACGGCACAGTGGAACTCTCAATGAAAGCACCAATGTCGGTGTCAAAACCGGCGGATCTCGGGTAGGGGGTCCCGAACTGTGCGTCTAAGGCTAATGGTAACAGGAGACAAGGGGCACGATGTTTACCCAAGTTCGGGCCCTCTCGATGGAGGTAATACCCTACTTCCTACTTGATTGATCTTGATGATATGACTATTACAAGAGTTGATCTACCACGAGATCGTAGAGGCTAAACCCTAGAAGCTAGCCTATGATTATGATTGTTGTTGTACTACGGACTAAACCCTCTGGTTTATATAGACACCGAAGGGGGCTAGGGTTACACAAAGTCGGTTACAAAGAAGGAGATCTACATATCCGAATTGCCAAGCTTGCCTTCCACGCAAAGGAGAGTCCCATCCGGACACGGGACGAAGTCTTGAATCTTGTATCTTCACAGTCCAAAAGTCCGGCCAAAGTATATAGTCCGGCTGTCCGAGGACCCCTTAATCCATGACTCCCTCACCCTCCTTCGTCGTTGGCCTTGAGCGTCCCGAGCCTATATGCTGCCCCTGACGCGGGATCAGTCGGTGAAGCAAGCCTGCCAGCATGGTCTCTTGAGCCTGTGCCTTTGCCACCTTTCGTTCGCATCCTCACCTGGGGCGTGAGCAGCCTGCCCAAGGCTCCTCCTCTGATCATGGACGGCGAGTGGTTGGCGTCGGTCCTTGGCTCTTTTTCGGCGAGTGGATGCGCGCCGGTCCTGGTTCCTTGCGGAGCCCAACCGTTCGGGTGCCAGCCCCCAGCCCCCTGCCGAGAGGGGGCAAACCGCTTCAGGGCCCACCGGCAGCACCGGCGGCGGAGGAAGACATCGACAGCATGCTCAAGCGTGCGGGGGAGCGAAGTGTCGTTCGCCGAGAGTTCTTTCGGAAGGCGATGGACGTGATGGGCCAGCTTGGTGGAGAGGTCGCGGATGTGGATGCGTGTCTTGAATCTGAGGGCTTGCGGCTGACTGAGGAGCGATGCAAGCTGAAGGTGGCAGTCAACCTCGTGCGTCATCAGCGCGAGCTTGACAATGCAAAGGCCGAAGCATCCCTTGCGGCCTCGCGAAAGGCCTGCTCCCGAGCTATAGAGGAGGCTCGGGAAGCAGATCATCATCGCGAAATCGCGGAGAAGCACGCGTGGGAGCTCCAAGCCTAGAGCGCTTCCCTGGAGCAGCAAGTGGAGCTGTGTCAGGACGCCCTTGCGTCGCTGAAGGGGACACCTGTCGAGGAGGAGGAGCTCTAGAGGCGCGAGGAAGTGCTGATGCTGGAGGCTGCTGAGTGCAATCTTGACCTTGAGCGGTTGGAGACGAGGGAGCACCAGGTTACCCAGGCGGAGGACGAGGTTGGCGCGCATGAGGCTCGAATCCAGGAGGAGGTCAACCGCCGCGTGGTGGAAGCTCGTGTAAATCTTGAGCGCATGTACGACCAGAGGCTAGAGCTGATTGAAACCGAGGCTGCGGGCATGACTGCCGCCCTCAGGTCCAAGCTGACTGAAGCGGAGCAGTGCACGGAGGCCACCATAGCTGCTCTAGTCTCGGCGCAGACTGAGTTGGCCTCCGCCCGCGCTGAGCTGCTTCCTCTTCTGCGGCGGGTTGCTGACGCTGAGTCCATCGCACAGCAGAACAGAGAAGAGATTCTTCAACGGCAGACGCTGGAACACATGCACGACCCCATGCTCCAGCAACTCAGGAACAGGGCCAACACGGCCCTGGGCAATATCTGTGATGCGGACGCCCCGCATCCTCATGTGACCAACTATGCCGGTCACCTCCGCTTCTTCACTGATGTGGTGACGCGCCTGGAGAACCGCTCCGAGAGAGCTCGCTAGCTTGTCAAGGAGAGGAGCCGCAGCCTGCTAGGGCACGCCTTTTACCGCGTCTTCAGCCATCTTCAAAACTCCGACCCCAACTTTGACTTCGACGCCATCATCGCCCCGGTGCCCGAGGCCATCCGAGGCAACCTGTCGCGGTCGGTGGAGGACAACGTGGATGCGCTCGTCAGGGCCTTTGCTTCCGACAATGACGGGGTGGTAATTGTAGTGGATGAAGGAGATGTGGCCAATGGTGGTGAAGACGGCGCCAATGATGGCGATGGCGATGCCAGCGACAATGATAGTGGCGGCAGTGATGCCTCTGGAGGCGATCAAGAGGGTGCGGTGAGTGATATGTCTGACTGACCCTGTGCTCCCCTACTATTTATCCTGCACACAAAAGCTCGGGCACGGCCCTGAAGGTTGTAAGAGCATTTTGGGAGGGGAGCCCCTCATGTGAAAATATTGTCGCCCGTATGCTTTTAGGAATGATGCCGAACATGCGCCTACATGATTCTACGGGCCCTGGGGCGAGCTAGTTGTTGTAGTTTACCTTTAGCCCGGACAAGTCCTGAATACGCTTGCGAGGCCGTGCGCCTCCGAGGGTCCTCCGAGGGACCTGCTGACCAAGTGGTGAGAGCCTCGAGAGAGCGAGTGCCGGCCGCGAGGTGGCATGCGCGCGTGCGCTTGGCCCAGCCCCGCCTGTGAGAGGCTCGCAAGGGGGAGGCAGCTAGTGCAAATTCCAACTAGGGCAGAAACCAGAACACGAGAAATCACACGAACGAGACAA
>NC_041391.1:238676858-238737727 GCF_002162155.2 Triticum dicoccoides
AAACGCAAATTCAACTTCAACTTAAATCCGAAACAAGGAAGCTCGACCACAGAAAGGGAGGCAGAAAGCAAAAGGCCGCATCCGGCACCTAGTCTAGTCTTCGACGTCTTCTCGCGAGCGCGGAGCTAAGTGCTGCCACTGGGCATGGGAGGGAGCCCCCGAGGCCCGAGGGCGGCTCTCCGGAGACTCCGGGGCGTGTACAGCCCCAACTCATTATTACGTGAGAGTGTCACGGGCGGTGAGCTTCATAGGCACTGGGCCTTCTTCACAGGCACTGGGCCTTGTTTCATATCGCCAGTCGAGGGCCCCGCCTTGCGCCACACTCGACCACCATAGACGGTGGCCGGAGACCAAGGACGATGCCAATGGGGCAAAGGGGACGCCAGCGGTTCCCTCGGCGACCACGGGTCCTCTGCCGGGGGCAGGCTTTGCAGCACCTCCCCGACAGAGGGCCTAACTCTGGGGTATGCCTTGCTCTGTGCACCGTGGGGAGGGGCCTGGCTCCCGGCCCCTCTCCTGTAGCCCCCAATGCGCCCCTCCTGGCGGAAGGGAGGATGCCGAGCTGGGGCAGCCTTCAACTGTAGTGACCTGAACTTCCTGCGACCCATGGTTAGCATAAGCTTGCTCTTGAGGAATTAGCGGTACCTGATAGCTGCTGCTGCTAGCACGGTTGGTGAGGCTTCCTTGAGGCTCCTGAAAAGGCTCGGCTTTTGGCGTCTCTTCCTCCCAGCCTGGCCCGGGAAACGAGGTAGGATCTTCTTCCAGCGCGTACTCCCGATCCACCATATGGGGCACGTAAGCCTCCGAGGTCGCCGCCCCGAAGACTTCGCCGTAGTGCCCCACGCTCCACGCGGCCTGGCCTAACGCGCCGTCTTGGGAATGGTAGGGCGGCAGCCCACCCAGGCCGTAGGCGGCGATGCACATGCCCTCACTCGCCGGAGGTGGTGCTGGTGCAGTCTGACGCCCGGCGCCGGTGGTTGAGCTGGTGTCGATGAAGCCTCGGGGTGCACCTGAGGGGGCACTGGCCCGGATGGGCCCACCGCGTGATCCGACCGGGGCCTGGGATGGAAGTTGGACACAGAAGGGAGGTGCCCCCGAAGCTGAGGCATCCAGGAGCTCAGCAACATGCTCCAGCAGTGCGTCTCGGCCGCTCTCCTGCAACCTGCACCGCAGCAGCTCCCTAGCCACAGTGAGCGCGGCCCTCATGTTCGCTTGTTCCCGTCGGGTGTGCGGCGTCATGGCCGCGGCGTGGTTTGAGGCCCTTGCGGCTGACTGCACCTGTCGCGGAGTGAGGGCAGGCAGTGCTTGACCGCATCGCCTGCGCCCTGCAGCGTTCTGTGGCGCACGGGGCTGCCTGAGGCGCGGGGTTGAGGTCACCCTGGCAGGCGGCGTGGCATGGGCTGGCCATGCCGCCCAGTGGTCGGCGTTGGCCGTTGGGTCACCGGACATGAAGCGCAAATCAGCAGAAAGAAGATTCTGGCGCACCCCTACCTAGCGCGCCAAATGTCAGATATCGGGTTCTGGAAAAACCCTTAAGGTTCGAACTCTGGGGTGCGCACGAAGATCTCTCCCTACCGAAACACGCCCATAACCTCACCGCGATCCTAAGCTAGATTGATGAACAGCACAAGAGACACGAGGTTTATACTGGTTCGGGCCACCGCTGTGGTGTAATACCCTAACCAGTGTGTGGTGTGGTGGATTGCCTCTTGGGCTGATGATGAACAGTACAGAGGATGAACAGCCTCGCGACGAGAGGTGTTCTTGTGGTGGTGTGGATGAACTTAACCCATCCTGCTACTGTGGTGGCTAGCCCTATTTATAGAGGCCCTGGTCCTCTTCCCAAATATTAAGCGGGAAGGGATCCAACAACGGCCATTTTGAAAGGGGACAACTAGTACAAGCTATCCTGACTAAAGGTGATCTTCGACTGCCAAAGGTGCTGGTGGTGACGCCGTCTGGGCTCCATGGTGACCTCCGTCCTGTCGCTCTGCTGGTCTTCATCTCGTTGCACCGATAAGGAAACCTTTGCCTCATGCCTCGGTACTCTGCACCTGCGCTTGCCCCCTTTGCACCAAAGAGGAAACGAGGACACTGCGCAGGCTGGCGCCCTCCTGGCGCCCGCCTGGTCTTGATCGTCATGGCCGCCTTGATCTCTCCGCCTCCTCGCGAGCCTGCCTGTTGAGGCCGCCTCTGAGGAGGCCTTGTGTCATCTGCCCCGTGAGGCTTGGCCCCTCGCGAGGGTCTTGAGCTTGGGTTGATGAAGATGGGCCGTACTGGGCCACTGGCTGAGCCACGTTGTAGGCCGCGCGCAGGCAAGTCTGGGGACCCCCGTTCCCAGAACGTGGACAAAGTCCTATCTCTAATAAAGATTGCAGAGAACACCAATGAGAACCTCATTGCTAAATAGCTACACCTGGAAGCTATGACCGACATGCTAGGCCAGTCTCACAGCCTTGCTCAGCAGCTTGTGCATCAATTCCCGCGCAAGGCTAACCTTTCTCGAACTGTCTTGGAAGTGGTCTTGGTTCAGTATTATTTTGTTATGCTGCAATGGCGCCCAGTTTTTGTAATCTTCTTCTTTGTTGCGCTTTATGATCACTGGTGGCGAACTTTGATGCCCAGTGGATGTAATATACCATAAATCCTTTATTGTACAGTGTAGGTTTGTTCTAAGTTACTATGCCATAATTTCTTTATTGTATAGAGCAGGTTTGATCTTAATTCCTACTAGTTACTGCCATCATTCGCTATCTAAAAAAATGGAGAAAATCTGATGTAGTTGACCAGGCCGAAACATTTGCCTCTAACTAGCCTGCTTTTTAGTGGGCCACAATTGGGCCGACTTGCAATTTTCTTGGGCCTGAAAGGCCATTGGGGCCTTCACACTTTGCGCTAGGCCCACAACTTACACGGGCCTATATTCGGCCCAAAGTTTAGTTGGGCCTTTAGTGGACCCAGCGCTTAGTTGGGCCCATGTAGCTTTGGGCAATTAACATGTTGAATATTGTGCTGGCCTATTACGACCCAGAAGAAACCGTGGGCCTTTAGCAGGCCGAAATGCATGTTGGGCCTCAATTTTCACTAGTCGTCGACAGGCCTTCAGCAGGCTGAAATGTAGACCGGGCCTTTTTTGGCCTAGTTATATGACGTGCCATTACCAGGCCGAAACATATCTCGGGCCTTAGTTGGCCCACTGATATCATGGGCCTGTAAGAGGCCGAAAGCTTAGTAGAGGCATCAACGGGCCGAATTATACGATAGGCCTTTAACAGGCCCAAAGTCACGTTGGGTTGAATTGTTGCCACCTTTATCACAGGCCGTTAGAGGGATGGATGCCGCATCAGACCATTTATGGCCCATGGGCAGCACGGGCCATTCCCATGCGAAAGACACGCCGGGCTAAAATGGGCCCATGTCTACATCGGGCCTCTAACGGGACGTAATATCACTGGGCCGTAATTGGGCCCAAATATTCAGCAAAAAATTAACGGGCCAGATCTGGCTTCAGGCCGTAAATGGGCCATGTTTAAACATGCCTTTATTGGGCTAGCCCACTAGTACCTGAGTAAATACTACGGGCCTTTGATTGGGCCTGCCTTTTTAACCTATATGGGCCTAGGTTGGGCCCTACCACGTGTTGACGTATCATAGGCATGTCTCCTCAGTTGGACGGACGACATCTGGCCCACCGAGGAGCCAACACGTGTTTCCTCCAGCCAATGATGATTTTACACGTGGAAAATCCTGTAAGTGCATCTAGTGCCCCTTAGTGATTTTGGTGTATTGAAGACTTATAGGTTAAGGGACTAATGTGTTTATGAGTGTACACAGGTCTATAAGTCTATGAGGAGTTTGATATTTATAGAGAAAGTCGACCCCTAAAAATGAATATCTTTGACTGAAGATTTTGTATTCCTGAAGACTTTCATGAAAACTTTGAAAGTGAAGAAATTGGTGTGTCCGTGAAGACTTGATATTCATGCAAGGAATATGAAGCTTGAAGACTTTCGTTTTCATAGTTTTGTTTTTCTCTTTCTTGAGTCATAGGAAACACCGTACTGTTAAAGGGGGTCAAGGAAATACTAAGGAAAAATTTCCATGTGATGCTCAACTCAAAATCCTACATCTACCAATCCCTTCGAGTGAAGCCATTGGAAATCTCATACAGTTCAGTCAATTTCTTCAGTGACAAAGATGAAGTTCTTCTGGTCACTAAGGAATTTGTTCTGACTAAGGAGTTAGGAATTTGCCAGTGCGGATTGCCTACACAGTGAAGAACATGATAGCCCTGAGGAATTTGAGAGTCAAATTTCCGACCATTGTTGTGCTTCGCGCCAGCTGTCCCAACATATCTTATCCACATAATGGTCATATCATTGAAGGGCATTTATGTCTTATCATGTCGGGCTGCTCCCTAGGCTATAAATAGCCTCCCCCTACAACCACTAGCTGGTTGGCTGCTCCGAGAGAAACTGACACTTGTCATTTGAGAGCAACCCATCCTCCGAGGACTTTGAGCGAAAATCATCGAGTGAGGAAAATCCAAACCCAAACACCCACAAACCCAAAGTGATTGAGCATCACTGAAGAGATTGATCCTGCGTGGATCCGACGCTTGTTACCTTTGAAGAGTGTGCTTCTTCCAGACGGTTAGGCGTCATGGTCTAGAGCATCCAAGAGGAATTGTGGATCGCCGAGTGACCAAAGTCTGTGAAGGTTTGGAAGTCGCCTGAAGACTTACCACGAGTGATTGGACGAGGTCTGTGTGACCTTAGTTCAAGGAGAATATGGTGAGGACTTGGTGTCCTGAGCTGCGTGCTCAGCGACTGGGTGTCCGGGACTGTGTGTCCTCGAGTTTAAATACTCAGCCGCTCCAACCAGATGTACAACTGAGATAGCAGTTGGAACTGGTCTACCAAATCATTGTCTTCACCAACCCTACTGGTTCTATTTCCTCAACTCTTTCATTTCCTCATTACTGTGTTGAGTGTTTGTTCATATTTGTGTTTGAAGACTTTGACTGAAGACTTTCTCAATTTCTTCAGTTCAATTTCTTCTGTTTGTTTGTCTTCATCTTGTGTTATCGTGTGTTTACGCTTTCTGTACTCTGTGATTGTCTTCATTTCATCATGATGACTATGTGTGTATTCTGCTATGCTTACTTCTGAGTACTTATTCCGCTCCAAGTAGTTCTTCGCTAAGGAATTTCCTCACCGGCAAATTCCTCAGTGAAGAATTCATAAAAATCGCCTATTCACCCCCCCTCTAGTCGATATAACGCACTTTCAATTGGTATCAGAGCAAGGTACTCCCTTGTTCTGTGTGATTTTGGTTTAACCGCCTGGAGTTTTGGTTATGTCGACCGCAGGTATGATCAAGGTCTCTGCTGGGTGTCCTACCTTCGATGGCACGGACTACCCCTACTGGAAGAATAAGATGCGAATGCATCTTGAAGCAATTGACAACGATCTCTGGTACGTTGTGGAAAATGGTGTTCCCTCAGTCACACCTTCCCTGAATGCTGCTGATGTGAAGAGATTCAAGCAACTCGGTTCTCAAGCGAAGAATATCATATGTGGTCATCTGAGTAAAGGGCAGTATGGTAGAGTGAGTGCTTTGGAAACTGCTAAGCTTATCTGGGATAGGCTCTCCAAAGTAAACGAAGGAGTCTCAACTCAACGTGACTCTCGTGTTGACGTTCTTCGCAATCTCTTCAACCGCTTCAAAAGACTCGACAATGAAAATGTTCAGCAAACCTTCGATCGCCTCACTGATATCTCAAATGAGCTTCAAGCGCTCGGTGCCACTGACATCACCGATCATGAGGTGGTGAAGAAATTGCTGAGATCACTCGATTCGTCATTTGACACTCTAGCACTGATGATTCAAGAGCGTGCTGATTACAAGTCACTAGATCCCGCTGATATCCTCGAGAGGCTAAATACTCATGAGTTCCAGCTTGCTAAAAAGAGAGATCTCTATGGTTCAAGCTTTGGCAAGCCACGTGCCCTGAAGGCCAAGGTAGTGTCTGAATCTGAGTGTGAAGATTCTGGTAGTAGCCTTGGTGACCCTGAAGAATTGAGCCAGGAGCTAGCACTGCTCGTTAAGAAGTTCCAGAAATTCTCAAGACGTGGTCGCTTTGGAAAATCTTCAAGGAGTAGTGATTCCTCATCAAGTGACTATAAGACAAGGCTATGCCACAAATGCAAGGAGCCTGGTCACTACATTCAAGATTGTCCTTAGCGGGACAAGGAACTAAAGAAGAAGAAATACAAGGATTACAGTTCTGATGATGCCAAGAAGAAGAAGAAATCTTCAAAGTCTTCATCATCAAAATCCTCGAAGTCTTCATCCCACAAGAAGAGCAGCTCCAAGAAGGCTCGGGCATTCATTGGCAAGGAAATGGATTTTGAGGCTGAATCTGAGGATAATGTGGAAGAAGAGGAATCCGAGGAGTCTGAGTCAGGTGTGGCGAGTCTAGCTCTTGCTACCGCATTTGTCAGCAAGTCTATCTTCAACTCTAAAGAAAATGGCAACACCAACAACGTTGATGAAGGCAATGATGACTATGCTCCCACCTATTGCTTCATGGCAAAGGCTGCTAATGTAACTAAATACCCCTCCTCTGAATCAAGTGAGGATGAATCTGATGAAAATCTTAAGCCTAGCTACTCTAAACTTGCTAAGATTGCTGTGAAACAACAAAAGGCTATTGAAAAACTTCAAAACATGCTAGACAAAAGTGATGATATGTTGGGTGATGAAATGGACCACACTAAAGACTTAACTGAAAATCTTCAGAAACTTCAGTCTAAGTTTGACAACCTTCAAAGTCATCATAAAACCCTCTTAACTGGTCATGAGAAGCTTTCTTATGAATTTCTTCAAAGAAAGCAAGATCTTGAAAAGCTAAGAGTGTGTTACGAAGATCTTCAGAAGGAGCGCGATTCATTACTTGCTCAACAAATCAGCGCCACCCAGGAAGAATATGATCCTCCATGCTTAAAGTGCGTTGAACATGAATCTGCTAATTCTTCACCTGAATGTTCAAATGCTTCAAATGTTACAAATTCTTCACCTGTCTCTGCTATCACTAATTCCTCATCTGAGGACATTGCTAGTATCACTGACAATGCAGGGCTGAAAGAATTGTATATGACAGGCATGTACAAAAGCCTCAAAGGGCATCAGACTCTTTGTGATGTGCTTAAAAAGCAGATCCTCAACAGAAACCCTAGGAAAGAGGGTATTGCCTTTGAGAGGAAACTCAATGCTGACGGAACATATTGGAAGCCTGAGCAGTACCCCAAAACCTCATGGGTTGCTGCAAAGGGACCTCCAGTTGATCCATCTAACTTATCTGGCTTTACATGTGAATCTCCTCATTCTTCTGATGAGTCATTTGACTCCAACTATAAACTGTTCAAAAATCAGAATGGTGAAGTATTTGCTAGATATGTTGGCACTAACTGGAGGAACGGTTCCCCTATGAAGAAAATCTGGGTTCCCAAAAGTTATGTTGAAAGTCTTTAGGTGAATGTCCTCATGACACCACCAGCGAAGAATAGGAACCCCAGATCAAACTCTTCATATGGACCAAATTCTTCATATGGATCCAAGTCCTCATACGGACCAAATTCCTCACATGGATCTAATTCCTCAAAAGGATCAAAGTCCTCATATGAACATCATCGTGCTAACAACTCTGTTTCGCAGGGTAGAGCTAAGCGCTATGAATATGTGCATTATTCTTCAAATCATTATGTTCATAAGTCCTCGAAGAATTTCTCTGCTTATTCATATGCTTACCCTAACCCCTCTTATGTGAAACGAAATGGTTTGACATCTTTGCCACCTTTCTCATATGGTGCTCGCAGAGTGATGAACTCTTTGCCACCCCTCCAGATGTGGGTGGTGAAGAAAAAGAACTAATCTCTTATGCAGGGTCAGGTCTCCAGACATGCTTTAACGTCTGAAGAATTTGCTGGGGGGCTGACAAAATGCCTGAAAGGACGCAGACTAATCATGATGAAATGAACTTTCATTTCACACGTCCTCATACTGCTTATCTGTGCTATTGCTTGATGAAATTGAACTGATGATACTGATGTCATATTCTTCACTGATGAAGTATATGAGTTTGTAAGTTGCACTAATTCACCTGCAGGATGATCAACCCAAAGCAAATGAGTGGGTCCTCGATAGTGGATGTACAAATCACATGACTGGTGACAAGAATCTATTGATGGATGCTCCATTAACACCATCACATATGAAGCATATCATCTTCGCTGACAAAGGCAAAAGTCAGGTATTGGGTCTAGGTAAGGTTGTGATCTCTAAGGATCGACACATGGACAAAGTCATGCTTGTCGAGTCCTTAGGATACAACCTCATGTCTGTCTCAATGCTTTGTGATCTTGATATGGTTGTTGTCTTTGGCAAGTATCGTTGTGTTGTGATCATGGAAGCTGACAATTCCAAAGTCTTCGAAGGCTTTAGGAGAGGAGACTTGTACATTGTTGATTTCTCTACAGGACCACAACCTGCCGTGTGCTTACTTGCAAAAGCTTCAGAAGGCTGGCTATGGCATCGACGACTTGGTCATGCAGGCATGAGGAATTTGCACACGCTTGCGAAGAAGAAGCATGTCATTGGCATTGAAAATGTCAAATTCCTCAAGGATCACTTGTGCGGAGACTGTGAAGCCAGGAAGATGACCAAGGCCAAGCATCCAGCAAAGACTATCATGACCACTACTCGACCATTTGAATTGCTTCACATGGATCTCTTCGGTCCTAATCATTATTCTGCTGTGACTAATGATGCATCTCTATATGGCTTTGTTATTGTTGATGATTACTCTCGTTACACATGGGTACATATTGTTACTTACAAACATGAAGTGCAGGAAATCTTCAAACGATTTTCCTCGAGGGCTTCAACCAACTTTGGTGTGAAGATCAACCACATCAGGAGTGACAATGGAACTGAGTTCAAGAATTCCGGTCTTAATGACTATCTTGATGAACTTGGTATTACTCATGAATTATCTGCTCCTTATACTCCTCAGCAAAATGGCGTCGTGGAGCGCAAGAACAGAACTCTTGTTGAGATGGCTTGCACTATGCTTGATGAATACAAAACACCTCATCGGTTTTGGATTGATGCAATTGATACCGCGTGCCACATCATCAATAGAGTATATCTTCACAAAGCCTATGAACTCCTCACTGACAAGAAACCCAATGTGAGTTATTTCAAAGTCTTCGGTGCTAAATGTTGGATTAGAGATCCTCATCACAATGCTAAATTTGCACCGAAAGCACATGAAGGTTTTATGCTTGGTTACGGAAAGGACTCGCACACCTACAGAGTCTTCAACATCGCTCTTCACAAGATTGTTGAAACTGTAGATGTGCGGTTCGATGAAACTAATGGCTCACAAAGAGAGCACCTACCTTCTGTGATAGATGAACCAGCACCTGAAGATTCTATCAAGTTCAAGGCTTCTGAGGATGTCATTCCTACCGAAGAATCCACTGAAGAATTCATTCCAGAACGCGAAGATCGTCGAGCTGATGTATCTGAGGAAAATGCTGAAGAAAATTGTGTTGAAGAAAATGCTGATCAAATTACTCGACGACAACCAGCTCATCGTCGCGTTGCAAAAGAAGTGCAAGTTGAAAAGATCATCGATGACACTGAAGCACCAGGTCCTCTCACACGCTCAAAAGCTTCACATTTATCTAACTTTTGTGGGCACTATGCTTTTGTCTCTATCACAGAGCCCACTAAGGTAGATGAAGCATTTCTGGAGCCTGAGTGGATTCAGGCCATGCAAGAAGAATTACATCAGTTCGAGCTCAACAATGTCTGGGAACTGGTTAAACGTCCAGATCCTCGCAAGCATAATATCATTGGCACAAAGTGGATCTACGGCAACAAGCAAGATGAAAATGGCCTTGTGGTGAGGAATAAGGCACGACTTGTAGCTCAAGGCTACACACAGGTTGAAGGAATTGATTTCGATGAAACTTTTGCACCTGTTGCTAGACTTGAGGCTATTCGCATATTACTTGCTTATGCTAACCATCATAATATCACTTTATATCAAATGGATGTGAAAAGTGCATTCCTCAATGGTAAGCTTGAGGAAGAAGTATATGTTGCTCAACCCCCAGGTTTTGAAGATCCAAAGAATCCTGACAAAGTCTTCAGACTCAACAAGGCCCTCTATGGCCTCAAGCAGGCCCCTCGGGCATGGTATGATACTTGGAAGGAATTCTTCGTGAAGAATGGCTTCACACCCAGTTCACTCGACCCTACTCTCTTTACTAAATCTTATGATGGTGAACTGTTTGTGTGCCAACTATACGTTGATGATACTATCTTTGGCTGTACTGACCAACGTTATAGTGATGAATTTGCCTATATGATAAGTGAAGAATATCAAATGTCTATGATGGGAGAGTTGAAATTCTTCTTAGGTCCTCAAATTCGTCAATAGCACAATGGCATATTCATATCTCAGGAGAAATACCTCAAGGATGTTCTGAGGAAATTCGGCATGCAAGATTGCAAAGTAGTCAAAATTCCTATGCCCACAAATGGCCATCTATGCACTGATGAAAATGGTATTGACTTCGATCACAAGGTATACCGCTCCATGATTGGTTCTTTATTGTACTTATGTGCATCTAGGCCAGATATAATGCTTAGTGTTTGCATGTGTGCCCGATTTCAGGCTACACCGAAGGAATCACACCATAAGGCTGTGAAGCATATTCTTCAATATCTAGCTCACACACCAACACTAGGACTATGGTACCCCAAGGGCTCTACCTTTGATCTCATTGGATATTCTGACTCTGACTATGCTGGTGATCGTGTGGACCGCAAGTCAACATCTGGTACTTGTCATTTCCTCGGACGATCTTTAGTCTGATGGTCCTCGAAGAAACAAAACTACGTATCACTGTCTACTGCTAAAGCTTAGTATATTGCTGCTGGTTCTTTCTGTGCTCAATTGATGTGGATGAAGCAAACTCTCAAGGACTACGACATCAACATGAAGAATGTGCCTCTCTACTGTGACAATGAGAGTGCCATCAAGATTGCTCACAACCCAGTTCAGCACTCGAAGACAAAGCACATTCAGATTCGTCATCATTTTCTTCGTGATCATGTGTTGAAGGGCGACATTGCTATTGAACATGTGAAGACTGAAGAACAGCTAGCCGATATCTTCACAAAGCCCTTGGATAAGAAGAAATTTAGCAAGTTGCGGTGTGAGCTAAATATCTTAGAGTCTTCGAATGTTCTTTGAAAAGGACACACATCCTAACACTTATGCAAAATTGATGACTTAGATGTGCAACACATGAAGAAACGTTTTTCTTCAATCAATGAAGAATAACACTCTAAGTGTGAAGAAATTAATGAAGAATTTGATTCTCTGAACCCTACGACAATTGTACGCGGTGTCTGAAATCATCATTCTTATAAGGTGGGTCACGCCACCACAAAAGGTTGAAAATCTTCAATTTGAGTTTTTCCTCAGTTTTGAAATTCTTCAGTTTTTCAAATTCTTCAACTTTGCAAAATCTTCACTGTTTCCGTCGTCTTTCTTCATTGACTATATATATATATATATATATATATATATATATATATATATATATATATATATATATATATATATGTATATATATATATATATGGGTTTATGTCCTCTACATCATTCACTTATGGCTAATTCTTCAAGTTGCATTTTTTGCTAAGTGAATGTGATTGGACCCTTCCCCCTCTATGCTATACTCAACCCAATCTATTCACAAATTCTTCATGTGTGTTATATTTGAAACTCATTCAAAATCTTCACTGTGTCCTGTCAGCTGAAGAAATTGCGAACGAAACTTTAAAACTAATCTTATCCAAATTTTCGGTTTTGCCGCTCAAACCGTCTCGTATCCCACGATGGACTTATCTATTCACCCACGATCTAACACGATCTCCACTTTTCAGTACGTGGGTGACACATGTCAAGCGAATGAGAAGGGCCAGGGGCACATTCATCCTAGATCTTCGGGCGAACAGTTTTTCACTCCGACTATAAATACCCCCTCACCCTTCCTCACTTCCTTTACTCCGCTCGACCACTCTCTCTCTCGCTCGAGCTTCTCAAACCCTAGCGCCGCCGCTACTCCATCGTCGTCGGTGAGGAAGAGCTTCACTGCCTCGACCTCGTCGCCGTCGTACTCGTGCCGGCCGCAGAAATCTTCACTCCGCCACCGCCGTAGCTGTCTTCCTCCGCCAAGTTAGGGCGTGGAAGATCTGAACTGATGAGCTTCAAATCTACTCTTCTCAGTTCGTCGTGTTCTTCAACCAGGGTAATTAAAAGTTACTTTTACTTCCCTCCTTGATTCAAACTTTCACTACAAAATCTTCAAAGGTGTTTTTATTCTTCAAATCCTCACACACAAAACACCTCACGAGTCATCTATTCTTGATTCGTTTCACTAAGCATCAGTTTCTTCAAGATTCCTCAATTGTGTGGATCGTCGATCTATACAACTCTGGAACCTAAGACAAAGTACGCTTAGTGAAATTCTTCAAGACTCATCTGGTCAAATTCCTCAAACTTGTTCATTTTGAAAACCTTCTGAGAACGCATATGACCTCTTAAAATTCCTCACAACTATACTCTGTTCACAGGTACTCATGTCCGCTGCTGAATCGCTAGGTTCTCATCAACTTAACTCATTTGCAGCGTTTCTTGAAGAAAAGTTGCATACTTCTTCAGAGAATGCGATTGTTCAAATTCCTCATCTGAAGAATATGGCTGAAGGTAAGAAACCACAGAAAGGAGGAAAGAAGCCTGAGGTCATGACTGCTTTTGAGATCCCTGATGACATTTATAAGGACTATTGCACACCTGATGAGGCCAAGATCGGCAAAGAGAACAATAATCAGCGCAAGGTGCGCATATAGAAGATTGAAAGGAGATGGGCAAGAGAATGGAGGGAGTACAGATATGTAACTCCTAAGTACATGAAGAAATTCGCTCTAAATCCTCCATCCCCAAGAGCTCCATTGGCACCTGGCCAAGAAGCTGACCCCACCAGCATCAAGCGTGGTGAGGATTTTCCTGATGAATGGGCCAAGCGCCAAGCCAAGTTGGCTAGACAAGCCAAAGAAGCAGTGAGGAAATTTAATGAAGACTATGCTGCTACTGCTGCCAGAAAGGCCTCTGACAAGCCTAGAAAATCAATGGCAAAGAAGCCCGCTCACAAGCCAAGTGCTTCACCAATTGTGCCCTCACGGCCAAGTTCCTCAGCAATGCCCTCACGGCCAGAATCTTCAAAGCCCTCACGGCCAATTCCTCACACTGCTCCTGCTCCTCCAAAGTCCTCAGTTGCTCCGGCAAAGTCCTCAACACCTGTACATCTGGCCACATGCCAAAGGACTGCAGGCATCTCCATTGCCTCTGGTGTCTCAGCAAGTTCCTCAGCTGCTCCAAATTCTTCATCAGGCCCCACTCTGCTGAAGACAAAGGCCACTGCTGGACGAGGTCCTCGGCCGAGTCCGAAGAAGAAACAAGTTGCCTTCCATGTGCCATCTGACGATGAAGCTGATGATGATGAACTTGCAGAAATCATCAGAGACAGGCAAGAAAGAGCCGCTAGAGCCAAAGGCACAAGTGTGCCACTGCTTTTGGATCCTAAGGTGATCCTCGACTACATTGATCTCTGGCACAAGGACCCAAACACTCCTATGCCTGATTTTCATTTAACTCCTGGCCAAAGTCACGTGCTGACCCATTTCATCAATGAAGAGAAATGGAAATTTGAGAAGGCCAGGAAAATCAAGAAGGCTCAGTTCAGGAAAGAGAAGTTCCTGAAGAACAATGTTGTCAAAATGACACCTAATGAACTCCTCAAGATCCAGTCTGAGATCAAAACCCTCAACGACAATTTCAATTCTTATTATGCTGATTGGCAAGGAGCCAAAGTCAGGTTTGTTAAACTGACTGAGAAGTTCACCAACGTTGCAACCCCATCGCAACAAGAAATTCTTCAAGCTGAAGCCTCTCCTCAGCAAACTGAAGAACATGCCAGCACCGCTGATGATTTTCCAGCTGCTGAAAAATGCTAGTTCCAGGGCTGATGACTCCATTCCAGATGCTGAAGAAACTGCCAGGGCATCCACTAGTGGTGCGCCTGAAGAAAATGAAGAAGTCAAGCCAACTGCATCAGTTGCACCTGAGGAAATACAGACAGATTCCTCAGCTCCTCCTACGCCTACGCCAACTCCTACCCTTCCATCTGCATCAGATGTGAGGAAGACCAAGGCTGCAAAGAAAGCTGCAGTGAAGAAAAGGAAAGCAACATCTGCTTCAGATTCTTCAGCTCCGAAGAAAATGAAGATTATGACCAGCTCAATTGAGAATCCAATAGATGTTGTTCCGATTTCCACCATGCCATCAAAGGAAATTGTTCCTTATGGTGAAGAATATGTGATCCCTAGCGGATCTGATGAAGAAAATCATTCTGCTGCTTCGTCAGAGCAGATTGATGAAGAAATTGAAGTGGATGTGATCCCTTCAACACCTGTTGCTTCCTCGCCCATGCCTCAGTTCACAGCTGAAGAGGTGGCGTTGAAGAAGATGAAGACGTGGACATTGGATGCACCACACCTGTGATGAATGATGACTTTTGGGAAAGTCAGCATCCCAATTCTCCACACTTCACTCCACTATAGCAAATACATCAGTCCCCTGCACCAACTGTTCAAATGGGCTCTGAAGAAACTCATCCCACCTCGTATGTGCATGAAGAAATTCCAGCCACTAGTGCTGAAGAAACTGCTGCTGCTGATACCTTGAACATGCAGACTGCCAATAAAGAGGAACCAGAAATTCCTCAGCCTAAAGAACCGGAGATTGTGATTCCTGAGGTTGTGATGCAACTCGCTGACACTCCTGTGCCCAAGCCAAAGGATCCATTCTCAAAGAAGCAAAAGTTCAAGGCTGCTAATTTCTTCAACGAGCATGTGTTCTTCACTGACTATAATCCCTATGATTCTGCTCGCATAAGGAAGAGGCGTTTCTGGACTGCTAGTCAAGCAAACTTTTATTCCTCTGTGCTATTCGACAAAGACAAAGTCTTCGAGCATACACACATTCCTCACGTGGACATGGAATCTCTGCCGTGCTTCGAGCCAGTCCTCAGTGTTCTACACGATGCTGGATTGCTGAATTTCTGCACTGACATCTGTGATTGGAATGAAGAACTCATTCTTCAATTCTTTGCAACGCTGCACATCACAGGAAATTCTGAAGATGTGAACACGTGGGTGCTGGAATGGATGTCTGAAAATACTCACTACAAGGCACCAGCAACTGAATTGCTTCATGTCCTCCCACTCAGTCCTCCCCTTGATGGTGCTTGTTGCATCTACAATGAACCTGAGCTTACAAGTCATTACATGCAAGTGCTGATGAAGCCTTTGAAGCCAGGGCAGGCCCCACGAACCAAATTCCTCGTTAAGGAATTACTATATGTGCCTCAGACTGTCTATCGCATTCTGACGAAGACAATGAGTCCTATCAAAGGCCATGACTCAAATGATGAAGAAGTCATTGGCATCATGAAGAATATGCTTTTCAATATCATTCATGACGTTCCCGTCAACTTCCATGATTTCTTCATGAGGACTCTGGCAAATATTGCTATGTCACCATTTGAGCTGAAGCCTTATGCACCATGGATTATGAGATTCATCAGGACAAGGTCTTCACTCAACTACAAGGATGATACTCTGAACCATGGCAGTTTCTTGACTCCAATTGAAGTCCTCAAATGGACATTTTCCCCAGCTGATGACAAAGTCAAGGCAACTGCTGTGATAGATGAAGGCATTCGTCCATTGGATGGCAATTTCGCAAGGCTGCATCCTACTCCACCAATGATGACTCTGCCACACATGATTCTGCCGCCAACACCTCTGCCAAGCAAATTCCTCAAGCCACAGCACCCAGGGTGATGACTGATCGTGAGTTACTCCTCAGTCTTCATCAGAAAGTTGATCACAATCATAAATGGGTCAAGCGTTAGTTTGGTTTAATTCTTCACAACATGACCTCCACCCACAATGCAGTGAAGAAAAACCAATACTACCTCCATGAAACCTTCAACCGTACCTGAGCTATTCTATCTCATATCTACAGCGCAGAAGATTTGAAGAGCATGGGTCTCAAGAAAGAATTTGACTGGTCTGCACTTCCACCGAAGAAATTCAAGAAGGTCAAGGTTCCTTCCTTAGAAGCCAGCTCCTATTCTTCATCGCGCGCCACTAATGAAAATGAAGACTTGGACGACACTGCGGCAGGCCCTACTACGACAACCAACCCCGACAACGCTGGCGCTCCTCCATCAACTTGATATTCTTCAGGGGCGTTAGTGCTCAGTTTCGATCCTTTTGGTCATTCGATGACAAAGGGGGAGAAATCTGAGTTAGTCTTCAAGCGGGTCTATTATATGGGCGTTCTTTTGCTAAGTTACAACTCTCACTCTTCTGAAACTTTTATTGGATCGAGTTGTAATCTTAAACCCAATGGTGCTCTGATACTTTTGATGCACAGTGCTCTGATGCTTTTGATGCGTTATTCTGCATGCTTGTTCCTCGTTAATATTATTGCACGCATGCTGAATCTCTTCAGGCACCATATTTCATCATGCATTTCAAATTCTTCATATTATATGTCAAATGCATGTATGAATTACAAGATATAGGGGGAGATCTCCATGATTCAACTCTTCAAGTGTGCATTGCTTCAAAAGCAAATTCCTCACTATGCACATCTTCAGGGGAGTTCTTCTATATCTTGCAATCAAATTCCTCAATTTTAGTACTTACACTTCATATGTTTATCCCCGTTGAAAACTTAACCTATATTGTCATCAATCACCAAAAAGGGGGAGATTGTAAGTGCATCTAGTGCCCCTTAGTGATTTTGGTGTATTGAAGACTTATAGGTTAAGTGACTAATGTGTTTATGAGTGTACACAAGTCTATAAGTCTATGAGGAGTTTGATATTTACAGAGAAAGTCGACCCCTAAAAATGAATATCTTCGACTAAAGATTTTTTATTCCTGAAGACTTTCATGAAGACTTTGAAAGTGAAGAAATTGGTGTGTCCGTGAAGACTTGATATTCATGCAAGGAATATGAAGCTTGAAGACTTTCATTTTCATAGTTTTGTTTTTCTCTTTCTTGAGTCATAGGAAACACCGTACTATTAAAGTGGGTCGAGGAAATACTAAGGAAAATTTTCCATGTGATGCTCAACTCAAAATCCTACACCTACCAATCCCTTCGAGTGAAGCCATTGGAAATCTCATACAATTCAGTCAATTTCTTCAGTGACAGAGACAAAGTTCTTCTGGTCACTGAGGAATTTGTTCTGAGTGAGGAGTTAGGAATTTGCCAGTGCGGATTGCCTACACTGTGAGGAACATGATAGCCCTGAGGAATTTGAGAGTCAAATTTCCGACCGTTGCTGTGCTTCGCGCCAGCTGTCCCAAAATATCTTATCCACATAACGGTCATATCATTGAAGGGCATTTATGTCTTATCATGTCGGGCTGCTGCCTAGGCTATAAATAGCCGCCCCCTACAACCACTAGCTGGTTGGCTGCTCCGAGAGAAACTGACACTTGTCATTTGAGAGAAAACCATCCTTCGAGGACTTTGAGCGAAAACCATCGAGTGAGGAAAATCCAAACCCAAACACCCACAAACCCAAAGTGATTGAGCATCACTGAAGAGATTGATCCTGCGTGGATCTGACGCTTGTTACCTTTGAAGACTGTGCTTCTTCCAGACGGTTAGGCGTCATGGTCTAGAGCATCCAAGAGGAATTGTGGATCGCCGAGTGACCAAAGTCTGTGAAGGTTTGGAAGTTGCCTGAAGACTTACCACGATTGATTGGACGAGGTCTGTGTGACCTTAGTTCAAGGAGAATACGGTGAGGACTTGGTGTCCCGAGCTGCGTGCTCAGCGACTGGGTATCCGGGACTATGTGTCCTCGAGTTTAAATACTCAGCCGCTCCAACCAGACGTACAACTGACACAGTAGTTGGAACTGGTCTACCAAATCATTCTCTTCACCAACCCTACTGGTTCTATTTCCTCAACTCTTTCATTTCCTCATTACTGTGTTGAGTGTTTGTTCATATCTGTGTTTGAAGACTTTGACTTAAGACTTTCTCAATTTCCTCAGTTCAATTTCTTCAGTCTGTTTGTCTTCATCTTGTGTTATCCTGTGTTTACGCTTTCTGTACTCTGTGATTGTCTTCATTTCATCATGATGACTATGTGTGTATTCTGCTATGCTTACTTCTGAGTACTTATTCCGCTTCAAGTAGTTCTTCGCTAAGGAATTTCCTCACCGGCAAATTCCTCAGTGAAGAATTCATAAAAATCGCCTATTCACCCCCCCTCTAGTCGATATAACGCACTTTCAAATCCCCGTTGGTCCGGGCTGTTAACGGGTTTTTGGATCCAAACCGAAACCCGATAGCTTAACGATGACCCGCTACGGTGGATGCCATGTGTCGGTTACCCTTGATGAAAGCACTTCCATG
This sequence comes from Triticum dicoccoides, assembly GCF_002162155.2. Classification (NCBI taxonomy): domain Eukaryota; kingdom Viridiplantae; phylum Streptophyta; class Magnoliopsida; order Poales; family Poaceae; genus Triticum; species Triticum dicoccoides. The sequence goes on from NC_041391.1 coordinate 238,695,513, forward strand.
ACGCGACATTTATCGTCATGGAAGCGGACACTTCCGTGATGATAATTTTGATATTGTCATGGAACACTTCTACGACAGCACAAGTATGACTATCTTGATTCTATCATAAAATTGTCATGGATGTACATGCATGACAAAAACGTGACCTACTGTGACGAACACGTATCATCACAGAAGTGTATTTTTTGTAGTGTATGCATGAGGCATTCCTATAGAGTCATATTTTGTTCTAGAATTGATTTGTAATTTTTGAGTTGTAAGTAAATAAAAGTGTGATGATCATCATTATTAGAGCATTATCCCATGTGAGGAAAGGATGATGGAAGCTATGATTCCCTCACAAGTTGGGATACTCTCCGGACTTTACAAAAAAAAGAGGCCAAGGAAGCCCAAATAAAAAAGAGAGTCTTAAACAATCCCAACAAAAATAGAGAAAAAAACGAGAGAAAAGAGAGAAGGGGCAATGCTACTATAGTTTTACCACACTTGTGCTTCAAAGTAGCACCATGATCTTCATGATAGAGAGTCCCCTATGTTGTCACTTTCATATACTAATGGGAATTTTTCATTATAGAACATGGCTTGTATATTCCAATGATGGGCCTCCTCAAATTGCCCTAGGTCTTCGTGAGCAAGCAAGTTGGATGCACACCCACTTAGTTTCTTTTTGAGCTTTCATACACTTATAGCTCTAGTGCATCCGTTGCATGGCAATCCCTACTCACTCACATTGATATCTATTGATGGGCATATCCATAGCCCGTTAATACGCCTAGCTGATGTGAGAGTATCTCCTTCTTTTTTGTCTTCTCCACAACCACCATATTCTATTCCAGCTATAGTGCTATATCCATGGCTCACGCTCATGTATTGCGTGAAAGTTGAAAAAAATTGAGAATACTAAAGTATGAAACAATTGCTTGACTAAAACCGGGGTTGTGCATGATTTAATACTTTGTGTGATGAAGATGGAGCATAGCCAGACTATATGATTTTGTAGGGATAACTTTATTTGGCAATGTTATTTTGAGAAGACATGATTGCTTTATTAGTATGCTTGAAGTATTATTGTTTTTATGTCAACATTAAAATTTTGTTTTGAATCTTATGAATCCGAATATTGATGCCACAATAAAGAAAATTACATGGATAGATATGTTATGTAGCATTCCACATCAAATATTCTGTTTTTATCATTTACCTACTCGAGGACGAGCAGGAATTAAGCTTGGGGATGCTTGATACGTCTCCAAGGTATCCATAATTTTTGATTGTTCCCTGCTATTATATTATCTATTTTGGATTTTTTATATGCATTAATATGCTATTTTATATTATTTTTTGGACTAACTTATTAACCTAGAGACCAGTGCCAGTTTCTGTTTTTCCCTTGTGTTTGAGTTTTACAGAAAAGGAATATCAAACGGGGTCCAAATGGAATACAACTTTCGCGATGATTTTTCTTGGACCAGAAGACACTCGTAGGACTTGGAGATGAAGTCAGAGGAGTCCCGAGGCGGCGACAAGCCTGAGGGGCGCGCCCTAGGGGGGCGCCCTGAGGGCTTGTGGGCCCCTCAGAGCTCCTCCAACTCTAAATTTTGGCCTATAAATTCCCAAATATTCCCAAACGACCAGAAGCATCCACCAAAATACATTTCCACTGCCTTAACCTTTTGTACCCGTGAGATACCATCTTGGGGCCTTTTCCGGCACCCTATCGGAGGGGGATTCGATCATGGAGGGCTTCTACATCAACTGTATTGCCCTTCCGATTTATGATCAATTTATCTATGGATATTATTTGAGTCTTCTCTGAATTCTTATATGCATGATTTGATATCTTTGTACTTCTCTTTGAATTATCGGTTTGGTTTGGCCAACTAGATTGGTTCTTCTTGCCATGGGAGTGGTGCTTAGTTTTGGGTTCAATCTTGCGGTGTCCTCACCCAGTGACGAAGTAGGGGTAGCGAGGCGCGTATTGTATTATTGCCATCAAGGGTAAAAAGATGGGGTTTTCATCATATTGCTTGAGTTTATCACTCTACATCATGTCATCTTACTTAATGTTTTACTTTATTCTCTTGAACTTAATACTCTAGATGCATGCTGGATAGCAGTCAATGTGTGGAGTAATAGTAGTAGATGCAGAATTGTTTCGGTCTACTTGACACGGACGTGATGCCTATATTCATAATCATTGCCTTGGATATCGTATAACTTTGCGCTTTTCTATCAATTGCTCGACAATAATTTGTTCACCCACCATATGTTTTCTTTCAAGAGAGAAGCCTCTAGTGAAACCTATGGCCCCCGGGTCTGTTTTCCATCATATATTTTCAGATCTATAAACCAAAAAACCCAAAAATACCTTGCTGAGTTTTATTTACTTTTATCTTGTTTTACATTTTAGTAATATTTCATATCTATCTCTATTAGATCTCATCCTTGCAAGTGATCGTGAAGGGATTGACAACCCCTTTATCACGGTGGGTGCAAGTGTTTGATTGTTTATGCAGGTGCATAGATTGGAGACTTGCGTGTACCTCCTATTGTATTGATACCTTGGTACTCAAACTGAGGGAAATACGTATCTCTAGTTTGCTACATCACCCTTTCCTCTTCAAGGGAAAAACCAACACAAGCTCAAGAAGTAGAGAGACATCAAACACTCGAAGCGAGGTGGTGCCGGACTTAATATGTAGAGATGACGGAGAAAGTCAGGCCTTCGGTCGAGTAACCGGTTTATTACACGAGATGTGTATACCCAGCTGTTCGAAGAGCAAGATAAAAGGAAAAGTAAAGGAAGAGACCCCAATAATGCGGATGCCCAAACACCGTAAAATATGTTTTTATTTTCCATAAGCTCTGGACGTCTTTCAGTACAATTCAAACTGTTGAGGCATTTATGGTCATGAAAAAGAAAATTTAACAAAGGAAGGTTTACATAAGGCCTTGATGTGTGGGTTGAAGCCTCAATTGTGCCTTGCTCCATGTCTACGTCTTTCCTTCTACGAGGTGGAGAGGGGCGAATTGGAGATCTATTTAAAACATCGTGTGCTGGAGAGGGGTGCCTTCAAAAGGGACCTTGAGATGTAATCTTGCCGTTGTAGCTTGACGCTGAGCGAGTCCGAAGTCCTGCTCGTTGTCGTCCATGGATGTGTTGATATGACAGTTCGGTTAAGCCAAACACATGGTGTTATAGAGCCCCACGGCCACCCATGCTATCATGAGCACAAAGTTGTGCTGACGAGGCACGTAACGTGTGGGGAAGGCGGGCATTCCGTGGGGAGTGTATCCCTATTTGCAATGAACGCATGCGGGTTCCCATGACGGGGCTCGGGCTCGGGCCCGTTTAAGTGTATCTTTTGCCTTACGGCAGGGCTAGTACCTTGACCTATTGGCGATGCACTGGTCTTTGGCTGCCAGAGCTATCTTGTGTTCCTCAGTTTGGAGTGAGCGCTCCGTGTTGCTATTAATCATTATGATGCATGGGTGCAGAGACCTGTAGTACAAACGGTTTTTAACCCCTTTCCATGACGGCATTTGGAATCGTCGCCAAGTGAGTGTGGGCGATGGGGGGGTGCTTCCCACACGACCTAGAAACCGTCGGGGATAGGCCCTCCTGGCACACAGGTTGGGGCAAAATGAGATCGTGTGCGATCTTGCGAGGCATCAAAACCCAATCATTTCCGTTCGTATGTACATCCCACATGGTGAGTCCCAGAAAAACATTTCTGTTTGTATGTATATCAAACACAGTTTTTTGTGTTGAAACGTTTATGCAAGGTGGCCTAATGCAAACAGTTATCTGCCAGAAGTTGTGTGTGATTGTTATTTGATCGAACACGACTACTTTCTAGAAACCATGTCGGTTGTTTGAGTTCATCGCTCATGGTGCTATCTGAGTAACCGTATGCAATAGCAAACCCCAATAAGTAGGGTAATTAGCTTATTATTGATAATCCACGTAGTAATCAAATTGATATTTCTTATATAACACACCAGATATTTCATATCCGTATAACGGCAACCAGGATTTCATAATCAAACTACATTAGATAGCTTCGGCACTCAGTTATGCCATTACAGAATAGCACCAAGTTTCACATGCAACATCGAAAACCTTTGTAAAGTAGCATCATACATGGTAAATAGACAGATGAATCTCATCTAGGAAACTGCAAAAGCGGAAGGCAAATATTGAGTCTTCAATGATGTTGAATGTGCTTGCATCTTTAGGCCAGTGGCTATGGATAATTGCCCGCCCAACCTTCATCCTCTTCAGGAAGACTTCAACATTGTACCATGGGTGTTGAATGAATACCTTCCTCGCCTCTTGACCATGCAGGTGGTTTGAGAGGTAATCAACGGTGAACTGCATGAAAAGTACTGAAAACAAAGATATGCATAAATCACTGTTATCAATTTTAAAATGGCGCAAGGGTAAAAACAAGGTAAAAGAGTTAGTACCATCCTATAGTTGACTGATGTCTTCTTTGTTGTGCAAACAAAGATCTTGCTGTTATTCGTTGCAAGTTTCTTCATCCTAACAATCTTTCTGAGTTTCTTGACTTTTTCGGATTACGGGTTCCGCAAACCCTTGAAAGGTTCGAACTCTTGGGTGCGTGCAGAGATCTCAACCTACCCAGCCTACCTACTCGCAATTCTCCTAAGCCTAGCGCGACGAGCTCAAAGAGACAAAGAGATACAATAGTTTATCCTAGTTTGGGCCACCTTGCGGTGTAATACCCTACTCCAGCGTTTTGGTGGATTGCCTCGAAGGGTCGAGGATGAACTAGTACAGTGGATGAACTGGCCTCAAGAGGTGAGGTGTTCTTGAGAACAAGAGAGCTGGTGAGGTGGTCCGGTGAGAATGGACCCGATCTCCCCCCAAACTAGATGCCTCTCTATGGTGGTGGCTAAGTCCTATTTATAGTGGCCTTGGTCCTCTTCCCAAATATTGGCGGGAAGGGATCCCACAACGGCCGGATTTGAAGGGGACAAGTAGTACAGCTTATCCTAACAAAAGTAGTCTTCGCCTGCGAAAAGCCCCTGGTTGTGACGCTGCGGTGGGCTCGGTGATGACCTCCATCCTCCCGTCCTGGCGGTTTTGGTCTTGTTGCACCAGAATGGAAACCTTTGGCTGATTCCTCGGGACTCCGCGCCTGTGGCTTGCCTCCCTTGCATCGAAAAGGAAATTGGCGCTCTGCGCCCGCTGGCGCCTGCCTGGCCTTGGTCATGACGGCTCACGTCAGCTGAGCCTCATGAGGTACACCTTGCATACAACTCTCCGCCCCTCGGGAGCCAGCCTGAGGAGGCCGATCCCCTTGGGGGTCTTGGCATCGTCCGCCTCGCGAGGGTCTTGTGCTGTTGATGTTGAAGCTAGGTCGTACCAGGCCGTCGATGGAGCCACGTGGTGGGCCGCAGGCAGGCAAGTCTGGATATCCCCATATCCAGAACGCCAATAGTAGCCCCTGGTCGCAAGGTGCGCTCGGACTTGGCTTCCAGGCGAAGCCAAAGGGCAAGTGCGGAGCGCCGCGGGCCCTAATCGCCTGCGGCCTTGATGACGTGTGGTGGTTGCTGGGACGTGGGCGTCTCCCCTTCCCCATGCCGCCTCGGCAACTGTTTCCGTCTGACAAAAGGGTTGCCCTCTGTTGTCGGGCTTTCATTGCCTCCTCTTCGTCTTGCTCCAGATCCCCTTCTCCCAACACCGAAAGAACTCACCAGATCTGTCGATTTTCTCCTACAATCTTCCGCCCAATGGCTGCTGAGAAGACCAAAGCCTCAGCCTTGGCTGCTGGCTTTGCCTGGTATGAGCCGGTGTTGTTCGCGCCCTCTGTCGTCGAGGAGAAGCTCCAGACTGCGCTTCTCCTGACAGCAAGCAGGGACAACGAGTGGAAGGAGACTGTGCTCCGGGTCATCGCCGCTGCGCCGGAACCCGCAAATAGTACCCTCTACACCCTTTCTTCCTGCATAGCATCTACTCGGGGCTGGTGCCCCCATTCTCCCGCTTCTTCTACAATGTTCTTCACCATTATGGCCTCCACGCACTCCATATTCATCCCAACTCCATCCTCCTCCTGTTTATCTTTGCCTTCTAATACGAGGCGTTCGTGGGGGTGATGCCCTCCGTCGCCATGCTCTGCCACTTCTTCTTCCTCCGCATGAGTGGTGACCATCCTGCTGGGTGTGTCGGCTTCGTTGCAGGCCGGGGCGGTAACATGATCTCCCGCACCGGGAAGAAGGTGGAGGATGCCCTGAAGAGGTGGGTTCTAATGGATGCCAAGTGCTCGCAGGATTTGCTGGAGCTGCCAACCGAGTTCCCCTCCTCCGGGAAGGGGTGGCTCTCTGAGAAGATCACCAACCCTTCCCTGCGGCCGTTGATGAAGAAGATGGAGGAGGACATGAAGAGCAAGAAGCTGATGGGGTCCATGATCGTCAAGGAGTTCTTGATGCAGCGCCTAGCGTCGCTCCAAGATCGCCCCCGCCCCTTGTGGAAGCTTGGGGGCGTCGATGACAAGATTCGCCAGTGCCAGGACGCCCTTCCCGAGGAGGAGCTAAGCAAGGTGCTGCTTTACGTGACTGGAAAAGACCCAAGCGGTCCTCCAGAGGATTGGCTCCCGCTGTACTGTAGAGTCGATGGGGAGGAGGTTGCTACTGCCATGCCGGTCTTCGATGAGTTCGGGCTCATGCGGGCGGGGCCTCCCCTGCCACCTACCTCCTTGGTTGACCTGTCCTCCGGCGATCAATCCTCGGAGGCCACCGAGGACGAGGGCGAGGAGGGAATCCTCTGTCTAGAGGCAGGGGGAGCTCCTCCGTGACTTCACTGACGATGATGATGACGATGCGCCTCCGATGGTGGAGCTGGCTCGCCCCTCTAGGGTCACCATGAGGTCCAGGGTGGCCTCCTCGAAGCAGCCCAAGCAGTCGGCCGCGAAGGAAGGCAGAACTGCACTGATCCCCCCGGGCAGCGCTCCGCCTTCGCCAGCAGCGTCCCGACTAGTGCCGACCACGAGTTCCCCTGCTCCCAAGAGTGCGGATCCGACTGCCCCGGCTCGGCCCCCATTGCTGAGCCTGAAGAGGAACTACATCTACTCCGACCAGTGAGTCTCTTCCCTTGGTCCTGTCATTGATTCCTGACGCAATGCTTAGCTTCTTCGTCTGTCATTAGGCAGCAGTCATCGAAGAAGCAGAAGGAGGGCGCGGGAGTTGCCATGGTCGAGCGCTTCGAAGTGGTCGCCGCAGCCCTGGTGAAGGAGAGCGCTGCGGCCCCTGCAGCTCCGGCGCTGGTGTCGTCTCCCCAGTGTGCAGAAGCCCGTCCTCAGGAGGTGCCGGCGCCTTCAGCGGGGCTGAACCTGTTGGCACCCATCCTTGCTACGGCTGCCGAGGTCGCCCAGCCTCCAGAGCCCCCGGTCCTTCCTGCTGCAGTGGTTTCTCCTGCCCTGGCGCCGAGGACGTCTTCTCTTCTGCCCGTCGTGCAGCTGGGCCCTGGTGCCCCTGCCACCTCTGGGGCCCTAGAGGAGGCAAGGGCAGCGCTGGACCTCCTCCATGGTGAACTTCGGGGCCCGGACCGGCGCGCAATATTAGGACGCCTGGGGCTGATTTCTGGATGGCTCCAGGCCGACGCGTCCGTCCGTGCAGCCTTTGGCTCCATAGAGGAGGCATAGAATGTGTCTGGGGTGGCTGCCGCCGCGCGCGACTTGGCGCGAAAGGAGGCCACGGAAGCCGAGGATCGGTGCCACATGGTGGAGGCTGAACTAAAGGCTCTTCAGGACCAACAGGCCTCCCAGGCCGGCCAGCCCCAGGAATGTGAGGAGAAGCTGACGGCCGAGGAGACTGGCGTTGCCGATCGAGATGCCGAGCTGAAGAAGGATGCCCTGGAGTAGGTTGCGGAGCACGACCGCCTGACAATGCTGAAGGAGGAGGCAGAGGTAGCCCAAGCTTCCCTTATCGAGGCCAAGGAAGCGGCCACCATGGAGCGCAGCACCCTTACCTCCCTCAAGGCGAGGTTCCACAAGGCTCAGTGGTCGCTCTTCGGGGACGATCTGAAGAAGGCGACCGTGACGGCCCCGAGGGAGAGCTCTGCCGCTCTGCTCCCTGAGGTTGTGGCAATGCTCGAGGATGTTGTCGACGGGTTTGGTTCTTTGTTGGAAGGTGAGGCTCGCTTGCTTTCTTCCTCAGCCCCTATGTGCGTCTTCAGCCATCTCTATCTCTGAGACGCCGGCTTCGACTTCTCCTCCTTCCTCGATCCTGTGGACTCCAACTCCCAGGACGCTGCTGGTGTCGCCATTAAGGGCTCCGTGGACGCCCTGCTGAGCAAGTTCCTTGTCGTCGGTCCCTCGACCGGGGCCGAGGGGACGGCAACATGCCTAACGACGGGGCTCCACTGGCGGGTGACGGCGGCAGCCAGGGCTGAAGAGGTGGCTTGGTGACGCTGCTCCTTCTCGTTCATCCTGTATCATGTAGCATGCCTCGTGAGGCGTTTAAGACTGTTTGCTTGGGACAATATGTTTTGTAATAATTAGATTATGGTCCTTTGATTTTTTTCGTTTGCTTTATTGTTCTGCATCGGCAGAGCCCAACCCCGCGCATACCTCGGGCGTCGTTGGGTTGTCTGGATCACCAGGACGAGCCCAAGGGATGAGGGGCTACGTGACTAGTTAGGCTCCTGAGACGCGATGCTCAGGAGTCCTTCTTGACATGCGAACAACTTAGGAAAAAGTGCAAAGGCAAGCCTTGGTGTTCTGCTTCGGCAGGGCCCCACCCCGCGCATACCTTAGCTGCCATTGGGTCGTCCAGATCGCCAGGACGATCCCAAGCCTTGGTGTTCTGCTTCGGCATGGCCCCACCCCGCGCATACCTTAGCTTCCATTGGATCGTCCAGATCGCCAGGACGACCCCAAGGGGTGAGGGGCTACGTGGCCAGTTAGGCTCCTGAGACGCAATGCTCAGGGGTCCCCCTTGACGTACGAATGGCTTAGAAAGGGCGAAAGTCAGGTCTTGGCATTCTACGTCGGCAGGGCCCGGTCCCACGCATACCTCAACCGCCGTTAGGTCGTGCGGATCACCAGGACGAGACCAAGGGGTGAGGGGCTACGTGGCCAGTTAGGCTCCTGAGACACGATGCTCAGGAGTCCCCCTTGACGTATGAACCGACCATCATACCTTTCCTCGCTGATACGTCTCCGTCGTATCTATAATTTTTGATTGTTCTATGCCAATATTATTCAACTTTCATATACTTTTGGAAACTTTTTATACTATTTTTTGGGACTAACATATTGATCCAATGCCCAGTGCCAGTTCATGTTTGTTGCATGTTTTATGTTTTGCAGAAACCCAATATCAAACAGAGTCCAAACGGGATAAAAACGGACGGAGAATTATTTTGGAATATTTGTGATTTTTGGGAGGAAGAATCAGCACGGATCTGGGCGAAGGTTTCGATCCAATCGGAGTTACGGATCTCCGGATATAAAAGAAACGGTGCCAGGGCAAAATCTGAGAACGCAGAAATAGAGAGAGACAGAGAGATAGATCCAATCTCGGAGGGGCTCTCGCCCCTCCCACGCCATGGGATCCAAGGACCAGAGGGGAAATCCTTCTCCCATCTAGGGAGGAGGTCAAGGAAGAAGAAGAAGAAGGGGGCCCTCTCCCCCTTGCTTCCGGTGGCGCCGGAACGCTCTCGGGGGCCATCATCATCACCGCGATCTTCACCAACACCTCCGCCATCTTCACCAACATCTCCATCACCTTCCCCCATCTATATTCAGTGGTCCACTCTCCCGCAACCCGCTGTACCCCCTACTTGAACATGGTGCTTTATGCTTCATATTATTATCCAATGATGTGTTGCCATCCTATGATATCTGAGTAGATTTTTGTTGTCCTATCGGTGATTGATGAATTGCTATGATTGGTTTGAGTTGCATGTTTTATTATTGGTGTTGTCCTATGGTGATCTCCGTGTCGCGCAAGCGTGAGGGATCCCTGCTGTAAGGTTTGTAATATGTTCATGATTTGCTTATGGTGGGTGGCATGAGTGACAGAAGCACAGACCCGAGTAAGTAGGTTGTTTGCGTATGGGATAAAGGCGACTTGATACTTTAACGCTATGGTTGGGTTTTACCTTAATGATATTTAGTAGTTGCGGATGCTTGCTAGAGTTCCAATCATAAGTGCATATGATCCAAGAAGAGAAAGTATGTTAGCTTATGCCTCTCCCTCAAATGAAATTGCAATAGTGATTACCGGTCTAGTAAAGTAGTCAATTGCTTAGGGACAATTTCACAACTCCTACCACCACTTTTCCACACTCGCTATATTTACTTTATTGCTTCTTTATCCAAACAACCCCTAGTTTATATTTATGTGCTCTTTATTATCTTGCAAAGCTATCCAACAACACCTACAAAGTACTTCTAGTTTCATACTTGTTCTAGGTAAAGCGAACACTAAGCGTGCGTAGAGTCATATCAGTGGTAGATAGGACTTGAGAGGATATTTGTTCTACCTTTAGCTCCTCGTTGGGTTCGACACTCTTCCTTATCAAAAGAGGCTACAATTATGCCCTACACTTGTGGGTTATTAAGACCTTTTTTTGGCACCGTTGACGGGGAGTCATAGCATGGGGTGAATATTCTCGTGTGTGCTTGTTTTCTTTATCACTAAGTAATTTTTATTTTTCGTTCTTAGTTGTTCTTTATCTTTAGTTATGGATATGGAACACGAAATACCAAAAAAATTAGGTGTACTTGCTACTCGTGGAGATGGGGAACCTCCTAAAACCCTTGATGCTCGTTATGTGAAAGAAATTATGTACTACTTTGATAATCCTGAGAAAACCCCATTCAATTTTGTTATGGGAGACAAGTTGGATCAACGTGAATAATTTATGGATTATCGCTTGACACAAAAAGGGAAACTATTATGGGATCAAATTTATATGTTATATTGGTATGCTAGGCAACTATGCTTGAGATATGATTATACTTGTTGCTCTAGGATGAAGGTTCCACACCTTCTCTTTTCATGCAAATTCAATGATAATAAAACCTTAGCTTCTTATGCTAATGGTAGATATGATTACTACGATGTGGAACAAATAGAAGAATTCGTTGCTTTTATGGGTGCTTATGAGATTGAATCTATGTTTAAAGAGTTTCAAGATTTTGATGATTCGGTTTATAGACCTGAAAATTTTGCTATACTTAGATATTGCAATGAAAATTATGAATACAATTCCAATATTGATGCATTTATTGAGAAAGTCTCCGCTGTCCAAGAAGAGAATAATATTTTGCAAGAAGCTATGGAAGAAGAAATTAATGAAAATGTGAGCTCATTGGATGAAAAAGATAATGAGGAGAGCGAAGAACAAAAGGAGGAAGAGCGGATTAGCTACCCGTGCCCACCTTCCAATGAGAGTAACTCTTCAACTCATACATTGTTTGATTTCCCTTCGTGCTTACCGAAGGATGATTGCTATGATGATTGTTATGATCCCGTTGATTCTCTTGAAATATCCCTTTTTGATGATGCTTGTTATGCTTGTGGCCAAGATGCCAATATTAATTATGCTTATGGAGATGAACTTGCTATAGTTCCTTATGTTAAACATGAAATTGTTGCTATTGCACCAACGCATGATAGTCCTATTATCTTTTTGAATTCTCCAAACTACACTATATTGGAGAAGTTTGTGCTTATTAAGGATTATATTGATGGGTTGCCTTTTACTACTACACATGATAATTTTGATAGATATAATATGCATGTGCTGGCTGCTCCTACTTGCAATTATTATGAGAGAGGAACTATATCTCTACCTCTCTATGTTTCCAACACGATAAAATTGCAAGAAACTGCTTATACTATGCATTGGCCTTTACTATGTGTGCATGAATTGTTCTTTTATGACATGCCGATGCATAGGAAGAGAGTTAGACTTCGTTGTTGCATGATATATGTTACTTTGTGCTCACTATTAAATTACAAATCATTGTTAATTAAAATTGGCTTTGATATACCTTGGGATCCGGGTGGATCCATTACTTGAGCACTTTATGCCTAGCTTAATGGCTTTAAAGAAAGCGCTGCCAGGGAGACAACCCGGAAGTTTTAGAGAGTCATTTATTTCCGTTGAGTTCTTTTATAAAGTTTAAAAAACAAAAAAAAAATAAAGAGGGGAACTCAAAACTTTTCAAAAAGGAAAGTGAAAGTGAGAAAGACAAGCATTGTTGAAGTGGGAGAGCTCCTTGAACTTTGTTCATGCTCACGGAAACTTTGTGAATCTCAATTACAGAAACTTTTCATCAAAAATAATTATCCCCTTGTACAATTCCATTGTATTATAAAAATAATGTGCCAAGGTTTGCCTTTAGGATGTTTACAATGCTTGTTGGTTTGTACGGTGCAGGATAGAAACTTTGGCTGTAGTACGCGATTTTACGTTTTTAACTGGAAAGTCGAATGGTTCGGATTCTTTTTGCAATGTCTTTCTGTACACATTGTTTATGTTTCCTAATTTTGGTAGAATTTTTGGAGTAACAGAAGTATGGTGAATGTTCAGATTGCTACAGACTGTTCTGTTTTTGACAGATTCTGTTTTTGATGCATAGTTTGCTTGTTTTGATGAAACTATCAATTTATATCAGTGGATTAAGCCATGGAAAAGCTATATTACAGTAGACACAATGCAAAAACAAAATATTAATTGGTTTGCAACAGTACTTAGAATAGTGATTTGCTTTCTTATACTAACGGATCTTACCGAGTTTTCTGTTGAAGTTTTGTGTGGATGAAGTGTTTGATCGAGGAGGTCTCGATATGAGGAAAAGGAAGAGAGGCAAGAGCTCAAGCTTGGGGATGCCCAAGGCACCCCAAGTAAATATTCAAGGAGACTCAAGTGTCTAAGCTTGGGGATGCCTCGGAAGGCATCCCTCTTTCTTCAACAAGTATCGGTATGTTTTCGTATTCGTTTCGTTCATGCGATATGTGCAAGTCTTGGGGCGTCTTTTGCACTTAGTTTTCACTTTTCTTTTATGCACCATGCTGGTATGAGATAGTCCTTTGTTGACTTATAGAATGCTCATTGCACTTCACTTATATCTTTTGAGTATGGCTTTATAGAATGCTTCATGTGCTTCACTTATATCATTTGAAGTTTGGATTGCCTGTTTCTCTTCACATAGAAAACCACCATTTGCAGAATGCTCTTTTGCTTCACTTATATTTGTTAGAGTGCGGACATATCTTTTGTAGAAAGAATTAAACTCTCTTGCTTCACTTATATCTATTTAGAGAGATGACAGGAATTGGTCATTCACATGATTAGTCATAAAATCCTACATAAACTTATAGATCTCCGAATATGATATGTTTGATTCCTTGCAATAGTTTTGCGATATAAAGATGGAGATATTAGAGTCATGCTTGTGGGTGGTTGTGGATTGTAGGGACACTTGTGTTGAGGTTTGCAAGTCCCGTAGCATGCACGTATGGTAACCGTTGTGTGACAAATTTGAAGCATGGGGTTTTTCTTTGATTGTCTTCCTTATGAGTGGCGGTCGGGGACGAGCGATGGTATTTTCCTACCAATGTATCCCCCTAGGGGCATGCGTAGTAGTACTTTGCTTCGAGGGCTAATAAACTTTTGCAATAAGTACATGAGTTCTTTATGACTAATGTGAGTCCATGGATTATACGCACTCTCACCCTTCCACCATTGCTAGCCTCTTCGGTACCGTGCATTGCCCTTTCTCACCTTGAGAGTTGGTGCAAACTTCACCGGTGCATCCAAGCCCCATGATATGATACGCTCTATCACACATAAGCCTCATTATATCTTCCTCAAAACAGCCACCATACCTACCTATCATGGCATTTCCGTAGCCATTCCGAGATATATTGCCATGCAACTTCCATCATCATCATATACATGACTTGAGCATTCATTGTCATATTTCTTTGCATGATCGTAAGATAGCTAGCATGATGTTTTCATGGCTTGTCCGTTTTTTGATGTCATTGCTACGCTAGATCATTGCACATCCCGGTACACCGCCGGAAGCATTCATATAGAGTCATATCTTTGTTCTAGTATCGAGTCGTAATATTGAGTTGTAAGTAAATAAAGTGTGATGATCATCATTATAGAACATTGCCCCATAAAAAAAGAGGCCAAAGAAGCCTAAAAAGGGGGGCAAAGAAGCCCATCAAAATAAGGAAAAGAAAAGGGGCAATGTTACTATCCTTTTACCACACTTGTGCTTCAAAGTAGCACCATGTTCTTCATATAGAGAGTCTCCTATGTTATCACTTTCATATACTAGTGGGAATTTTCATTATAAAACTTGGCTTGTATATTCCAACGATGGGCTTCCTCAAATGCCCTAGGTATTCATGAGCAAGCAAGTTGGATCCACACCCACTTATTTTTCAGTTTGAGCTTTCATACACTTATAGCTCTAGTGCATCTGTTGCATAGCAATCCCTACTCCTCGCATTGACATCAATTGATGGGCATCTCCATAGCCCGTTGATTAGCCGCGTCGATGTGAGACTTTCTCCCTTTTTGTCTTCTCCACATAAACCCCACCATCATATTCTATTCCACCTATAGTGCTATATCCATGGCTTGCGCTCATATATTGCGGAGGGTTGAATAAGCTGAAGCGCGTTAAAAGGTATGAACCAATTGCTCGGCTTTTTATCGGGGTTGTGCATGATGGGAGCATTTTGTGTGACGAAAATGAAGCATGGCTAAACTATATGATTTTGTAGGAATAAGCTTGCTTTGGCCATATTGTTTTTAAAAGACATGATTGCTTTATTAGTACGCTCGAAGTATTATTGTTTTTATGTCAAATGATAGACTATTGCTTTGAATCACTCGTGTCTTAATATTCATGCCATGATTAGACATATGATCAAGATTATGCTAGGTAGCATTCCACATCAAAATTATCTTTTTTATCATTTACCTACTCGAGGACGAGCAGGAATTAAGCTTGGGGATGCTGATACGTCTCTGTCGTATCTATAATTTTTGATTGTTCCATGCCAATATTATTCAACTTTCATATACTTTTGGCAACTTTTTATACTATTTTTTGGGACTAACATATTGATCCAGTGCCCAGTGCCAGTTCCTGTTTGTTACATGTTTTATGTTTCGCAGAAACCCAATATCAAACGGAGTCCAAACGGGATAAAAATGGACGGAGAATGGAATATTTGTGATTTTTGGGAGGGAGAATCAACACGAGACGGTGCCCAACGTGGCCACGAGGGTGGCCCACGCCACCACTCCAGGTGGGCGCGCCCCCCACCCTCGTGGGCCCCTCGTAAGGCGGTTGATGCTCTACTTTGGCCGCAAGAAAGCTAATTTCTCGAAAAATATCTGGGCGAAGGTTTCAATCCAATTGGAGTTACGGATCTCCGAATATAAAAGAAAAGGTGCCAGAGCAGAATCTGAAAACGCAGAAAAAGAGAGAGACAGAGAGATAGATCCAATTTCAGAGGGGCTCTCGCCCCTCCCATGCCATGGGATCCAAGGACCAGAGGGGAAACCCTTCTCCCATCTAGGGAGGAGGTCAAGGAAGAAGAAGAAGGGGGGCCCTCTCCCCCTTGCTTCCGGTGGCGCCGGAATGCTGCAGGGGGCCATCATCATCACCGCGATCTTCACCAACACCTCTGCCATCTTCACCAACATCTCCATCACCTTCCCCCATCTCAGCAGTCCACTCTCCCGCAACCCGTTGTACCCTATATTTGAACATGGTTATTTATGCTTCATATTATTACCCAATGATGTGTTGCCATCCTATGATGTCTGAGTAGATTTTTGTTGTACTATCGGTGATTGATGAATTGCTATGATTGGTTTGAGTTGCATGTTTTATTATTGGTGTTGTCCTATGGTGCTCTCGTGTCGCGCAAGCGTGAGGGATCCCCACTACAGGGTTTGCAATATGTTCATGATTTGCTTATGGTGGGTGGCATGAGTGACAGAAGCATAAACCCGAGTAAGTAGGTTGTTTGTGTATGGGATAAAGGGGACTTGATACTTTAACGCTATGGTTGGGTTTTACCTTAATGATCTTTAGTAGTTGCGGATGCTTGCTAGAGTTCCAATCATAAGTGCATATGATCCAAGAAGAGAAAGTATGTTAGCTTATGCCTCTCCCTCAAAATAAAATTGCAATAGTGATTAGCGGTCTAGTAAAGTAGTCAATTGCTTAGCGACAATTTCACAACTCCTACCACCACTTTTCCACACTCGCTATATTTACTTTATTGCTTCTTTATCTAAACAGCCCCTACTTTATATTTATGTGCTCTTTATTATCTTGCAAAGCTATCCAACAACACCTACAAAGTACTTCTAGTTTCATACTTGTTCTAGGTAAAGCAAACACTAAGCATGCGTAGAGTTGTATCAGTGGCAGATAGGACTTGAGAGGATATTTCTTCTACCTTTATCTCCTCGTTGGGTTCGACACTCTTACTTATCGAAAGACGCTACAGTTATCCCCTACACTTGTGGGTTATCAAGACATTTTTCTGGCGCCGTTGCCAGGGAGTCATAGCGTGGGGTGAATATTCTCGTGTGTGCTTGTTTGCTTTATCTAAGTAATTTTTATTTGCTGTTCTTAGTTGTTCTTTATCTTTAGTTATGGATGGAACACGAAATACCAAAAAAATTAGGTGTACTTGCTACTCATGGAGATGGGGAACCTCCTAAAACACTCGATGCTCGTTATGTGAAAGAAATTATGTACTACTTTTATAATCCTAAGAAAACCCCATTCAATTTTTTATGGGAGACACGTTGGATCAACGTGAATACTTTAGGGATTATCGCTTGACACAAAAAGGGAAACTATTATGGGATCAAATTTATATGTTATATTGGTATGCTAGGCAACTATGCTTGAGATATGATTATACTTGTTGCTCTAGGATGAAGTCTCCACACCTTCTCTTTTCATGCAAATTCAATGATAATAAAACCTTAGCTTCTTATGCTAATGGTAGATATGATTACTATGATGTGGAACAAATAGAAGAATTCGTTGCTTTTATGGGTGCTTATGAGATTGAATCTATGTTTAAAGAGTTTGAAGATTTTGATGATTCAGTTTATAGACCTGAAAATTTTGCTATATTTAGATACTGCTATGAAAAATATGAATACAATTCCAATATTGATGCATTTATTGAGAAAGTCTCCACTGTCCAAGATGAGAGTAATATTTTGCAGGAAGCTATGGAAGAATAAATTGATGAAATTGTGAGTCATTGGATGAAAAAGATGATGAGGAGAGCGAAGACCAAAAGGAGGAAGAGCGGATTAGCTACCCATGCCCACCTTCTAATGAGAGTAACTCTTCAACTCATACATTGTTTGATTTCCCTTCGTGCTTACCGAAGGATGATTGCTATGATGATTGTTATGATCCCGTTGATTCTCTTGAAATATCCCTTTTTGATGATGCTTGTTATGCTTGTGGCCAAGATGCCAATATTAATTATGCTTATGGAGATGAACTTGCTATAGTTCCTTATGTTAAACATGAAATTGTTGCTATTGCACCCACGCATGATAGTCCTATTATCTTTTTGAATTCTCCAAACTACACTATATCGGAGAAGTGTGTGCTTATTAAGGATTATATTGATGGGTTGCGTTTTACTACTGCACATGATAATTTTGATAGATATAATATGCATGTGCACCAGGTCGCGCGCCCTCGCTCACCCACCCGTGATTAGCTTATGCAAGAACAAGGGACCAATGGCCATGTGAGGTGATGTACACGGGGACTGGCCCGCGAGCCAGAGCTCAGCCTCTTGGGTTTAGCGACGCTGTAGGGACGGACCTGAGCACAAACGTCGTGCCAGTCCTTAATCATGAGGCAGTCGCGGGAGGGCTTGCAAGGGCACGAGACGTTCTTGGCGATGAAGCGCCGGTCAGGCAGTTGATAATCTTAAGGTAGCTTGCAAAGGAAGGTAAACTAGCTCTGATAGATGCAAAAGGGATACATGCCGTGGGGACGGACCCATGCGGCCTGGGGATGATGCAGCCCAAGGGGCGCCCCCAAACTAAACGAACTGGAGAGATTTCACCTGGTACCATTGCTGAAGAGGTGTTGGGGTAGCGAAGGATGCGTGTTGCCGGAGTCATTCCTCATGAGCCTCCCTGGAGCCAAGCCTAGGGGTGCTCCTCCATCTCCGCCAGGATCGCCCAATGCCTGGCCTCGCGAGTCGCCAGGGCATCCCTTGCGCAGCGCTGGAACACCACGGCTGCACCCAGCAGGCTGATGGGCATGCGGACGTAGCTGTGGGGTGGACCCTCGCATCGCCCGACACGAGACGGCCAGAAGAGGTGCCAAGATGCGGCCCTGTTGAGCCCTGGGATGTCGATGCAGACGCGGAACTCCTTACCCTCGCCAGGGCAGTGAGCCGCGCCCCGTGGTAGGCGGCGATCGCCTTGCAGAACCCTTGCCTCTTGAATCTCCTCGATTGCCTTCTTGATGAACTCCTAAACGCCTGGCGCCTCCCTCCTGATGCCTTCTCCTGGGAAGCATGCTCTGAAGAGCACCTCCACATGGTGCCCAAGCGCCTCCCTCATGACCTTGGCTAGGTCGGAGGCCCTCCCGAGGAGAGCCCTTGAGCCCAGCCTGAGAGGGGCACCGGGTGCACCTTCCTATGTGATGGGTGAAGGCGCCGCATCCTGGGATGCGAGGCTCAGCACGGCGTCCTCGGGCGATGCTTCCTCACGGGATCCCTGACCCAGCTGCAGCTTCTTTGTCTTGGGGGCGACCTCAGGAGGGATGGCACCGCCCCCATCTTCAGGGTTCTCAACTGCTGCAGCCTGGAACGCACGCTCAAGGGAGCACACCGAGTCGTTCTCTTGACATGCGACCATGATGACGTCGCCGCTTCCCGGCATCTTGAGGACGTTGTAGCCGTGGTGTGTCGTTGCCATGAACTTTGCTAGTGTTGGGTACACTAGGAGGGCGTTGTAGGGCTGGCGGATGCCGGCGACGTCGAAGTCGATGTAATCGGTGTGGTAGTTGTTGTGCTCGCCGAAGGTGATACGGAAGCAGACCTGCCCTATCGGGTGTGTGGAGCCGTCGGTCACTCCTAAAAATGGTTTGGTTGGCTGAAGCTGGTAGTACGGCACTTGGCGTCTGTCGAACGTTTGAACAGATAGGACATTGAGCCCCGCTCCACCATCGATGAGAGTCTTGGTGAAAACCACGTTGCTGATGACGGGAGAGCAGAGCATGGGGAGCGCGCCAACAGTGGCCACGCACTTGAGCTGGTTTGACAAGCTAAAGGTGATGGCGCACTTGGAGCACCTGAGAGTGTGAGTTGCTTCGGGCTTGGGGAGCGCTGCGTTCACCTCACGTGCGAACTGCCTGAAGATGCAGTGAGAAGCTGGGGCCTGTGAGCCGCCCAGGATGCAGTCGATGGCTAGAGGCTCCTGGAAGCCCCCAGCCCCCTCGTCCTGGTGATGCTCTTCGTTCCTTCTTGGCGGTGGAGGTAGTGGAGGCAGACCGGCATTGCTCTGAGGGCGCTCCTCATGAGGCTGCTCCCTCCAGGCACCCTCGCGAGGTTGGCCCTGCCAGCGGTCCTCCCGAGGATGGTCGCGCCACTCCTGGCGATGGTCGCGTCCGTCCCAGCGTCCTCCACCTCGGCCACCTCCACGGCTGTAGACTCGATCATTGCGCTCGAGACGCCAACCAAGGCACCCATCGTGGAGAGCCCTGAGCTCCTGGCAGTCGTTGATGTTGTGGCTGTGGACGTTGTGGAAGATGCAGAACGGTCGGCTGCCCTTAGACGACTCAGGGTGGTCACAGCCGCGCTTCATCTCTGGCTCGGCCGCGAGCACGGCCGGCCCCTTGCGCTTCACGTCCTTGGCATTGGCCTTCTTTTCTTCTGGGTCAGCATCGGGGAGCTCAAGGTGGGAGAGGCGCCCCTCCTCAGCACTTGCGCACTTGTTTGCCATGTTGAACATCTCTAGGGCTATGCAGAGATCCTCATGGATGGCGAGCTCCTCCTTCATCTTGATATCGTGGACGCCATCAGTGAATGCTGAGATGATGGCCTCGTCCAACACCTTGGGAATCTTGAGGCGAACGTTGTTGAAGTGCTGGATATACTTCTGCAGAGTCTCCCTAGGCTACTGCTTGATGCGACACATGTTACCCATGGGCGGCGGACGGTCGCGAGTGCCCTGGAAGTTGGCGATGAAGCGGCCGCGCATCTCCTCCCAGGAAGAGACCGATCCCTCGGGAAGGTTCATGAGCCAAGAATGCGCGCCATCCTTCAGGGCCATCGGGAACCAGTTTGCCATGATCTTCTCGTTGCCGCTGGCCGCCTCGATGCTCAGCTCGTAGAGCTGTAGGAACTAGGCGGGGTCGGCAGTGTTGTTGTAGGGTGGGGGCAGGTCAGGCTTGAACTTGCTCGGCCAGACGATGTTCTGGAGCTCTGGGGTGAACGCACGGCATCCTGTTGTGGCCACTGGGCCCGCCGAGGGGTAGAACCTGGTCCTGGTGCACGCGCGCCGCCACCTCATGTGGCGGCACGCGGGCCTGACGCGGGGGTGCAGGAAGTACGTGCACTTCTCCTTGAGGTCGCGGCACTACCTGGCAGCTCACTCCCTCCCGCGCAGGCGCCTGACGTGGTGGGTTGTGCCGCGGCGCCACACGCCTTGTGTAACGCCCGGATAATTATGCAACAGTAATCACGCTGATGGTGCCATGTCATCGATTTTTACTGTGGTTAAGTTCACGTTGTTTCGAAGTCGGTTCAGTCTTCATATTTAAAATGAGTAAAAAGAAAAGGCAAAAGGTAAATAAAATAAAAGGAGAAGGCAACCACAAAAAATTCAAAACAAAATGCCCCTGGCCCAACTGGGCCAATCAGCCCAGCTGGCCGGCCCACCTCTCCCTCTCCCTTATCCCCCCACGCGCCCAAAATATCTAGACAGATCCCCCCACTCCCCTCGATCTCCCCCACTCTCCCCAGGTCGCTCGCTCTCCCTCCCCCCTCGATCCAGATCAGGGCTCGACCCACGGCGCTCCCGACGCCACCTGCCGCCCGGCAGAGGCCAGTCCCAGTGCTGGGTCGCCCCGACCGCGCCCTCCTGTACCCCGTCGGCGCACCGGAGCCGCCCCGACCCCTCACACGCCGATCGCCCGAGGACGACATCGCCACCCTGTCCTTGTCGTCGTTGTTCGCCGCCGTCTTATTCAACGCCAGCGCCATCTGCTGGTACTAACCCCATCGCCGGGCTACCGTGTGCCCTCCCCGTGAGCTCCCCTTCCTCCTCGACCCTCTCTCCCGCGCTCACCGCTCATCGTAGTCACCACGACCACCGCGCCTCGATCTTGTTCGGTCCGTGCATGTCCACGGCTCACGCGCCCGCCTGCGAATGGCCTCACCCCGTGGCCATCTCCGCCTTCACCCCGCCGCTCCTAGCGCCCGCCTCCGCAGCCCATGCCGGTGCCAGGCCGCGCCCACCCTGTGGGCGGGATCCCCGCCACTCGCCCGTGCCTCTACGGCACTCACCGTGCAACCCCTCCCTGGCCCCGTCCAGCACTCACGCCGCCCGCGCGCTAGCCGCGCCGCGGCGGGCCTCTGCCGTGGACGGCGCCGCCGCCCCTATTGACCTCAGGCGCACACGGGCGCCCACGCCCGCACCCGTTTCGCCCGCCCCGCTAAGGCCCCCTGGGCCACTGCCACACGGGGCCCACCCCCTTGTTTTCTATTAAAAAAAGAAACCAAAATGTAAAAATAATAAAAAAACATCAATTAATTAACTTAATTAATCAGGTTAATTAAACCTAATCAACCAAACTTAGTCAATTAAATCTGTTAGTTAGTTAGGTCTATGACAGAACGACCCCCACACGTCAGTTTGACTAGTCAACGCTCTGTTGACTACTGACATCATGATGACGACAGGCTGACATCATAATTCCAATTTTGAATTAATAATAATTTCAGAATATTATTAAAACTTTGAAAAATCATATAAAATAAACCGTAGCTCGGATGCAAAAGTTTCCTACATGAATGTTGCTCAGAATGACGAGACGAATCTGAACATGCGATCCGTTCGTCCGCCACACATTCCTAGCATAGCAAACATGCAACCTTTCCCCTCCGGTTCATCTGTCTGACGGACGTCCGAAACCGGGAAAACTTTCCCGGATGTTGTTCGCCTTTACCGGTATCGTGTAGCACTGTGTTAGAACACCTCTAGCATCGCTTATTGTCATGTTATGCATATGTTTGCATGTATTTACTGTTTCTTCCCCCTCTTCTCTCCGGTAGACCCTGAGACTGCTGCTGATGCCACTGTGATCGACTACACCACCGACGACCCTCCTTCTTGTCTGAGCAACCAGGCAAGCCCCCCTTTGATCATCCCGATATCGCCCATTCTATACTCTCATGCTTGCATTAGATTTTGCTACTGTTATTGATTGCTCCTATTCCGATGCATATCCAGCTTTTGTAACCTGCTCATTGTACCTTACCTGCTTATCCTAAACTGCTTAGTATAGGTTGGTTAGTGATCCATCAGTGACCCCCACCTTGTCCTTGTTACCCCTGCTTCATCTTCGACGACTCGATCAACGTGATCGAGGACTAGAGCCTGACACCTCACATCACATCACGCCCCTTTAGTTGCTCGACTCTGCAGAGCTACTATCAAGTGATGAGGGTGATCCCTCATAACGCACTCCTGATGATAATTCTGTAGTGTAGCTATTTGGCCGTGGTCATCGAGGGTTGTTCTTCTTTCACCATTCCCAATACAGCTCTGTCGTGCAACACCTCAAGTGTGAACCTCGAGGGTGGATCCTCTTACGTTCACCTTGATGGTTACATCGAGTGGAATCCTCCGTGGGTGATTCCTCGGGTTTTCCCCTTGATGTTTGGACACACCATTACCTTGACTTACTTGAGACCATTGTTGAAGTCGGGTCGGACCTGAGGGGTACCCGCGAGTTGATGTGAAAGTTGGGCGGGCCCATTGAGCACCCGCGAGTTTTCCACGTGGGACGGCCGGCCAGTCTGGACCCTTGCCGTAAGTCCATGAGACGGGGCAACGGGGTCACATTATCGTGAGTTTCTGCTCGTCTCCGCGAGCCCCCAATGCACTAACAGGTTTGGGTATTTCTTCTGAGTTGGCCTATAGCCTTTACGCACTAACCACCACGCAAGAATAGATATGGGCCTCGATGTCGTGGTATCAGCCGAAGCTTTGTCAGACGTCCAGTTCAGCAGTGTGGCATGGCTTGGCCAGCACCATCCTGTAGTGGTGGAGCTTGGTCCGCCCTGCTCGCAACAACCCGGAGTGCAACGGGCGATGGGCCCATACCCCGGAGTGCTTAGGAGGTAGACCGGCGGGGACCTCTCTGCTGAGCCTAGGTAGGGTTGCGATGTGTTGATCTTCCGAGGCCGGGCATTGACCCTGGAAAGGTGTGTCCGGCCAGAGTGATCGAGTGTGTTAGGTAATGTGGTGCACCCCTGCAGGGAAGATATATATTCGAATACCGTGTCCATGGTAATGGACGTTCAGACTTGTATCCTGACCTTATACAACTATAAATGGATACTTGATATGTGATGGATATGTGGCTTCGATATTGCTTTCCCGTAGGGAGTCGGGGAAGGATCTCTGGGCGTTGATGTTAAAACATGCTTGTTAAATATTAAAATGCTACTCTTTACTCTTCTACATGCTGCAAGATGCTTGGAGCTGCTTGAAGATGCTAGTCTTCGATAGGCTCGGCCTTCCCCCTCTATTCTTGCATTCTGCAGTTCAGTCCACAGATACAACCCTTCCATTTGATACCAATGCATACTTAGTATAGATCTGATGCTTGCGAGTACTTTGGGTGAGTACTCATGGTTGCTTTGCTACCCCTTTCCCCCCTTCTTTATTCTTTCCGGTTGATGCAACTAGATGATGGATCCCTGGAGCCATATGCCACCGTCGACGGATACTGCTACGTGGAGACCGCCGACGACCAGGAGTAGTTAGGAGGTCCCAGGCAGGAGAGCTTGCCTCTTCGATCATTGTTGCTTTGGTGCTAGCCTTCTTAAGGCATCCTTGTTTAACTTATGTCGATACTCAGATATTATTGCTTCCACTGACTCTTGTGTATCGAGCTATGTATTCGAGCCCTAGAGGCCCCTAGCTTGTAATATAAAGCTTGTATTATTTGAATTTGTGTCTAGAGTTGTGTTGTGATATCTTCCAGTGAGTCCCTAATCTTGATCGTACACATTTGCGTGTATGATTAGTGTACGGTCGAATCAGGGGCGTCACAAGTTGGTATCAGAGCTGACTGCATGTAGGATCTCCCTTTCCAACTCCTTGGTCGAAGTTGAGTCTAGTCTTTGAAAAACTGATTTACTAACATGGTTGTGTGGCTTACTGGCCCCACGTTGCCATTTGGTGGTATTAGGATCTTTTACTCCTCGTCTATACTCTGGGACTCTGATCTCTCTTCTATTCGGGATAAATGGTTTTGCTAACTCTACCCTAGGTTCTCGTGATCACATCCACCCGGAGATTTGTATCATGTATTTCTTGAATTCAGAGCCAGGATCTGCTTCACTTTGTCCACAGGCCGCAGAAATCCTTCATATCGAGGGCACCCTGCATCGTCCCCTGCAGATTCCTCGCTCTAGTGGTTTTCTCCGACGATGACGTAGCCTTTGCTATGTCTCATTGTTGTATCCCTCCATCGCGAGCATGTGTGCCGCCTAGTATGTCTAGGATGATTCTCTTGTCCGAACTCCTACTAACAACGTGCAATTGCTCTGTATATGTATATGTAAGTCTTTAATGACTATTGCTTTATACATACTGCACCTTTGCTCATTGTTCAAGTTACATCATGAATGACTCCATACACCTGCTCCACCCCTGTTAAATTGCTTCCTGATGTTTTAGCAGGATGGCTGACGATCCTCCACCTCCACCCTATATTGCCGCAATGATGCAGCAGTTTGAGCTGAATCGTCAGTTTATGACTGGAGTAATGGCTCGGCTTCTGAACCAGAATGCTCATCAACAGCCTGCCCCAACAACAATGCAAGAATTTGTGCGCCTCAACCCGTCCATTTTTTGCAACTCCACCAATCCTATGGATGTTGATGATTGGCTTCATGACATCCAGTTTGAGATGGAATCAGCTAATATTGCCCCTGCCAGTTACATCACCTTTGCGACATTCCACTTGAAGGGTCCAGCTGCCCAATGGTGGGAAAGCCACAAGGGTATGCTGCCTGCAGAGACTGTAACCAATTGGCAGGAATTTCAGTAGGCCTTCTGTGCACGACACATTCCTCAAGGCTTGATGGACTAGAAGAAGAAGGAGTTCCGCAAACTCTCACAAGGCTCAATGACTGTGGATGAATATCAGAGGAAATTCCTTGAATTATCTCGCTATGTTGCGGATGACATCTGCACTGATGCTCGCAAGCAAGAGAAATTCCATGAAGGAATGCGTCCCGATATAAAGCTCGCACTTGTTGCTCATGATTGCGCAGATTTGCGACGCTTGTCAGCCATGCTTTCCAAACTGAAACTGGTCTTACTGAGTACCAGGAGTCACTCAAGCGTACTCGAGATGTTGGCTCATCCTCGAGTTAGCATGCTCAGAAACGTCGAGTCTGGATCCCACACAATGTTCATCACCAACCTGCTCCAACACCAAGGTCGTCTTATGTTGCACCTCGTCTGCCTCCGCCACCAAGACAGCTAACGATTCAGGGTGGACAATCCAATGTTGTGGCTCCTCCCCATAATGATGGTTTATGCCGCAAGTGTTGACAGCCAGGACACCATGCTCTCAACTGTCGTCAGGGTCAGCTACAAAATGCTTCACGTCCTCCTGTTGGCCGTAGGAAGGGCCGCCGAAACCATCCTAGCAGAGTTTGTAGTGCCAGGCCGCCTGCTATGAGTGGAGGTCAGGTCACCCATGTCAAGATTGAAGAAGCTCGTGAGTCCCCAAAAATAATGATGGGTACCCTTCAAGTTAACTCAGTGCCATCCTCTGTCCTCTTTGATTCAGGAGCACCGCATGCTTTTGTGTCCCAACAGTTTGCTAAGTTGCATGGGCTAGGCATGGAAGAATTACCAACTCATTTAGCGGTTCAATCTCTGGGATCCAAGTGGCAAACCACAATGTTAAGCCCTCACAACCAAATCGAAATTGGAGGTCTACTATTTCCGGCTTCTCTCATTGTACTCGGGCCTTCCAACATAGACATCATTCTTGGTATGGATTGGTTGACAACGCATAATGCTTTGATTGACTGTGCTACCAAGACAGTCCAGCTCACTCACCCTTCTGGCCAGACAGTTCAATACTTAGCTTGAGTAGCTAGGATGCCGAGAACCAGATATATGTTCTGAATGCATTGAATGCTTCACCTCTTGAGGGCATAAAGAACATTCCAGATGTTCGTGATTTCAAAGATGTCTTCCCAGAAGAACTTCCAGGAATACCCCCTGCTAGAGCTGTTGAATTCGTCATAGACTTGAAACCGGGCACAACTCCTATTGCCAAGTGACCCTACAAGATGCTGCCACATGAACTCCTTGAACTTAAGGAGGAAATCGACAAATCTCTTCACAAGTATTTCGTTCGTCCTAGTTCATCTTCTTGGGGAGCACCTTCTCTCTTTGTCAAGAAGAAGGATGGAACTAATCGTTTGGTCCAAGATTACCGTCCTATCAATCACGCAACAATTCAGAACAAGTATCCACTTCATAGAATCAACGATCTGTATGACCAACTTGCTGGTTCCTCAGTATTCTCTAATCTTGATTTGAGGTTGGGTTACCACTAGATCCGAGTTTGTGAATAAGATATTCCCAAGACCGCCTTCGTTACTCGATATGGTTCATACGAGTACACCGTCATGTCATTCGGCTTGACCAATGCTCCAGCGACATTCTCTCGTCTGATGAACTATATATTTATGGAATACCTCAACAAGTTTGTCGTGGTTTATCTGGATGATATCCTTGTATACTCCAAGAACAAAGAAGAACATGCTGAACACCTTCGAATTGTTCTAGAAAAGCTTCGAGAACATCAACTCTATGCAAAGTATTCTAAGTGTGAATTTTGGCTTCCTGAAGTGACCTACCTTGGGCATGTCACCTCCAAGGATGGTATTGCCGTCATGTAACACCCACGATGCGGCTATATATCTCACGTGTTGAAGCACGACTTAGAGGCATAACCGCATGGTGGTTTGTTGCAAGAAGGGTCATCTTCACACAATCCCATGTAATGAACAAGAATGGGATAAAGAGTTGGCTTACAATCGCCACTTCACTCAATGAACATATAATTCATACATCATTCAAAGCACACACATAGTCCGACTACGGATGAAGCCAAAAGAAAAGAAGATAACCCAACTGCTTGATCCCCGATCGTACCAACTGGGCTCCACTACTGATCAACACGAAATGAAACATAGCAACGACCAAGATCTTCGTTGAGCTCCCATCTAAGCTTGGTTGCATCACCTGCACTGGTATCATCGGCACCTGCAACTGTTGTGATAGTATCTGGTGAGTCACGAGGACTCAGCAATCTCAAAACCCGCGAGATCAAGACTATTTAAACTTATGGGTAGGAAGTGGTAATGAGGTAGAGTTGCAGCAAGCACTAAGCACATATGGTGGCTAACATACGCAAATAAGAGCGAGAAGAGAAGCAACGGAACGGTCGAGAAGCTAGAAGTGATCAAGAAGTGATCCTGAAACTGCTTACGCACAATCATAACACAAAGACCGTGTTCACTTCCCGGACTCCGCCGAAAAGAGACCATCACGGCTACACACGCGGTTGATGCATTTTAATTAAGTCAAGTGTCAAGTACTCTACAACCGGATATTAACAAATTCCCATCTGCCACATAACCGCGAGCACGGCTCTCGAAAGTTTATACCCTGCAGGGGTGTCCCGACTTAGCCCATCACAAGCTCTCACGATCAACGAAGGATATTCCTTGTCCCAGGAAGACCCGATCAGTCTCGGAATCCCGGTTTACAAGACATTTCGACAATGGTAAAACAAGACCAGCAAAGCCGCCCGATGTGCCGACAAATCCCTATAGGAGCTGCTCATATCTCGTTCTCAGGGCACAACGGATAGGTCAGCCTACGAGTAAAACCAGCCCTCGAGTTGCCCCGTGGTGGCCCCGTAGTCTGCCCGTTTCAGACCAACACTCGAAGAAGCACTGGCCCGGGGGGGTTAAAATAAAGATGACCCTTGAATCTGCAGAACCCAAGGGAAAAAGGCTTAGGTGGCAAATGTTAAAACAAAGGTTGGGCCTTGCTAGAGGAGTTTTATTCAAAGCAAACTGTCAAGGGGGTCCCATAAATCACCCAACCGCGTAAGGCACGCAAAATCAAGGAACATAACACCGGTATGACAGAAACTAGGGCGGCAAGAGTGGAACAAAACACCAGGCATAAGGCCTAGCCTTCCACCCTTTACCAAGTATATAGATGCATTAAATTAAATAAGAGATATTGTGATATACCAACATAATCCTGTCCATCATTGAGCAATCTTCAACTTCACCTGCAACTAAAAATGCTATAAGAGGGGCTGAGCAAAGCGGTAACATAGCCAAACAATGGTTTGCTAAGCAGGGTGAAAAGGTTAGAGGCTGACATGGCAATATGGGAGGCATGGTAAACAAGTGATAGGTAGCGCAGCATAGCGATAGAACGAAGCAACTAGCAAGCAAAAATAGAAGTGATATCGAGGGTAATGGTCATCTTGCCTGAGATCCCGCAAGGAAGAAGAACGAGTCCATGACGAAGACAAACGAACATAGTCGAACGAATCCTCACAAACGCAACGTTACCAGAAATATCAAGTAGAAGCGCAACCGGAAAGAAGCAAACAACATGGTAAACACACAAGCATAATCATGTCATGATGCACAATCAAGTATGATGCATGTCCGGTTTAAATATGCATGGCATGGCAAGGCGAAGCAAACAACACTACAATTTAAGTAGAGCTCAATATGCAACGAGTTGCATATTGACGGAACACCACATCCAATTATTTAGTTCTCTCTTGTTTAAGCTAGCC
Source organism: Triticum dicoccoides (assembly GCF_002162155.2). Classification (NCBI taxonomy): domain Eukaryota; kingdom Viridiplantae; phylum Streptophyta; class Magnoliopsida; order Poales; family Poaceae; genus Triticum; species Triticum dicoccoides. The sequence goes on from NC_041391.1 coordinate 238,724,684, forward strand.
AACAATATTAAATGTGGTTAAACATGGAAGGAGGTGAAACATAAGTAATCTACCTATCTAGGCAAGTTTAAATGAGGCCGGAACAACAAACAACATTTCCGGAAAATCCCCACATGTCATTTAGCAATTTAAAGCAACAACAAATTTTAAGCATTTAAATGTTGTTATCATGATGCGGATGACATATGCAAGTTTATGCAATTTTTATGAAAATGTCGACATGAGCATGTTATGAAGCATTTAGTCACCATGGCGGAACAAAAGGGGTGCCACGGCAAAAACAACGGAAATGGTGCCACGGCAACATTCCGATGATCCGACAACTCGTCGAGATGTTGGTGCAAAAGAAGCAAGTGTGCGGATGTGCGGAACATGCAAAAGATGGGGAGTGATCCCGGATACCGGGTGTCCCACATGATGGTGGCATGGCAAAAGAAGGGGCATCGCAAGCGACAATTCGATCATGGTGCAAACACGGGCATCTCATACAACAAAGCATTCGTTCACGGTCATTATCATCTCGAGATTATACCTTTGAAGCGTGCGTTTTGGGGCGGATCGAGTTCGTAGAAGGAGGTAGTGGTACACGGGCCGTAGTGGAAGTAGTCATTCTCGCGACGGTAGTGGAAGTAGTGGTACACGGCGACGGTAGTGGAAGTACTGGTTCACGTTTCATAGATGTTCGGGGTCACGACGAGGAACTTAATGTCCATGGAGTCTTCGAGGGTCGACGGTAGTGGTGCACACGTCGTTGGGGTACTTGTCAGTCCGGTCATGACGACGGTAGTTGTACACGGGTCGTAGACGTTCTCGGGTCGTGGGTAGAGGTACTTGGTGTCCATTGCGGTACTTGGCGAATCCAAGACGTAGAGGTACACTTCTTGAAGCGGAATTTGACGAAATCCATCTGGAGGTAGCCATCCGTGGTCGTACTCATGTTGATGTGCAACACGATGGTCTTGAAGGATCGTAGACGAACTTGGCGGTTCGTGTGGTCACCGTAGATGAACTTGGCGACAGTGATTCTTGTGCTCATGAAACGGCAAGGAGACACAGAACACAGAGGCCGGAGATGGCAGAACGGCAGCAGGCAGATAGAGGGCCGACGAGAGGATGCAGGCGAGGTGGCTGTCCATGGTAGCGTCGGGTAGGGCTCGAGCTCGGACTCGAGGCAGAAGGGAAGGAGAGGGCGCGCGGGCTCTGCTGGAGCTGCAGGTCACCGGCGAGGAGGCTAGGGATGCAGATGACTGCACGCGAGAAGAGCAGTGGTAGCAGGGCACGGTCGAGACGAAGAAGAGGCTGGGCACTGGCCCGGGCACGGGCTTCGGCAAGGGAAGCAGCGGCCAACGGCGAGCTAGGGCGCGAGGCACGGAGACCTAAGGGCGCGACTGCAGCGGAGGGAGGCGGCCATGGCGCGGCCGTGAGCGCATAGCACGGGCCACGGGCGAAGAGGAGAAGGAGAGATGGGGCACAGAGGAGGTTGGAGGTCGCGGGCGAGGAGGAGTCAGGGAGGAGAAGGGGCGCGTAGCTCGTCCCGGTAGGTGGGTCGCGCGGCCGGCTGTTGCACGAGGCGCCATGGGGATCGGGCGCGAGGAGCTCTCGATCCTCTGTGTGTGTGTGTGTTGCTGCGGAAGGAGGATGGAGGGGATCGAGGAGGGAAGGCAGCGAGCAGGGGGGTTGGGAGAAGGGTTCGCTAGGGTTAAGGGGGCGCGGCTGGGCCTTGGGCCCTGGGCCTAGGGATTTGGTGGGCCAACTTGGCTGCTGGGCTGCAAGGCTGCTCTCTCTCTCTCTCTCTCTACTCTTAAGCACAAAAGAATTAGAGAGAAGAAAGAGAAAGAGAGGGTTAGGGTTAGGGGAAAAAGTTGGACATGGGGATTATTTTCCTGGACTCACAAAAATGAGCTTGAACCAGGAAAAATAGAAGTGGGCACGACCAAAAGTTTAAATTCAAACTCATTTGATTTTAATTCAAATGAGTGTAGGAAGGAAGTGGGTATTTGGTAGACCCAAAAATGTTGAGAATTTTGGAAGATCCTCGATAAATGAGATAAGAATTGTTGGCAAAGTTTGAGGCAAGGAATTGAGGAAGAAAAAGCATGGAACTTAAACTGTAAGTGTGTTATGGTTTATTCCTAAAGAATGGAATATTTATCATAGCTCCCTAATAATATTGGGAGGGTAATTGTTATAAAGAGAAGTCACCCTTCCCTCGATTTAAATGGATCGAAAAATCCATACAATTTATTTGAAAGAGTTACAAAATTAATGATATGATGGCATGATGACATGATGCAATGCAAGAGATGACATGATGAAATGCAACAAACAAAAAATAAATCACACGGCGAAACCCGAAATAGCTGGAAGTCTTCTGGAGCGTCGGTCTCGGGGCGTTACAACACTCCAGCACTACAAGAGGATCTCGTCCCGAGATCTAGGATGGCTCCGGAGAGAAACGGAAGTGGAAGAGAGGAGGTAGAACTAATTTGTTTCTTTGACGAACGAGTGAAACCACGAACCTTGAGAGGTTGAGCAATTTAAAAGAAAGAGTACAATAGAGATGAACGAGATTGCAAACAATCTGTTAGAAAAGAGGAACAAGGAACATTACGAGGACTTGAAGGTTGCAAAGACATGAATCAAGAGTTTAATGGACAAGATAGAATTCGAAACCACTCCGGTTTAAACAAGATGAGAGAGGAAGAATTCGGGCAGCACTCCGGTTGAATATGGAAGGAATAGAACATGAACTTGAGAAGATGGGATGATACTTGATGAAATGAACAACACACTGCCTCCGGAACTATTGAAAGAATGGCACAAGGGTAAGAAGGATTTCCGACAACAGTCCGGTTGAAAAGAGAGGCAAACTTGAATGAGAACACAACCCCGGTTAAATGGATAAGCATGAAAAGAACACGATCCTCAATTCGAGAAGATGAGTGAAGAGAGCAACATCACAATGCCTCCGGAAGAAAGAATAGAAGATAGATCATTGGAATAACAGAATGGAGAAGAAAATGCCAACTTCTACCACAAATGAGCTTGGAAAGCACCCTTCCAAGAAGGTTATAACGGAGTTGTTGGAAAACCAACAACGAAAGCACAAGCTTGTTGTGGGCTTATGGAAAACTTCTCAAAATTGAGGTGAAATTCTACCACTATGGAAACAAATAATATAATTGATAACACCGACGAGATGAAAAATTTCTACCACCAAGATGATAGAGAGATAACTTGGACCATTGATAATCATCACAATAGCAACATTCCTTAGGGAAGGCTTTAAGTGAAATCTATACCAATATAACTCCAATGAAGAGATTGATGGATTTAAAATACCTCATTCTTGACAACATGTGAATCGCGAAACATGAACGGAAATTGTCAAGAATGATATAACACCATCTCAAAGATAAGGTAGGAGAATTGCACTTTGGAATTCCAGATGAAGAATACTTGAGTTTTTCCAAGAACAATCTTGAAGTACACTTCGAGAATGAGTTAACTCTTTAGCGAACCACCATGTAGAGCCTCCATGAAGAACTCCAGCAATAAAAGGATGATAGAAAGAAAGAGAAATTGAAAACACAAGGTGAAGCCTTGCAATGATTTAGATTGAGCTTTGTGACGATATAACCGAGAAAACTTGGAACTCCGGAAAAGGAAAAGATGAAACACTAGAACCTAGAATTACTTCATCATGAACAATCTCCGAAAGAAAAGAATTGAATCACCTCGAGGAAATAAGAATAAGATTTATTGTATGCTTATCCTTCATCAAATTAAATTGATGACAAGCAATGGTTTTGGCATACTACTTATTCTCATTGAAAAAATGATTACAGATAGAGATATAGCGCAAACTTGAGGAAGGTCTTCAACGATCCAGCGGTAGGATTTGAAAACAACGAATGAATTGATATGATAATGAAGGAAGTGAAAACATGAATGAACCACCGTAAGAATTGAAAATGAAAGTAGCAAAGGCACAACTCACGGGGATAACTAGAAAACAAATGAAGATACTTAAGGGGATTTAGATACAAGAGAACAAAGAGATCATGAGCTGACTAGAGTAAACTTGAATGATGCACCGGTAAGATTTGGAGAACGATAGCTACACGCTGAGAATGAAGAATTATGACATGATGGCCTTCGGAGGAAAGAAATGGAAACAACTCATGAAATGCTCCGGATGGTAATAAAAGAATTGTCACAATCAAAAACAATTATGAGGATGGCATGAAGCTAGAACCATGAATCTTCGAGAGAATGGAGCAAGATTTTAGGAGAAATCTCTTCCTCGGTCTTCTGTGTTGAGAAAGACGATGAGGAACACCACCATGACTTGTTGAGATACTCCAGAATGAAAATTAGAAAGGTTGAACCAACGACGAAAGAATTTGAAAGATCTTGGAGAAAGACATTTGACTGATGATAATTCATTCTTACATCAAACTTTGAAAATAATTTGGGAATGGCTCCAGGAAAATTAGAAGAGTCGGGTAAGATCCTGGAAAAAGACCTGTGGGTTAGGGCCCACTGAAAAGGAACACTGTTGAAATGATTACTTGAAAAGGAGATTGCACCAGTTGAATTAAATGGCTTGAATGAGGTAACAACCTCGAAATAGTTAGAATTGATGCAGAGTGGAAACACGAATCTTTAGAGATATCTTCAGCACTCCGGAACAATTGAATAGCAAGCGGGGCGGGGAATGATTAAGAGATACACCGGCATACGCAAACGCTTGAAACGAGGAAGGGAATATGATCAACACCGAAAACTTGACTTGAATCCATCAGAGAAGAAAAAGAACGAATAATGATGAACTTGTAGCTTCCTTAGCATCTTCCTGAGAATCACCAAATAAGAACATTGACGGAAAAGAATGGAGAGACTTCCCATCAACAAAAGGATACTTTGATTAAGAAATCTGAGTCCTTGAAGAAAAAAAGGATGGGAGGGCGGGAAACAAAGACAACTTGGGACGGATGAAACAAACACCATTGAGAAAACTTAGAATTGATCTTGCAAATGTTGAAATGATCGGATCCACTGGAAAGAGAAACAAACTGGTTGGGAAAAGAATTAACATGACAACCTCAATGATCAAGAAGGATTAGCAGTCCCATAGAAATATGAGAACACCATTTAGGGAAGGTATGGATCAACACTTGACATCGAAGCAACTCGAATACCACAACTCAAAACAAAACAAAGGATTTGGCTTGCAGAATAAGCCGGAAACAAACATATGATAGAGATTTCATCCGAAGTTTTCATGGTGGGGCCCACACGGTCTCGATCGTACAGCACCATCATGTACAAGGCAGTGCACATGACATACGAAGTGTCCCCGAACCAGCATAGCCAAGGGCTCTTTAAGACACAACGAGACCACTGTAAAAAACGACCGTGGATAGGCGGACCACTAGACGTCGAACCCCAATCTCATATCATGCATCTGTCGGAAAGAAAAAAAAAGCTAGAGCTACTTGAATTCCCACCTATAAAACTCCCGAAACTTTCTGGTTATGCAATCTGGTGTTGGGGATACAGGGGAAGCAATATATATCTCACCCAAAACTAACAATCCCTACATCCAAGATGTATCCATCCGTCAACACATAACCAAGAAACCTTCGGAAATCGTGTACCTCAACCTTCGAAAAGCATCCGTTATACGAGCTATGGCAATACTCCCGAACTCCCCAGTACTGGGTGGTGTCGAGGTTATCTCACCAACAACTGCATAAAAGAGATTTTTTATGTCGGCAAAACTCAGGTATTCCAGAACTGCAACGATAAAACTATGACGACAACACCTTGGAGCTCAACTCCCTGGGACACTGCCACAACCCCTAAATGTCAGGAGGCACCAAGAACAATGTTCTCATCACAAAACCATCGGAACGATTCCAAGATACCCGCGTGATCCTAAATTTTTTTTAGTGAAATTTGAGGAGAGGAAAGACAAAACATCTACGTCAGGAGGCCTCACCAGAGTGACGAAGGGACTGAGGAGTAAAAAGAATCCTACTCTCCGATATATATAATCCTAAGACTCAAAACATTTTTGTTCTAGACTCAACAACGCCAGTGATTCGATCAAGCAGGGGGCTCCTAAGTCGGGGATGGCTCTGATTACCAACTTGTAACACCCACGATGCGGCTATATATCCCACGTGTTGAAGCACGACTTAGAGGCATAACCGCATGGTGGTTTGTCGCAAGAAGGGTCATCTTCACACAATCCCATGTAATGAAAAAGAATGGAATAAAGAGTTGGCTTTCAATCGTCACTTCACTCAATGAACATATAATTCATACATCATTCAAAGCACACACATAGTCCGACTACGGACGAAGCCAAAAGAAAAGAAGATAGCCCAACTGCTAGATCCCCATCGTCCCAACTGGGCTCCACTGCTGATCAACACGAAATGAAACATAGCAACGACCAAGATCTTCGTTGAGCTCCCATCTGAGCTCGGCTGCATCACCTGCACTGGTATCATCGGCACCTGCAACTGTTGTGATAGTACCTGGTGAGTCACGAGGACTCAGCAATCTCAAAACCCGCGAGATCAAGACTATTTAAGCTTATGGGTAGGAAGTGGTAATGAGGTGGAGTTGCAGCAAGCACTAAGCAAATATGGTGGCTAACATACGCAAATAAGAGCGAGAAGAGAAGCAACGGAACGGTCGAGAAGCTAGAAGTGATCAAGAAGTGATCCTGAAACTGCTTATGCACAATCATAACACAAAGACCGTGTTCACTTCCCGGCCTCCACCGAAAAGAGACCATCACGGCTACACACACGATTGATGCATTTTAATTAAGTCAAGTGTCAAGTACTCTACAACCGGATATTAACAAATTCCCATCTGCCACATAACCGCAGGCACGACTCTCGAAAGTTTATACCCTGCAGGGGTGTCCCAACTTAGCCCATCACAAGCTCTCACGGTCAAAGAAGGATATTCCTTCTCCCAAGAAGACCCGATCAGTCTCGGAATCCCGGTTTACAAGACATTTCGACAATGGTAAAACAAGATAAGCAAAGCCACCCGATGTGCCGACAAATCCCGATAGGAGCTGCACATATCTTGTTCTCAGGGCACAACAGACAGGTCAGCCTACGAGTAAAACTAGCCCTCGAGTTGCCCCATGGTGGCCCCGTAGTCTGCCCATTTCGGACCAACACTCGAAGGAGCACTGGCCCGGGGGGTTAAAATAAAGATGACCCTTGAGTCTGCAGAACCCAAGGGAAAAAGGCTTAGGTGGCAAATGTTAAAACCAAGGTTGGGCCTTGCTGGAGGAGGTTTATTCAAAGCAAACTGTCAAGGGGGTCCCATAAATCACCCAACTGCATAAGGAACGCAAAATCAAGGAACATAACACCGGTATGACGGAAACTAGGGCGGCAAGAGTGGAACAAAACACCAGGCACAAGGCCTAGCCTTCCACCCTTTACCAAGTATATAGATCCATTAAATTAAATAAGAGATATTGTGATATCCCAACATAATCCTGTCCATCATTGAGCAATCTTCAACTTCACCTGCAACTAACAATGCCATAAGAGGGGCAGAGCAAAGCGGTAACATAGCCAAACAATGGTTTGCTAAGAAGGGTGAAAAGGTTAGAGGCTGACATGGCAATATGGGAGGCATGGTAAACAAGTGATAGGTAGCGCAGCATAGCGATAGAACGAAGCAACTAGCAAGAAAAGATAGAAGTGATATTGAGGGTAATGGTCATCTTGCCTGAGATCCCGCAAGGAAGAAGAACGAGTCCATGAAGAAGACAAACGAACGTAGTCGAACGAATCCACACAAACGCAACATTACCGGAACAATCAAGTAGAAGCGCAACCGGAAAGAAGCAAACAACATGGTAAACACACAAGCATAATCATGGCATGATGCACAATCAAGTATGATGCATGTCCGGTTTAAATATGCATGGCATGGCAAGGCGAAGCAAACAACACTACAATTTAAGTAGAGCTCAATATGCAATGAGTTGCATATTGACGGAACACCACATCCAATTATTTAGTTCTCTCTTGTTTAAGCTACCCAACAATATTAAATGTGGTTAAACATGGCAGGAGGTGAAACATAAGTAATCTACCTATCTAGGCAAGTTTAAATGAGGCCGTAACAACAAACAACATTTCCGGAAATCCCCACATGTCATTTAGCAATTTAAATCAACAACGGATTTTAAGCATTTAAATGTTGTTATCATGATGCGGATGACATATGCAAGTTTATGCAATTTTTATGAAAATGTCGACATGAGCATGCTATGAAACATTTAGTCACCATGGCGGAACAAAAGGGGTGTCACGGCAAAAACAACAGAAATGGTGCCATGGCAACATTACGATGATCCGACAACTCGTCGAGATGTTGGTGCAAAAGAAGCAAGTGTGCGGATGTGCGGAACATGCAAAAGATGGGGAGTGATCCCGGATACCGGGTGTCCCACATGATGGTGGCATGGCAAAAGAAGGGGCATCGCAAGCGACAATTCGATCATGGTGCAAACATGGGCATCTCATACAACAAAGCATTCGTTCACGGTCGTGATCATCTCGAGATTATACCTTTGAAGCATGCATTTTGGGGCGGATCGAGTTTGTCAAAGGAAGTAGTGGTAAACGGGCCATAGTGGAAGTAGTCATTCTCGCAACTGTAGTGGAAGTAATGGTACACGGCGACGGTAGTGGAAGTAGTGGTTCACGTTTTGTAGATGTTCGGGGTCACGACGAGGAACTTAACGTCCACGGAGTCTTCGAGGGTCGACAGTAGTGGTGCACACGTCGTTGGGGTACTTGTCGGTCCGGTCTTGGCAACGGTAGTTGTACACGGGTCGTAGACGTTCTCGGGTCATGGGTAGAGGTACTTGGTGTCCGGTGCGGTACTCGGCGAATCCAAGACGTAGAGGTACACTTGTTGAAGAGGAACTTGACGAAATCCATCTGGAGGTAGCCATCCGTGGTCGTACTCATGTTGACGTGCAACACGATGGTCTTGAAGGATCGTAGACGAACTTGGCGGTTCGTGTGGTCACCGTAGATGAACTTGGCGACAGTGATTCTTGTGCTCATGAAACGGCAAGGAGACACAGAACGCAGAGGCTGGAGATGGCAGAACGGCAGCAGGCAGATAGAGGGCCGACGAGAGGATGCAGGCGAGGTGTCTGTCCATGGCAGCGTCGGGTAGGGCTCGAGCTCAGACTCGAGGCAGAAGGGAAGGAGAGGGCGCGCGGGGTCTGCTGGAACTGCAGGTCGCCGGCGAGGAGGCTAGGGATGCAGATGACTGCGCGCGAGAAGAGCAGCGGTAGCAGGGCACGGTCGAGACGAAGCAGAGGCTGGGCACTAGCCCGGGCACGGGCTTCGGCAAGGGAAGCAGCGGCCAATGGCGAGCTGGGGCGCGAGGCACGGAGACCTAAGGGCGCAACTGCAGTGGAGGGAGGCGGCCATGGCGCGGCCGTGAGCGCATAGCACGAGTCGCGGGCGAGGAGGAGAAGGAGAGATGGGGCGCAGAGGAGGTTGGAGGTCGCGGGCGAGGAGGAGTCAGGGAGGAGAAGGGGCGCGTAGCTCGTCGCGGTAGGTGGGTCGCGCGGCCAGCTGTTGCACGAGGCGCCATGGGGATCGAGCGCGAGGAGCTCTCGATCCTCTCTGTGTGTGTGCGTTGCGGCGGAAGGAGGATGGAGGGGATCGAGGAGGGAAGGCAGCGAGCAAGGGGATCGGGAGAAGTGTTCGCTAGGGTTAAGGGGGCGCGGCTGGGCCTTGGGCCCTGGGCCTAGGGATTTGGTGGGCCAACTTGGCTGCTGGGCTGCAAGGCTGCTCTCTCTCTCTACTCTTAAGCAGAAAAGAATTAGAGAGAAGAAAGAGAAAGAGAGGGTTAGGGTTAGGGAAAAAAGTTGGACATGGGGATTATTTTCCCGGACTCACAAAAATGAGCTTGAACCAGGAAAAATAGAAGTGGGCACGACCAAAAGTTTAAATTCAAACTCATTTGATTTTAATGCAAATGAGTGTAGGAAGGAAGTGGGTATTTGGTAGACCCAAAAATGTTGAGAATTTTGGAAGAGCCTCGATAAATGAGATAAGAATTGTTGGCAAAGTTTGAGGCAAGGAATTGAGGTAGAAAGAGCATGGAACTTAAACTGTAAGTGTGTTATGGTTTATTCCTAAAGAATGGAATATTTATCATAGCTCCCTAATAATATTGGGAGGGTAATTGTTATAAAGAGAAGTCACCCTTCCCTCGATTTAAATGGATCGAAAAATCCATACAATTTATTTGAAAGAGTTATAAAATTAATGATATGATGGCATGATGACATGATGCAATGCAAGAGATGACATGATGAAATGCAACAAACAAAAAATAAATCACACTGGAAACCCGGAATAGCTGGAAGTCTTCTGGAGCATCGGTATTGGGGCGTTACACGTCAACCCTGAGCGAGTTCAAGCTATTCTTGATTGGACTCCTCCGAAGAATGTCAAGCAAGTCAGAAGTTTTCTCGGACTCGCCAGCTATTGCCGTCGTTTTGTCGAGAACTTCTCCAAGATCGCCAAGCCCCTGACTGGTCTGCTTCACAAAGGCATCAAGTTTGATTGGACAGAAAAGTGTCAGGAAAGTTTTCAAGCACTCAAAGACAAGCTGACTTGTGCCCCAGTGCTTGCTCCGCCAGATACTAAGAAGGATTTCGTTATTTACTGTGACGCTTCACGACAAGGATTAGGCCGTGTCCTAATGCAAGAGCGAAGAGTGATTGCCTATGCCTCTCATCAATTGCGCCCTCACGAAGAGAACTACCAAGTTCATGACCTCGAGCTTGCTGCTGTCATACATGCACTGAAACAGTGGCGACATTACCTTCTCGGTAATCATTGTGAGATCTTCACCGACCACCAAAGTCTGAAGTATCTGTTTACCCAGCCAGACCTAAACCTCCGTCAGCAGAGATGGATGGAGATGGTAGCAGATTTTGACTTGGGTATTTCCTATACACCAGGCAAGGCTAACGTAATGGCTGATGCTTTGAGCCGCAAGTCATATTGCAATCACCTCGAGGTTCGAAAAGTTCATCCCTCGCTTGTTAAAGAATTTAGAAAGCTGAACCTCCATATTGTTCCTCCTGGTGCACTTGCACCCCCTCCTCCAGAATTCCGCAAGATGAACCTTCACGTTGTTTCCCAGGGTTCCCTCAATACCCTGGCTGTTGAACCAGATCTCTTGGACCCCATCAAGAGAATTCAGGGATATGACTCTCAAGTTGAGAAGATTAAACGCTACCTCGCAGAAGGAAAGCCCTCATTCTTCACTGTTGCTGATGATGGCACTTTGTACTTCAAAGGCCGCCTAGTGGTGCCGTGTATGTAGAAAAACCTGGATATGACTAAGAAAGTTATGGAAGAAGCTCATGACACCCCATTGTCTATTCATCCCGGTAGCACCAAGATGTACCAAGACATTCGTCAAAGATTTTGGTGGTCAAACATGAAGCAAGACATTGCTCGCTATGTTGCTGAATGCGACGTTTGCCATCGTATCAAAGCAGAACATCAAAGTCCTGCTGGAACTTTGCAATCTATCTCTATTCCTGAATGGAAATGGGACCATGTTGAAATGGACTTCGTCACTGGATTTCCCAAATCGCAGAAAGGTAATGAAGCTATTCTTGTCGTCATTGACCGGCTTTCTAAAGTTGCACACTTTCTTTCCGTCAAAGAAACGATCACTGCTAGTCAGCTGGCAACTCTCTACATGTACAGAATTGTCTCACTCCATGGTATTCCGCTGGTAATCAGCTCAGATCGTGGCAGCTTATTCACTTCAAGATTCTGGGAAAGTTTCCAAGAAGCTATGGGAACTCATCTATCATTCAGCACCGCTTTTCACCCTCAGTCGGAGGGACAAGTTGAACGTGTCAACCAAGTTGTCGAAGACATGCTTCGAGCTTGTGTTATTTCCTTCGGCAAGAAATGGGAGGAATCTCTCCCGTATGTTGAGTTCTCTTACAACAATAGCTATCAAGCTAGTCTGAAGATGGCTCCCTTCCAAGTGTTATATGGACGAAAGTGTCGAACCCCTCTGAACTGGTCAGAAACTAGGGAACGTCCACTCTTCGGTCCGGATATTATCCAACACGCCGAAGAACAAGTCCGCGTCATTCGCGAGAATCTCAAGACTGCTCAGTCACGTCAAAAGAGTCAGTATGACCGTCATCATAAAGATATGGTCTATCAACCTGGCAAAAAAGGCTTATCTTCGAGTCACACCAATGAAGGGGGCTCACCACTTCGGGATCAAGGGCAAGCTAGCTCCTCGCTATATTGGTCAATTCACTATTCTCGAAAGGCGTGGAAAAGTGGCATACCAGTTGGAACTACCGTCGAACCTTTCTCAGGTTCACGATGTGTTCCACGTGTCACAACTCCGCCGCTGCTTCAAGGACCCAATCCGAGCAGTGGATCATGAAGTGCTCGAGTTGCAACAAGACCTCTCCTATAAAGATCATCCGGTCCACATTCTCGACCAAGCTGAACGTCGCACACGTTAGAAAGTAATCAAGTTCCTCAAGGTCCAGTGGTCGCATCACTCTGAAGACGAAGCCACTTCGGAACGCGAGGATCGCCTGCGTGAAGAATACCCCGCTTTGTTTCCTTCTACCTCCTAAATCTCGGGACGAGAATTCTTGTAGTGGGGGAGAGTTGTAACGCCCGGATAATTATGCAACAGTAATCACGCTAATGGTGCCATGTCATCGATTTTTACTATCGTTAAGTTCACGTTGTTTCGAAGTTGGTTCCGTTTTCATATTTAAAATGAGTAAAAAGAAAAGGCAAAAGGTAAATAAAATAAAAGGAGAAGGCAACCACAAAAAAATCAAAACAAAAGGCCGCTAGCCCAACTGGGCCAATCAGCCTAGCTGGCCGGCCCACCTCTCCCTCTCCCTTATCCCCCCACGCACCCAAAATATCCAGACAGACCCCCACTCCCCTCGAT
>NC_041391.1:238737988-238776080 GCF_002162155.2 Triticum dicoccoides
CGCCCGGCAGAGGCCAGTCCCAGCGCTGGGTCGCCCCGACCGCGCCCTCCTGTACCCCGTCGGTGCACCGGAGCCACCCCGACCCCTCAATCGTCGGTCGCCCGAGGACGACGTCGCTGACCCCGTCCCCCTCGTCGTCATTCGCCGCCGTCTTCTTCAACGCCGGCGCCATCTGCTGCCACTAACCCCATCGCCGGGCCACCGTGTGCCCTCCCCGTGAGCTCCCCTTCCTCCTCGACCCTCCCTCCCGCGTTCACCGCTCATCGTAGTCGCCACGACCACCGCGCCTCGATCCCGTTTGGTCCGTGCACGTCCACGGCTCGTGCTCCCGCCTGCGAATGGCCTCGCCCCGCGGCCATCTCCGCCTTCACCCTGCCGCCTAGCGCCCGCCTCCGCAGCCCATGCCGGCGCCAGGCCTTGCCCACCCTGTGGTCGCCCTCCCCGCCGCTCGCCCGTGCCTCTGCGGCACTCGCCGCGCAACCCCTCCCTGGCCCCGTCCAGCACCCACGCTGCCCGCGCGCTGGCCGTGCCGCATCCGGCCTCTGCCTTGGCTGGCGCCTCAGGCGCACATGGGCGCCCACGCCCGCACCCGTTTCACCCGCCCCGCTAAGGCCCCCTCGGCCACTAACACACGGGGCCCAGCCCCTTGTTTTTTATTTAAAAAAAGAAACGAAAATGTAACAATAATAATAATTAAAACATTAATTAATTAACTTAATTAATCAGGTTAATTAAATCTAATCAACCAAATTTAGTTAATTAAATCTGTTAGTTAGTTAGGTCAATGATAGAACGACCCTCACACGTCAGTTTGACCAGTCAATGCTCTGTTGACTACTGACATCATGATGACGTCAGGCTGATGTCATAATTCCAATTTTGAATTAATAATAATTTCAGAATATTATTAAAACTTTGAAAAATCATATAAAATAAACCGTAGCTCGGATGAAAAAGTTTCCTACATGAAAGTTTCTCAGAACGACGAGACGAATCCGAACACGCGGTTTGTTCGTCCGCCACACGTTCCTAGCATAGCGAACATGCAACCTTTTCCCTCCGGTTCATCTGTCTGACAGACGACCGGAATCAGAAAACTTTCACGGATATTGTTCCCCTTTACCAGTATCGTGTAGCACTGCGTTAGAACACCTCTAGCATCGCTTATTGTCATGTTATGCATATGTTTGCGTGTATTTACTGTTTCTTCCCCCATTTCTCTCTGGTAGACCCTGAGATCGCTGCTGATGCCACTGTGATCGACTACGTCACCAACGACCCTCCTTCTTGTCTGAGCAACCAGACAAGCCCTCCCTTTGATCATCCCGATATCGCCCATTCTATACTCTCATGCTTGCTCGATTTTTCTACTGTTATTGATTGCTCCTATTCCGATGCATAGCCTGCTTTTGTAACCTGCTCATTGTACCTCACCCGCTTATCCTAAACTGCTTAGTATAGGTTGGTTAGTGATCCATCAGTGACCCCCACCTTGTCCTTATTGCCCCTGCTTCATCTTCGATGACTCGATCAACGTGATCGAGGACCAGAGCCTGACACCTCACATCACATCACGCCCATTTAGTTGCTCGACACTGCAGAGCTACTATCGAGTGCCGAGGGTGATCCCTCATAATGCACTCCTGATGATAATTCTATAGTGTAGCTATTCGGTCGTGGTCATCGAGGGATGTTCCTCTTTCACCATTCCCAATACGGCTCTGTCGTGCAACACCTCAAGTGTGAACCTTGAGGGTGGGTCCTCTTACGTTCACCTTGATGGTTACATCGAGTGGAATCCTCCGTGGGTGATTCCTCGGGTTTTCCCCTTGATGTTTGGACACACGGTTACCTTGACTTACTTGAGACCATTGTTGAAGTCGGGTCGGTCCTAAGGGGTACCCGCGAGTTGATGTGAAAGTCGGGCAGGCCCGTTGAGCACCCGCGAGTTTTCCACGTGGCACGGCCGGGCAGCCTGGGCCCTTGCTGTAAGTCCATGAGACGGGGCGACGGGGTCATATTATTGTGAGTCTCTGCTCGTCTCCACGAGCCCCCAATGCACTAATAGGTTTTGGTATTTATTCTGAGTTGGCCTCTAGCCTTTACGCACTAACCACCACGCGAGAATAGATATGGGCCTCGATGTCGTGGTATCAGCCGAAGCTTTGTCAGACGTCCAGTTCAGCAGTGCGGCACGGCTGGGCCGACACCATCCTATAGTGGTGGAGCTTGGTCCGCCCTGCTCGCAATGACCCGGAGTGCAATGGGCGATGGGCCCAGACCCTGGAGTGCTTAGGAGGTAGACCGGCGGGGACCTCTTTGCTGAGCCTAGGCAGGGCTGCGATGTGTTGATCTTCCGAGGCCGGGCATTGACCCCAGAAAGGTGTGTCCGGCCAGAGTGATCGAGCGTGTTGGGTAACGTGGTGCACCCCTGCAGGGAAGATATATATTCGAATACCGTGTCCACGGTAATGGACGTTCAGACTTGTATCCTGACCTTATACAACTATAAATGGATACTTGATATGTGATGGATATGTGGCTTCGGGATTGCTTTCCCGTAGGGAGTCGGGGAAGGATCTCTGGGCGTTGATGTTACAACATGCTTGGTAAATATTAAAATGCTACTCTTTACTCTTCTACATGCTGCAAGATGCTTGGAGCTACTTGAAGATGCTAGTCTTCGATAGGCTAGGCCTTCCCCCCTCTATTCTTGCATTCTGCAGTTCAGTCCACAGATACAACCCTTCCATTTGATACCAATGCATACTTAGTATAGATCTGATGCTTGCGAGTACTTTGGATGAGTACTGACGGTTGCTTTGCTACCCCTTTTCCCCCTTCTTTCTTCTTTCCGGTTGATGCAACCAGATGATGGATCCCTGGCCACCGCCGACGGATACTGCTACGTGGAGACCGCCGACAACCAGGAGTAGTTAGGAGGTCCCAGGCAGGAGGCCTTGCCTCTTCGATCATTGTTGCTTTTGTGCTAGCCTTCTTAAGGCATCCTTGTTTAACTTACGTCTGAACTCAGATATTGTTGCTTTCGCTGACTCTTGTGTATCAAGCTATGTATTCGAGCCCTCGATGCCCCTGGCTTGTAATATAAAGCTTGTATTATTTGAATTTGTGTCTAGAGTTGTGTTGTGATATCTTCCCATGAGTCCCTGATCTTGATCGTACACATTCGCGTGTATGATTAGTGTACGGTCGAATCGGGGGTGTCACACCTTGGCTCGATGATGACACCCTGGGCCGGAGGTGGCGAAGGAGCCTGATGACCCACAAGTGTAGGGGATCTATCGTAGTCCTTTCGATAAGTAAGAGTGTCGAACCCAACGAGGAGCAGAAGGAAATGATAAGCGGTTTTCAGTAAGGTTTTTTCTGCAAGCACGGAAATTGTAGGTGATAGATAGTTTTGTGATAAGATAAATAGTAACGAGTAACAAGTAAATAAAGTACATAAAGTGCAGCAAGGTGGCCCAATCCTTTATATAGCAAATGATACGCCTGGACAATTTCTAATAATGAGAAAGGAGATCCCGAGGACACATGGGAATTATCGTCAAGCTAGTTTTCATCACGTTAATATGATTCGCGTTCGGTACTTTGATAATTTGATATGTGGGTGGACCGGTGCATGGGTACTGCCCTTACTTGGACAAGCATCCCACTTATGATTAACCCCTATTGCAAGCGTCCGCAACTACAAAAGAAGTATTAAGGTAAACCTAACCACAACATTAAACATATGGATCCAAATCAGCCCCTAACGAAGCAACGCATAAACTAGGGTTTAAGCTTCTGTCACTCTAGCAACCCATCATCTACTTATTACTTCCCTATGCCTTCCCCTAGGCCCAAATAAGGGTGAAGTGTCATGTAGTTGACGTTCACATAACACCACTAGAGGAAAAGACAACATACATCTCATCAAAATATCAAACGAATACCAAATTCACATGACTACTAATAGCAAGACTTCACCCATGTCCTCAGGAACAAACGTAACTACTCACAAGGCATATTCATGTTCATAATCATAGGAGTAATAATATGCATAAAGGATCTTAACATATGATCTTCCACCAAGTAAACCAATTAGCATCAACTATAAGGAGTAATCAACACTACTAGCTATCCACAGGTACCAATTTGTGGTTTTGATACAAGATTGGATACAAGAGATGAACTAGGGTTTTGAGAGGAGATGGTGCTGGTGAAGATGTTGATGGAGATTGACCCCCTCCCGATGAGAGGATAGTTGGTGATGACGTTGGTGATGATTTCCCCCTCCTAGAGGGAAGTGTCCCCGGCAGAACAGCTTTGCGAGAGCTCTAGATTGGTTCCGCCAAGATTCCGCCTCGTGGCGGCGGAGTTTCGTCCCGTAAGCTTGCCCACGATTTTTTCCAGGGTAAAAGCTCTCACATAGCAGAAGATGGACACCGGAGGCCCACCAGGGGCCCAGGAGATAGGGGGCACGTCCAGTAGGGGGGCGCCCGCCACCCTCCTGGACAGGGTGTGGCCCCCTGGTGTATTTCTTTCGCCCAATAATTCTTATAAACTCCAAAAACATGTTTCGTGGAGTTTCAGGATTTTTGGAGCAGTGCAGAATAGGTTTCCAATGTTTGCTCCTTTTCCAGCCAGAATTCCAGCTGCCGGCATTCCCCTCTTCATGGTAAACCTTGTAAAATAAGAGAGAATAGCCATAACTATTGAGATATAATGTGTAATAACAACCCATAATGCAATAAATATTGATATAAAAGCATGATGCAAAATGGACGTATTAACTCCCCCAAGCTTAGACCTCGCTTGTCCTCAAGCGGAAGCCAAAATCGAAAAATATGTCCACATGTTTAGAGATAGAGGTGTTGATAAAAATAAAATACAGACATGAGGGCATCATGATCATTCTTATAATAGCAACATATATAGATTTTATCATATGATTTCTCATGCTCAAGTAACAATCAATTCACAATGTCAAGTATGGTTCAAAAACTTCATTAGGAACTAACAAACTATAATCTCAGTCATTGAAGCAATTGCAATTTATCATAACATCAGAAAGAGTCAAAAATAGAGCTTTTCAGCAAGTTCACATACTCAACTATCATGTAGTCTTCTATAATTGCTAACACTCACGCAATACTTATGGTTATGGAGTTTCAGCCGGACACTGAGAAAGATAGGGGCTTATTGTGTTGCCTCCCAACGTATTCACCTTTAGGTGATGTCAACAATAATAGCCCATGCTAACTTACATCCAATTGGATATATATATCACGATCTTTCAAACACGAGGAGCTTGCAAAAGGATAAAATGAAAAAGGGAAAGGTGTGGATCACCTTGACTCAAGCATAAAGTAAAAACATAAAGTAAAAGATAGGCCCTTCGCAGAGGGAAGCAGAGGTTGTCATGTGCGTTTAGGGTTGATGCACAAAATCTTAATGCAAAAGAACGTCACTTTATATTGCCCCTTGTATGTGGACCTTTATTATACAGTCCGTTGCTTTTATTACTTCCACAACAAGATCGTACAAAGCTTATTTTCTCTGCACTAATAAGTCATACATATTTAGATAGCAAATTTTATTGCTTGGAACATGACAACTTACTTGAAGGATCTTACTCAATCCGTAGGTAGGTATGGTGGACTCTCATGGCAAAACTAGTTTTAAGGATATTTGGAAGCACAAGTAGTATCTCTACTTGGTGCATGGAATTTGGCTAGCATGAGGGGGAAAGGCAAGCTCAACATGTTTGGAAGGTCAATGACAATATACTTTAACTGAGATGTCGGAAAACACAAACCATTACGTTGTCTTCCTTGTCCAACGTCAACCCTTTTAGCATGTCATACTTAATGAGTGCTCCCAATTATAAAAGGTGTACAAGATAATATATTTATATGTGAACCTCTCTTTCCTTATCACTTCCTATTAATTGTAACGATGACCAAGATTACGTTTATCAACTCTCAACAATTTGTATGCCTCATACTTTCTTTGTGTGAAGTCATCACTATCCATAAGATCAATATGAACTCTTTTATTCTTTCTACTTTCTCAAGATCATAACAATATAGCAAAGCCCTTGACTCACACTAATCTTTATTATAGATAGCTCACGGACTCGATTACAAAAAGAGATCACAAAGCAAAACCTAGAACTACTTGATATCAAAACTTCAATCTACTAGATTAAGATACTACTAAGAGGATCGAACTAAATAAAATGGTAAAGATAGGAGTGTGATGGTGATACGATACCGGGGCACCTCCCCCAAGCTTGGCAATTGCCAAGGGGAGTGCCCATACCCATGTGATTATGTCCTCGGAGGTGGTGAAGTAGGAGTTGTTGATGATGTAGGCTTGTCGTCCATCTTTCAAGGCATAGGCTCTCCATCATAGAAGGATGATCGAGTCTTCCGGATCCTTAAATTTGCAGCCAAACTCATCCTCTTGAATCTATATTCATACTCACAGTTCTGGTTTTGCAGGTCATAGATCTAGGCTTGGAGGTGCTCAATTTTCTCTTGAAGCTTGAAGATGGTCTCCCCAATGACTTTGGCATCCAGCTTGTGGTTGTTGGTGAACTCCGTGATCATCATCCGGTTGGCGTTGAGTCCATGCTCCACCATCCCTTGGCACTTGAAAACTTGCTGCTCCATGGCTTCGAGCTTTGTCTCCACGCTTCCGGTACACCTTGGTCCCTCCACATCGCGGATGTGCAGCACCCCCTCACGCATCTCAATGGTTTGAGGGTGTTGCAGCACCTCCGCGAGATAGGGGTTGATAACCCTCTTGAAAAACTTGTCCTTGGGAGCGCTTGGAGACGACATGATGCTCTAGATCTGAAACAGAAATAGCTCGAAACGAAAACAGAGGATATTTGCGTGATACGGTGGTCAAAACCTTCGGGAGTATATATAATAAATTTTTACCGACCAAAATACGTAACGTGCAAGAAAACGGAGTCCGGGAGGCACACGAGGTGCCCACGAGACAGGGGGCGCGCCCTCCACTCTCGTGGGGGCCTCGTGTCCCTTTCGGACTACTTCTTTCTTCCTAAAAAATTTAAATATTCCAAAACTGATGGAAATTGCCATTGGAGTTGTTTTGGAGTCGGTTTACTTACCGTACCACATATCTATTCCTTTTCGGAGTCTGGATCATTCTGGAAAGTGTCCCTTATGTATTCCTCCGGGGTTACGGTTTCAATAATATTAGTTTCAACATTGATAGGATTACCTGAAATATAATGTTTAATTCTTTGACCGTTTACCACCCTTGGACTTGTGCCTTCGAAGTTACTGATTTTCATGGCACCAGAACGATAGACCTCCTCGATAACGTAAGGACCTTCCCATTTAGAGAGAAGTTTTCCTGCAAAAAATCTTAAACGAGAGTTGAATAATAACACATAATCTCCTACGTTAAACTCACGCTTTTGTATCCTCTTATCATGCCAGCGTTTAACTTTTTCTTTGTATAGCTTGGCATTCTCATAGGCTTGGATTCTCCATTCATCAAGTGAGCTAATATCAAACAACCTCTTCTCACCGGCAAGTTTGAAGTCATAGTTGAGCTCTTTAATAGCCCAATATGCTTTATGTTCAAGTTCAAGAGGTAAATGACACGCTTTTCCATAAACCATCTTATATGGAGACATACCCATAGGATTTCTGTATGCAGTTCTATAGGCCCATAATGCATCATCAAGTTTTTTGGACCAATTCTTTCTAGATCTATTCACAATCTTTTGCAAAATTAATTTGAGCTCTTTATTACTCAACTCTACTTGACCACTAGACTGCGGATGATAAGGAGATGTGATTCTATGATTAACATCATACTTAGCAAGCATCTTATGGAAGGCACCATGAATAAAATGTGAACCACCATCAATCATAAGATATCTAGGGACTCCAAACCTCGGAAAATTAACTTCTTTAAGCATTTTAATAGAAGTGTTATGATCAGCACTACTAGTTGGAATAGCTTCTACCCACTTAGTAACGTAATCAACAGCAACTAAAATATGTGTATAACCATTAGAGGCAGGAAAAGGTCCCATATAATCAAAGCCCCAAACATCAAACGGTTCAATAACAAGAGAGTAATTCATAGGCATTTCTTGACATCTACTAATGTTACCTATTCTTTGACATTCATCACAAGATAAGACAAACTTACGAGCATCTTTGAAGAGAGTAGGCCAATAAAAACCAGATTGTAGTACCTTGTGTGCAGTTCTATCTCCAGCGTGGTGTCCTCCATAGGATTCAGAGTGACACTTGCGTAGGATCTGTTCCTGTTCATGCTCAGGCACACAACATCTAATAACACATCTACTCCTTATTTGTAAAGGTGTGGGTCATCCCAGAAGTAATGTCTTAAATCATAAAAGAACTTTTTCTTTTGCTGGTATGTGAAACTAGGCGGTATAAATTTAGCAACAATGTAATTAGCATAATCAGCATACCAAGGAGCAGTACGAGAAGCATTAATGACCGATAATTGTTCATTAGGAAAGCTATCGTTAATAGGCAGTGGGTCATCAAGAACATTCTCTAACCTAGACAAGTTGTCTACTACGGGGTTCTCAGCTCCCTTTCTATCAATAATATGTAAATCAAATTCTTGGAGCAGGAGAACCCATCTAATGAGCCTAGGCTTAACATCTTTCTTTTCCATAAGGTATTTAATAGCAGCATGATCAGTGTGAATAGTAACTTTTGTATCAACAATATAAGGTCTAAACTTATACATGCAAACACAACTGCTAAGAAATCTTTTTCAGTAGTAGCATAATTTCTCTGGGCAGTGTCAAGAGTCTTACTAGCATACTGGATAACATTCAATTTCTTATCGACTCTTTGCCCTAAAACAGCACCTACAACATAATCACTAGCATCGCACATAATTTCAAAAGGTAAATTCCAATCAGGTGGCTGAACAATAGGTGCAGTGATCAAAGCTTTCTTAAGTATTTCAAATGCTTCTACACAATTATCATCAAAGACAAAAGGAATAACTTTTTGCAATAAATTAGTCAGAGGCCTAGAGATTTTGGAAAAGTCCTTAATGAACCTCCTATAAAAACCGGCATGACCAAGGAAACTTCTTATACCTTTTATGTCCTTGGGACATGGCATCTTTTCAATAGCATCAACCTTGGCTTTATCAACTTCAATACCTCTCTCGGAGATCTTGTGCCCCAAGACAATGCCTTCATTAACCATAAAGTGACACTTTTCCCAATTCAGGACGAGACTAGTGTCTTCGCATCTCTGCAAAACTCGATCAATGTTGCTCAAATAATCATCAAAAGAGGATCCATATACGGAGAAATCATCCATGAATACCTCACAACTCTTTTCACAAAAATCAGAGAATATAGCCATCATGCATCTTTGAAAGGTAGCAGGTGCATTACATAAACCAAAAGGCATACGTCTATAAGCAAAAGTACCAAAAGGGCAAGTAAAAGTAGTTTTAGATTGATCCTTCGCTGACACAGGTATCTGAGAGAAGCCAGAATAACCATCTAGAAAGCAGAAATGTGTGTGTTTGGATAGTCTTTCTAGCATTTGATCAATAAAAGGTAAAGGGTAATGATCTTTCTTAGTAGCTTTATTTAACTTATGGAAATCAATTACCATCCTATAACCTGTAATAATTCTTTGCGGGATCAATTCATCTTTATCATTAGGAACAATGTTAATACCTCCCTTTTTAGGAACACAATGGACAGGGCTTACCCATTCACTATCAGCAACGGGATAAATTATACCTGCCTCAAGGAGCTTTAGTATCTCCTTTCTTACCACTTCCTTCATCTTGGGATTTAGTCGTCGTTGAGGATCTCTAACTGGCTTGGCATCTTCCTCCAATTTAATTTTGTGTTAGCATAGCGTGGGACTAACGCCCTTAAGATCATCCAGAGTATATCCAATAGCTGCTCGGTGCTTCTTCAGAGTTTTCAATAATATTTCTTCTTCTTGCTCTGAAAGGTTAGCACTAATAATAACAGGATATATTTTCTTTTCATCAAGATAAGCATACTGTAGGACCTTGAAGTATGTCTAGAGGGGGGGTGATTAGACTACTTGACCAATAAAAACTTAACCTTTTCCCAATTTTAGAGTTTGGCAGATTTTAGCTACTTTAGGACAAGTCAAGCAATCATCACACAACTCAAGCAAGCATGCAAAGAGTATATAGGCAGCAGAAATTAAAGCATGAAACTTGCAAGAAAGTAAAGGGAAGGGTTTGGAGGATTCAAACACAATTGGAGACACAGATGTTTTTGGCGTGGTTCCGATAGGTGGTGCTATCGTACATCCACGTTGATGGAGACTTCAACCCACTAAGGGTAACGGCTGCGCGAGTCCACGGAGGGCTCCACCCACGAAGGGTCCACGAAGAAGCAACCTTGTCTATCCCACCATGGCCGTCGCCCACGAAGGACTTGCCTCACTAGCGGTAGATCTTCACGAAGTAGGTGATCTCCTTGCCCTTACAAACTCCTTGGTTCAACTCCACAATCTTGTCGGAGGCTCCCAAGTGACACCTAGCCAATCAGGAGACACCACTCTCCAAGAAGTAACAAATGGTGCGTTGATGATGAACTCCTTGCTCTTGTGCTTCAAATGATAGTCTCCCCAACACTCAACTCTCTCTCATAGGTTTTGTATCTGGTGGAAAGAAGATTTGAGTGGAAAGCAACTTGGGGAAGGCTAGAGATCAAGATTCATATGGTAGGAATGGAATATCTTGGCCTCAACACATGAGTAGGTGGTTCTCTCTCAGAAATGGTAAGTTGGAAGTGTAGGTTCGTTCTGATGGCTCTCTCCACGAATGAAGAGGAGGTGGAGGGGTATATATAGCCTCCATGCAAAATCTAACCGTTACACACAATTTACCAAACTCGGTGGGACCGAATCGTTAAACTCGGTCGGACCGATTTAGTAAACCTAGTGACCGTTAGTGATTTTCGGTGGGACCGACATGCATCTCAGTGAGACCGATTCGGTTAGGGTTAGGGCATAACATAATCTCGGTAAGGCCGATTACACAAACTCAGTGAGACCGATTTGGTAATAAGCTTTCCAGAGAGTTGGTCAGGTAAACTCGGTGGAACCGATTTGCTCTTTTCGGTGAGACAGAAATGTTACAAAAAGGAAACAGAGAGTTTACATTGCAATCTCGGTGGGACTGATCGCTCACTTCGGTTAGACCGAAACGTTACAAAGGGAAACAGAGAGATTACAATCCCATCTCGGTGAGACCGAGATCCCTATCGGTAAGACCGATTTGCTTAGGGTTTGTGGCAGTGGCTATGACTTTTGGAATCGATGGCGCCGGATAGGAAGAATCGGTGTGACCGATTTTGGCTTTGGGTTTAGGTCATTTGTGGATGTGGGAAAGTAGTTGAGGGTTTTGGAGCATATCACTAAGCACATGAAGCAAGAGGCTCATTAAGCAACACATCATCCCTCCTTGATAGTATTGGCTTTTCCAATAGACTCAATGTGATCTTGGATCACTAAAATGTAAAATGAAGAGTCTTGAGCTTTTGAGCTTGAGCCAATCCTTTGTCCTTAGTATTTTGAGGGATCCACTTTCATCATCCATGCCATGCCATTCATTGAGCTTCCCTGAAATAATAGTCTTGGAATAGCATTAGCTCAATGAGCTATATGTTGTTATGAATTACCAAAACCACCTAGGGATAGTTGCACTTTCACATACTTAAGATTATCAGGTAATGGTTTGAGTTCAAACACGGGATCACCCTTGGGTGGAGGGGGATCCCCAAGAATTTCAACGGGAAGGTTATGTTTGGCAACCCTGATCATGTTATGGTCTCCTGACTTGGACAACAAAGTGTGCCTCAGAATCCAATTTATGGTTGGCAACCCTAACAGCAGAAAGTGAACTGATCCAAACTTGTGAGTCTCTACAGCCTTGTCAGGAATTTCCTTGTACATGTGAGCCATTGAATTGTGACCCAACTTTTTCTTTGCATAAATGTCCAGGTCATCCTCATTTTCCTTGGGGGCATTTATCAGACTTGCCCATTCTTCAACAGTGGACTGGTACCTTGTACCTTCAGACATCCAAACAATTCTACCATATGGGTAAAAATGTGCTGTGGAGTAGAACTGCATGATAAGCTCATCATTCCAGTTGGTGAACTTCTGTCCAACAAAATCTGCTACTCCACAAGCAACAAAGCTCTCTTGCACTCCAGGATAGTGCTGCTCATTTTCCCTGATGAATTTCCAGTCAACCCACCTCATGTCACAGACTATGGGCTTCTTGTCCAACAGAATTGTTTCATAGAAGTCCTGCTGTTCCTTTGTGTGAAACCTGTAGTCAACAGCAGTTCTTCTTCTTGAAGCATATGGATCTTCCATCCTCCACAGCCTCAGCCCTGAATCCTTCCTGATTCTCATGTCCTCAGCCACAGGATGGGCATCATTGTGGTCTGGTATCTTGGGCTTGAGCTTTCTGAGGACCTGTCCTTCTTCATCCTCTTCTTTAGCAACATTGGGCACTGGGGCCTTGTTCTTCTCAGTAGCTGGAATACTTCTAGTATTCCTCTTTGGAACTTGCTTGGCCTTGAATGCAGCTTTGGGTGCTTCCTTGGGCTTGGATGTTGTAGCCCCTGATCTGATTGCACCACCCATAAGCTTGGGTGCCTTAGGTGCTGGTGCAGCATCCTCTTCCTCTTCTTCAGAATCCCTTCTCATTGAGGGCTTTCCAAGGACCTTGGCAGTTGTGGATCTTGCTCTCTTCTTTTCTTGTCCTGATCACCATCATCCTCTGATTCAATTGTGAACTTCATAGTTGCACCAGTGGGGACTTTCTGAGGTTTTGATGATGCTTCTTTCCTTGCAGGTGCCTCTTTGGGTTGAGCTTGAGCTGGCACTTGAGTGGACTTACTGGCCTTTGGCATTGGAGTTCTCTTGGAAGGAACTTTCTTCTTCAGACCTGGCTTTGTGCTCTGTGCAGAGCCATACTCTTTCTTGAGCACCACTTTCTTGGAAGTGGCCTCATCTTCCTCAGCTTTGTAATCTTCATCCTCAGAATCTGAAGTTCGTTTCCTCCTTTGCCTAGTAGCAGCCTTAGGCAAATTTCTAGGAGTACTTCTGCTCCCATCATCTGAAGTTAAGGGACTAGTGCCCTCACTCAAGTCCATCTGCTCTTCTGACTTGTTCTGGCTGTCACTTTGATCTGACATACTGCAAAAGCTGACTGCTGACCCTGTGAAGAGTTATAGATGAGATAGAAAAGATGAGCATCACAAAATGCAGAGATTTTTACAAAAGAATGATTCAAAAGTTCAGTTTTAGTTTTCCACAGAAAGCATTTCGGATGAACCGATTTTCAAACTCGGTGATACCAAAGCAGTTTTGGAACCTAGACTGATGATCTCGGTTGGACCGAGTTTCAGTTCGGTGGCACCAAGACTACTAGGGTTTCACAGAATCCTCAAATCGGTCGCACCGATTAGTAATTCTCGGTCAGACCGAGAGTCAATAGTGCAATGGCATAAGCCAAATCGGTGAGGCCGAGTTTTTCAACTCGGTGGGTCCGTGATGGTTTCGGCGGAAACCTAACCCTAAAAATTTGAATCGCATCTAATCTATGGACTATTTTGGCTGGATAGAAGAGTCTCAATCGTGGCAAGAATCAATATGAAAACAATGTGCTAGGAATCAGATGTGGATAGCACAAAGATCAAGTCCATACCCTAACTTGGCGGTGGACTTGCTACGGCGGCAACGGCGGGGACGAAATCCGTTGACGGCGGCAAAGACCAGCAACAGGAGGCTACTGGCGACGAGGAGACGATCCGGAGACCACGATGGCAGAGCAAGTTGTTGCGCGGGCGAAGGGTTTCGGAGAAATTTCCAAACTTTTGCCCGTGGCTATATATAGCCCGACCCTGTCGGTGTGACCGAGTGGAACAACTCGGTGGCACCGAGATGCATAACTGTGTGCAGTTACAGCAAATCGGTGAGACCGAAAAGTTCAAATCGGTTGCACCGAGATTGAAAACTCAGATCAACTTGGTAATCTCGGTAGGACCGAAATGGAAGAATCGGTCTAACCGAGAATCACAAAGAGGTTTTGGAAGTTTAAGTCTATGACGAATCGGGGACTCCGAGTGCTCCTCACACAGAGTGGTTCGAATCTAACTTGATCAAATTTTGTGATGTAGCATGAATAGAGTTTGAGATGAGAAAAGCATAGATAGCTAAAGAAGATTCTTAGGCATTCTTGTCCGCCCACTTGGCAAAAAGAAAAGAAACCAAACAATCAAAACAACAAGTGGATGTCCTTGAATGAGTAAAATATGCACCAACATGCTCACACAATAAGATAGCAAATGAAATATGTGGCAAAGCATGCACAACCAATTCTAGCATCTATCAAACAATTGGCGATGACTAGGTCATCTATATATGAGTATATTGACTTAGGAGCCAAATGAGAACATTTGATCATAGGTCATACTCATCGTTTAAGCTCAAGTGGGGTTACCACTTTTACATAATGCATTAATGTGTTCACACCATTAGAGTTGCTTTGACTCAATTCTTAGAGTTAAGCTCCCCCTAGATGTGAGATCCCCCCTTAGAGGGATGAACTAACCTTGGGTTTTGTCGATGATGACTTCATGTAGGTGTTGAAGATGTGGATGCTCAATGTTGGTGTAGATCATTTGGAGAAATCCTTTGGAGTGAGTTGCACTTTCAACTTACCTTGTCCCTTGCCTTACCAACATGAGGGTTTGTGACTCCTTGAACTAGTGCAAGATGTGGAAGTTGATTGCACTTGTTCTTGCCAAGAAGATATGAGTGAAGAATGTTGGCGAAGTCACCCTCAAGAACTCTCTAGTTCTTCTTCTTCGGGATCCACATCATCTTGATGGGAATCCTTGGAGTTGTAGTTGTACTTGACGAAGTAGAAACGTAGTCTTGGGGACCCACTTGAACGAGGCTTTAGGTGCTTCTTCAAATGCATCAATCTCTTCTTGAAGCTTGTCCTTGCCTTTGTTCTTGTGGTGGACGATCATCTTGAGCTTGTGTTCCCTTGAAGGAAGTAGGATCATACTTCTCTTGTTGAGGAACAAACTTCGTCTTGGGGTATTGATCTTCTTCCCACTCAACTCCATTGGCATTGAACTTTCATTCAAAACCAACACCTTGATTCTTCCGGTGCCTTCCTTGCTTGCGTACAATTTCCTCGAATTGCTTACTCCCGGCAAGGCTCTTGTAAACACCTTTCTCTATAATTCCCTTCAATAAGCTATTTTCTTGCTCAAGTGTAACTTGGCTAAGAGAATCATTAGTGGAATCAAGAGAACTACTAGAAGCAACAATATTGGATTTGACATTATTATTGTTACTACTAGAGGAAGTATCTTTCTTGTACTTGTTACTAGACTTGACTTGAGGCATGTAAGTAGATAAGAGTAAACGCTTGGCAATGTAAGAAGAACTTTTCTTGCGGAGATCATCATTGATTGCTTTTAAGAACTCATGCTCTTGCTCAAGATTGAGCTTTTCAAAGCGTAACTTCTCATGAGCCCTTAAAAGTTCTCGATGATCTTCGTAGATAGTTTCATGAGCTAACTTAAGAGAGTTTAGTTCTTTAGTTAGAAGCTCAATCTTCTCCTTATCATTGTCATTCGTTTTATCTTGATTAGCATGATTAATTGACGTTTCATCATAGTATTCATCACTAGAGTTGTCAACAAGTAAATCATCATCCACAAGCAAGTCATCTTCATCACTATTGAAATCAACATACTCAGGATGTGTTACCCTTGGACCTTTGGCCATGAAGCATCTTCCAACACCTTCATTTGGTGAGTCAAATATGTCGTAGGAGTTGGTTGACACAAGTGCTAGACCAGCAACACCTTCATCTTGAGTATATTCGGAGTCAGAGTGATAGCTTCTCTCGGAGTGATTGTCGGAGTCGGAGCCGGAAACCCATTCACCAACATGAGCTTGATGTCTTCGTTTTGTGTAGCTCCTTGATGACTTGTCCTTCCTTTCCGAATCCTTGCTTCTCTGTGAGGGTCTTCGTTCATAACGATCATCTCTCCTCCTCCTATCTCTTGGTGGTGATTCTTCTCTTTTGCTCCTTCTTCTTGGAGAATCTTCTCTTCTTTTGTAGGGTGCCGTACACTCATTGGAGTAGTGTCCGGGTCTCCCACAATTGTAGCAATTGCGCTCTCGACTAGAAGATCTCTTGTCATTGTAAGACCTTGACTTGGAGCTTCTTTCTTTGCTTCTACTCTTGTAGAATTTGTTGAAGTTCTTCACCATTAAGCTCAATTCTTCATTGAAGGTTTGTTTCTCACTTGATGATATGGGGGCTTCACTTGAGGCTTTGTAAGCACCACTTGACTTGTTGTGAAGTTCCTCCTTACCCTTGAGTGACATCTCATGAGCAACAATTCTTCCAATGACTTCTGTTGGCTTGAGATCTTTGTAGTTTGGCATCATTTGAATCAATGTGCACACGGTATCATACTTTCCATCCAATCCTCTTAGGATTTTCTTGATGATGAATTTGTCGGTCATCTCTTCACTCCCTAAGCCGGCAATCTCATTTGTGATAAGAGCAAGCCTAGAGTACATTTCAGCGACACCTTCACCATCCTTCATTTTGAACTGTCAAGCTGACTTTGGAGCACATCCAACTTGGATTCCTTGACGGACTCGGTACCTTCATGCATATCAATCAAAGTATCCCAAATTTCCTTTGAATTCTCAAGACGGCTGATTTTGTTGAATTCTTCGGGGCACAATTTGTTGAAGATGATATCACAAGCTTGAGCGTTGTATTGCAGCATCTTCAATTCTTCTGCATTAGCTTCACGGTTCGGTTCTCTCCCATCGAAAAATTCACTTTGCAAGCCAATACAAATAATTGCCCAAACGGCGTGGTTATGTCCGAGAATATGCATTTTCATCTTATGCTTCCAACTAGCAAAGTTAGTACCATCAAAGTAAGGACCTCTACGGTGATAATTTCCCTCGCTAGACGCCATACTCTCCTAGGTTGTGAAACCAAGGCTATGACCACCAAAAGCTGTGCAAATCAAAGCAAATGGAGACCAAAGCTCTGATACCACTTGTAGGACCTTGAAGTATGTCTAGAGGGGGGGTGATTAGACTGCTTGACCAATAAAAACTTAACCTTTTCCCAATTTTAGAGTTTGGCAGATTTTAGCTACTTTAGGACAGGTCAAGCAATCATCACACAACTCAAGCAAGCATGCAAAGAGTATATAGGCAGCGGAAATTAAAGCATGAAACTTGCAAGAAAGTAAAGGGAAGGGTTTGGAGGATTCAAACGCAATTGGAGACACAAATGTTTTTGGCGTGGTTCCGATAGGTGGTGCTATCGTACATCCACGTTGATGGAGACTTCAACCCACGAAGGGTAACGGCTGCGCGAGTCCACGGAGGGCTCCACCCACGAAGGGTCCACGAAGAAGCAACCTTGTCTATCCCACCATGGCCGTCGCCCACGAAGGACTTGCCTCACTAGCGGTAGATCTTCACGAAGTAGGCAATCTCCTTGCCCTTACAAACTCCTTGGTTCAACTCCACAATCTTGTCGGAGGCTCCCAAGTGACACCTAGCCAATCTAGGAGACACCACTCTCCAAGAAGTAACAAATGGTGCATTGATGATGAACTCCTTGCTCTTGTGCTTCAAATGATAGTCTCCCCAACACTCAACTCTCTCTTATAGGTTTTGGATCTGGTGGAAAGAAGATTTGAGTGGAAAGCAACTTGGGGAAGGCTAGAGATCAAGATTCATATGGTAGGAATGGAATATCTTGGCCTCAACACATGAGTAGGTGGTTCTCTCTTAGAAATGGTAAGTTGGAAGTGTAGGTTTGTTCTGATGGCTCTCTCCACGAATGAAGAGGAGGTGGAGGGGTATATATAGCCTCAACACAAAATCTAACCATTACACACAATTTACCAAACTCGGTGGGACCGAATCGTTAAACTCGGTCGGACCGATTTAGTAAACCTAGTGACCGTTAGTGATTTTCGGTGGGACCAACATGCATCTCGGTGAGACCGATTCGGTTAGGGTTAGGGCATAACGTAATCTCAGTAAGACTGATTACACAAACTCGGTGAGATCGATTTGGTAATAAGCTTTCCAGAGAGCTGGTCAGGTAAACTCGGTGGGACCGATTTGCTCTTTTCGGTGAGACCAAAATGTTACAAAAAGGAAACAGAGAGTTTACATTGCAATCTCGGTGGGACCGATTGCTCACTTCGGTTAGACCGAAATGTTACGAAGGGAAACAGAGAGATTACAATCCCATCTCGGTGAGACCGAGATCCCTATCGGTATGATCGATTTGCTTAGGGTTTGTGGCAGTTGCTATGACTTTTGGAATCGGTGGCGCCAGATAGGAAGAATCGGTGTGACCGATTTTGGCTTTGGGTTTAGGTCATTTGTGGATGTGGGAAAGTAGTTGAGGGTTTTGGAGCATATCACTAAGCACATGAAGCAAGAGGCTCATTAAGCAACACCTCATCCCTCCTTGATAGTATTGGCTTTTCCTATAGACTCAATGTGATCTTGGATCACTAAAATGTAAAATGAAGAGTCTTGAACTTTTGAGCTTGAGCCAATCCTTTGTCCTTAGTATTTTGAGGGATCCATGCCATTCATTGAGCTTCCCTGAAATAATAGTCTTGGAATAGCATTAGCTCAATGAGTTATATGTTGTTATGAATTACCAAAACCACCTAGGGATAGTTGCACTTTCACATACTTAAGATTATCAGGTAATGATTTGAGTTCAAACACGAGATCACCCTTGGGTGGAGGGGGGTCCCCAAGAATTTCAACGGGAAGGTTATGTTTCAGCGTAGGTTCCTGTTTAAGGAACAATTCATCTATTTCCCTTCTTTCCTTCATAAACATATCGTTTTCATGGTCTAGCAAATATTGTTCTAACGGATCAGTAGGAGGCACGGCAATGGAAGCAAGACCAATAATCTCATCTTTACTAGGTGGATCCATATCACGAGGTTGTCTATGAAACTTAGCAAAATTAAACTCATGAGACATACCATCTATGCCAACGGTGACAGTATCTTTTTCACAATCAACCTGAGCACTAGCTGTATTCAAGAAGGGTCTACCAAAAATAATGGGACAAAAATCATCTTGTGGGGAACCAAGAACAAGAAAATCAGTAGGGTATTTAACCTTCCCACACAAAACTTCAACATCTCTAACAATCCCAAAGGGTTTAATGGTATCCCTATTAGCAAGCTTAATAGTAACATCAATGTCTTCTAATTCAATGGGTGCAATGTCATGCATAATTTCTTGATATAAGGTATAAGGTATTGCACTAGCACTTGCACCCATATCACATAAGCCATGATAACAATGATCTCCTATTTTAACATTCATAACAGGCATGCCTACGACAGGTCTATGTATCTTAGTATCTGGTCTAGCAATATTAGCAGTCTCACCATAGAAATAAATAACATGCCCATCTAAATCATCATCCAAGAGATCTTTAACCATAGCAATACTAGGTTCAACATTAATTTGCTTAGGAGGTGTGTAAGTCCTAGTATTACTCTTACGAACAACAGTCGAAGCTTTAGCATGATCCCTTATCCTAACAGGAAAAGGAGGTTTCTCAACATAAGTAGTAGGAACAATAGGATCACTATAGGTGATAGTCTTTTCTTCAACTATAATAGGTGCAACTACTTTCACTTCAACAGGAGGATTATATTTAAACCACTTCTCTTTAGGAAGATCAACGTGAGTAGCAAAAGATTCACAGAAAGAGGCTACTATCTCATAGTCAAGTCCATACTTAGTGCTAAATCCACGAAAAGCATCGGTATCCATAAAAGATTTAACACAATCAAACTTAGGTGTCATACCTGACTCCTTACCATCGTCGGAACCCCAATCTTCAGAGTTGCGTTTAATTCTTTCCAATAAGTCCCATTTGAAATCAATAGTCTTCAGCATATAAGAACCAACACAGGAAGTATTGAGCAGGTTGCGATTATTAAGAGAAAGCCGAGCATAAAAGTTTTGAATAATCATTTCTCTGGAGAGCTCATGATTGGGCATGAATATAACATTGACTTAAGCCTCCCCCAAGCTTGAGCGATGCTTTCTTCTTTGCGAGTCCAGAAATTATATATGTAATTACGATCACGATGAACAAGATGCATAGGATAGAACTTCTGGTGAAATTCCAACTTCAATCGCTTATAATTCCAAGATCTCGTATCATCACATAGCCTATACCATGTCAATGCATCTCCCTTCAAAGATAAAGGGAATACCTTCCTTTTGACAACATCATCGAGAATACCTGCAAGCTTAAATAATCCACAAACTTCATCCACAAAGATAAGGTGTAAATCGGGATGCAATGTTCCATCTCCTGCAAATGGATTAGCTAGCAGTTTCTCTATCATACCCGAAGGAATCTCAAAGTAAATATTTTCATAAAGTTCAGTAGGTTGAGGAGCAACTCTTTGCTCTTCTGGTCGGGGCGAAGATACCCCGAACAAGCCCCTCAAAGGATTAGTTTCCATAGTGACAAGTAACAGAAAATTTCAGCACACTATATAAATGTTTCCTTACCAAGTTCCACTCACCAAAAGCGCTACACTCCCCGGCAACGGCGCCAGAAAAGAGTCTTGATGACCCACAAGTGTAGGGGATCTATCATAGTCCTTTCGATAAGTAAGAGTGTCGAACCCAACGAGGAGCGGAAGGAAATGATAAGCGGTTTTCTGTAAGGTTTTTTCTGCAAGCACTAAAATTGTAGGTGATAGATAGTTTTGTGATAAGATAAATAGTAATGAGTAACAAGTAAATAAATTACATAAAGTGCAGCAAGGTGGCCCAATCCTTTATGTAGCAAAGGATAAGCCTGGACAATTTCTAATAATGAGAAAGGAGCTCCCGAGGACACATGGGAATTATCGTCAAGCTAATTTTCATCACGTTCATATGATTCGCGTTCGGTACTTTGATAATTTGATATGTGGGTGGACCGGTGCTTGGGTACTGCCCTTACTTGGACAAGCATCCCACTTATGATTAACCCCTATTGCAAGCGTCCACAACTACAAAAGAAGTATTAAGGTAAACCTAACCACAACATTAAACATATGGATTCAAATCAGCCCCTAACGAAGCAACGCATAAACCAGGGTTTAAGCTTCTGTCACTCTAGCAACCCATCATCTACTTTTTACTTCCCTATGCCTTCCCCTAGGCCCAAATAATGGTGAAGTGTCATGTAGTCGATGTTCACATAACACCACTAGAGGAAAAGACAACATACATCTCATCAAAATATCAAACGAATACCAAATTCACATGACTACTAATAACAAGACTTCACCCATGTCCTTAGGAACAAACGTAACTACTCACAAAGCATATTCATGTTCATAATCAGAGGAGTAATAATATGCATAAAGGATCTGAACATATGATCTTCCACCAAGTAAACCAATTAGCATCAACTACAAGGAGTAATCAACACTACTAGCAACCCACAGGTACCAATTTGTGGTTTTGATACAA
Source organism: Triticum dicoccoides (assembly GCF_002162155.2). NCBI lineage: Eukaryota > Viridiplantae > Streptophyta > Magnoliopsida > Poales > Poaceae > Triticum > Triticum dicoccoides. The sequence goes on from NC_041391.1 coordinate 238,759,648, forward strand.
GATTGGATACAAGAGATGAACTAGGGTTTTGAGAGGAGATGGTGCTGGTGAAGATGTTGATGGAGATTGACCCCCTCCCAATGAGAGGATCGTTGGTGATGATTTCCCCCTCCCGGCGGGAAGTGTCCCCGGCAGAACAGCTTTGCTGGAGCTCTAGATTGGTTACGCCAAGGTTTCGCCTCATGGCGGCGGAGTTTCATCCCGTAAGCTTGCCCACAATTTTTTCCAGGGTAAAAGCTCTCATATAGCAGAAGATGGACACCGGAGGCCCACCAGGGGGCCCAGGAGACAGGGGCGCACCTAGTATGGGGGGCGCGCCCCCCACCCTCTTGGACAGGGTGTGGGCCCCCTGGTGTATTTCTTTCGCCCAATAATTCTTATAAATTCCAAAAACATGTTTCGTGGAGTTTCAGGATTTTTGGAGCAGTGCAGAATAGGTTTCCAACGTTTGCTCCTTTTCCAGCCAAAATTCCAGCTGTCGGCATTCCCCTCTTCATGGTAAACCTTGCAAAATAAGAGAGAATAGCCATAAGTATTGAGATATAATGTGTAATAACAGCCCATAATGCAATAAATATTGATATAAAAGCATGATGCAAAAGGGACATATCAGAGCCCCGTGAGCCACGTCGCCCGCGGCAGGTGGCTGCTGAGGCAGTGAGCGGGCCGGCGCGGCAGAGCCCCCCACCGCGCTGACGAGCTCAGCAATCCACTCGAGACACTCCTCATAGAAGTCATCGACCGGGCGGTAGCGAAGGAGCTCCCGTGCCATGAGCAGAGCGGCCTACGCGTTCGCCTGTCGCGGCACACCGAAGGGTGCAGCGAAGAGGCTTGCTGCTCATGGCCGGCAGGGCCCGTGGCGGCGTTGGACACTGGAGATGAAGCACGACGAGCGCAACCATCGCCCGCCAGAGCCATCTGAGCAACACGAGCGGCGACTATGGCCCGGCGCTTGTTGCGAGCTTGGCGTGCGTGAGCCATGGAGGTGTCGGAGTGGCGTTGGATCAATCGACAGAAGAGAGGATCCGACGCACCCCTACCTGGCGCGCCAAATGTCGGATTACGGGTTTCGCAAACCCTTGAAAGGTTTGAACTCTTGGGTGGCGATCTCAACCTACCCAACCTCCCTACTTGCGATTCTCCTAAGCCTAGCGCGACGAGCTCGAAGAGACAAAGAGACAGAGCAGTTTATCCTGGTTCAGGTCACCTTGTGGTGTAATACCCTACTCCAGCGTTTTGGTGGATTGCCTCGAAGGGCTGAGGATGAACTAGTACAGTGGATGAAGTGGCCTCGGGAGGTGAGGTGTTCTTGAGCTCAAGAGAGCTGGTGAGGTGGTCCGGTGAGAATGGATCCGATCACCCCCCGAACTAGATGCCTCTCTATGGTGGTGGCTAAGTCCTATTTATAGTGGCCTTGGTCCTCTTCCCAAATGTTGGCGGGAAGGGATCCCACAATGGTCGGATTTGAAAGGGGACAAGTAGTATAGCTTATCCTGACAAAAGTAGTCTTCGCCTACAAAAAGCCCCTAGCCGTGAGGCTGCGGTGGGCTCGGTGATGACCTCCGTCCTTCCGTCCTGGCGGTCTTGGTCTTGTTGCACCAGAATGGAAACCTTTGGCTGATTCCTCGGGAATCCGCGCCTGCGGCTTGCCTCCCTTGCACCAAAGAGGAAACTGGCGCTCTGCGCCCGCTGGCGCCCGCCTGGCCTTGGTCGTCACGGCTCACGTCAGCTGAGCCTCGTGAGGTACACCTTGCATAGAACTCTCCGCCCCTCGGGAGCCACCCTGAGGAAGCTGATCCCCTCAGGGGTCTTGGCGCCGTCTGCCTTGCGAGTCTTGGCCCCTCGCGAGGGTCTTGAGCTATTGATGTCAAAGCAGGGCCGTATGAGGCCGTCGATGGAGCCATGTGGTGGGCCGTAGGCAGGCAAGTCTAGATACCCCCATATCCAGAACGCCGACAGACTTGACTGATATTCATGGACATCTCATTTCCCCATATGCAAAATGGGTCTGGGTCTAAGGCTCTGACAGCAGGACCTACATGTGCAAGACCAAATTGTAAGAAACCTAAATATTAGAATGATTCTTGCAACTGCACAATAATGTGCTATTAGCGAAAGGACCATGCATGAGCAAACCTGGATGGTAAATCGCAGTGTCTCCCATTGTTTCCCTGCAACACAAATAAGAAAGATCTTGATCAGGTTAACTGGGAGTTGTCGTACTATCAGTAGAATATGTATTGAGTACAACCAAATTCGATTTATTTCACATGCATAACAATACAAAATTGTACCCATAGCAAATGAAAATCAAATTGCAGAATTGAACCAAACAGTTGAATGGACAGCAGACCAAATGAACCAAAACAATTAACTGAGCATGACATTGCAGAATAGAAACATGTACTAGAAGATAAGACAGTTAATAGAACATAGAATGTTTGAGAACAGTACTACGAAATGTAGCAATTGTTGGACCAAACTGTTAACTAAACATTACATTTCAGAGGGACAAATTGTTAACTGAACATTACATTTCAGAGGGCCAAACTGTTAACTGAACATTACATTTCAGAGGACCAAACTATTAACTGAACATCAGATTGCATATTAACATTATAGAGGACAAATCACTAGAAGGCACTGGCGGTGGCCTTGAGAAAACAACACGAACTATATTTTAAAGTAGACAACTGCGTGGCAGTGTCGACGATGGCCCCAAAGATGAGGTGCTCCTCCAAGATCTAGCGGTCGGCACGCTTGGCAGCCATAGCGACCTCGTGCGCGCGTGTGGCCATCATTTGCTTCTCCGCTGCCAGATGCTACTGAGCTCCACGTTATACTGCGTGTAAAATGGTTGTGGGTGGCGCCTAATTGGAGGAGGGGGACAGTGATTTCGGTGGAAGCTATCGTGCTGTCAGTTGGGGCATGTGGGACGGGGAAGGAGGAGGATGATGTGGGTGGGGTGTGGATTACCTAACCATATCAGCGAGGCCATGCAATAAGAAGAAGGGTCGGCGGCGAGTAGGCCACGCAGAAAGAAGAAGGGTCGCCGGTGAGGAGGCGGCACTGCAAGAAGAAGGGTTGCCGGCGAGGAGGCGGTGCTGCAAGAAGAAGGGTAGATGGCGAGGAGGCGGCGCTGCAAGAAGAAGGGTCACCGGCGAGGAGGCTGAGCTGCCAGTAAGCAGCAGTGAAGGTTTGAACTTGGAAAGCAAGGAGGAAGATGTGTGTGAGAAAGATGCAAAACTATGTCATTACTTGTGTCATCACAGTTCCAGAGCTTCATTACAGCACCGTGAGTTGATTTTTGTTTCTCTTCCGTTTGTTCTTCCCCTTCATCACCTGGTTCAGTAACAGACAAGCTTTGCCTTCAATGTAAGATTTGGCATGTCAATTAGGGAGCACAAGTATAGCACTAAACAACGACATTAATTTTCTGATGACAGTAGCAAAATACAAGCCAACAGTTATGAAATATCATTATCTTACCTCAATGGGATATTATGGTGCACATACAGATTGGAAGTCTTGTCTCCATTTGTGCAGTTCACTAAAATCAAGCAACATTACCGTATAAGTAGCACAACATATGAAAGCACACTGCACAATCATGTGAAAGAAGGCTAGTACTGACCTCTCATGACGTGGAATTCAAACAACTCACAAGAAGAAGATCTGAAACAAATTTGCCAACATGGATAGGAAGTCAGATCTCCTCTTGTGCAGCTCCACTAAGATCAAGCAATCAAGCAACATTGTCGGTGTGACATTTTGGTTGAACTGCACAAAACACTCTTAAAACAAAAGTGTTTTGTGTAGTGCAACAAAAGGTCGCAATAGCAATGAGATGAAGAAGATAACCCTGTTTACACAGAGGTGCAAAGTAAACAACTACTCGTCAATAACGGTGGATGATGCAGAAGCCCACAAAAAGAAGCATCTAACTTATGTAAATGGGAAACAAAAGCAAGACAATAGCATTTCTCAAACAGTGGCATTGATTCATTTTAATGGAGAGGTTATATTAACAATAAAATTCGTTAAACATGTAATTTGCTTTTAACTGTGGCATTGCTTCAATTGTCTAGCGGCATTATTAGATCAACATCAGCTAAAGAGTTGTACGGGACAGTTGACGCACCAACACCATGTGCATCTACCGATGTATAAAGGGGTGATGCACAGTTTGTTGCAACAAAGAACAAACAACCAAGGAGCATATTTGTGTTGGTCCCAGTTATGTTATCATTAGACACCTTTCCCTATGTGAGGGTAGCAAATCTAGTCCTGCTCAAACTCTACAGCCATGTCCCCCACCAACAGAATATCAATTCGTTACAGATGTGCATACTGCGTTTGTCATTGTTTTCCCTTTTTGACCAATGTAGGTGCTGGATAGCCAGTCTGTACTACTTTCCCCCTTCCTTTCCTCTTTGAACCACGTCCTAGATTCATGTTATACAACTTTCCCCACTACTTTCCTGTCTGATCCAACACCTAGATTTGGGTGTAGAAGCGGAAAAAATCCACATGCAGCTAGAGCAATGCATGTGGAATAAGTAAATTATACCTTAAGGTTCTCGGGGTGTGGCTCAGTGGGCGGCCGGAGGCCGATCTTCCCACACTATGTACGACAGCGAGGAAGAAGGGGTCGGAGTCCCTCCCGCGCCACTGTTGGGTGAAAGAGAACAGCTGCGCCGGTAGTGGATTCCCTCCCTCGCCGACGGCGACAGTGTTAAGCCTCCTTCCCTTCTCAGTGGACGGATCATGCGGCTCTTTGACCAACAGTGAGGGGAGAGAGAGAGAGACCAACGAAGTCTTGTTTAGATCTGGAGAGGGTGAGAGAGTGTGAAGAGAGCAACTACAAGCGCTAAGGCTCCAACGTGTATATATATAGTGGAGAGAGTGTGTGAAGAGAGCAAACCCTAGAAAACAAGCGCCGAGGCTGCAGCGTATATCGATGGAGTGGTTTTCTTTTTCTCTCCATAAAAATCATTTTAAATTGTGCACAAAATGGGACTCTTTATTTCACACAATGAAGAAAATACTAGGGGCAATGCTAATACGTGAAGAAAATTTAACGCTCGAAGGATTCAACTCGTAATTAACGTTGCACGCCTCCCGATTGCGCTTACTAACATTCACGTGTGCTACACGGCCCTCCGAAGTGAACAACAACTGAACCACACACGGCCAAAATCTCGGAAAGGTGGGATGCACCGTCCTCCAATTTTAAATATTTGGGCACTTGTATTCAGCCTAAGTCAGTGTGCCACCGTATGTACTAAGGGTTACAGATGGTGCTAAGAAACTAGGGCGTATTGAGAGTAATTTCCATGCCATTTATTTGTAGGGTCACTTGCAAACTGCGAAACTCTATTGTCCTCTTATTTAGTGGATGAGGCAAATCTTTTGCCTCCGTTTTGGAAAAAAACAAGAAATTAATTTTAATTATTTAGTTTGTACACTTTACTCTCGTCCAATAATTTTGGGCACTTTTATTCGAACTAAGTCAGTGTGCCACCGTATCTCGTACTACTCCCTCCGTCTAGGTGTATAAGTCACATTAGAAGGTGCAGCGGGACCAAGGTGCTAGTAGATTGGGGGAGAAGGAGGAACTTGACCGGTCCTTCCTCCAAACAAAGCCCTGATTTCTCTCTCTAGACACAACAATTAAGAGATGCCATTTTAGCTACCATGCAGGGGCACGTATTAACTTGCATGCAAGGCAAGTTTGATTCCTTGACTGATCAACGCATAGTTGCGGTCCATGCATTGGGTTTCCGAGGGAGATAACAAGGTCGAGTAAGTAACGCTCGCTAGCAACGAGGCTAGGAGGGGATTGAGATGCGAAGTTAATGGACGATGCCTAAACATTTTGGGAATATCTGATTTTCGTAAGATGACTTAACACCTAGACGGAGGGAGTACTACTCCTCAGTCCGGGTTTGATGGAATATTTGTCACCTCTTCTCTTCTTGTACATACTCCATTTATCTAACTTCCCATGGCTTCCCACTTGCACGATATTCCTATTCTATGAACATGTGTGTGTGTGTGTGTGTGTGTGTGTATTTTAAGATCGTGTTGTGTTAGAGAGAGCGACACATTTACCTACTCCTACAGAGAGATGGTGTGTAGAGTTTGATTTAGCCGCGAGAGTTGGTGCATCCTCTCGTTTCCGGGCGTCCGGTCGAGACAGCTGCCACGCCCGCTCGTGACCAGCCTGTCCCACCCAAAGCCCCTCCATCGCTCGCACGCGCTTCCCACCCAAAACGGTCAGCACTGCTCTAGAGAATTGGTGCCGCATTCATGCCCGGGCGGAGCAAACGTGACCTCTCACTGGCGCATGTGTTGAAGGGAGAAGCGGATTCAAGAGTGATGGTTGTTTCGTCCGTCCAACTTATTGCTGGGTCTATGTGATTTGATGGCTCATTGGTCACTATTACTGAGGTGGTACAACTGCTGGATGTCCCATGTTTCGGCGAAAGGAGGTAGATTACAATTTTCTCCATTCTTATAGCGGAGGAGTGAGAAAGCAATGAAAACATGCAAGCTTGGTGATTACATGGCCCACCTCACACTATCACCTTATTTTTTGGACACCGTGCGACACCTAACTCTTGACATAGTACTCCCTCTGTCCCATTATATAAGAATGTTTTTCAAACTATGTTAGCTTGAAAAACATTCTTATATTATGGGATGGAGGGAGCAGTACGTACTGTAATTTCTCAGCAAGATAAATTTGTGCAATGCTATGAAGCTTCAAGCTTCTGTTTCTTGTATCTTGGGTTGCCCCATTGCAACATTTCATGAAATACAAAGGATACTAACATGCATGCTATTGCATCTCAATGATTGACAGATCATAGCCAATATGTACTCCCTCTGTTCCAAAATAAGTGTCTCAACTTTATGCAAACTTTAGTACAAAGTTGTACTACTACTAAAGTTAACACTTATTTTGGAACAGAGACAACTAAAGAAAAAAAGCGATCCATGCAGTCCCTAGCCCTTGAACCCTAAACCCTAACCAGGCTTTAATATGTTGGCGACGCTGAACCTTCCAAAGAAATGAAGTTTGTAACCCTTTGACCATCGGATCATTTCGTGCAGTTTCACTAAAATCGAGATGAGCATCCTTGTGGCAAAGAAATTGAAGAAGCATGATTAGAATAACATTACTGGGACTAGTTGATGAGACATAAACTCATCACAAATACAGTGGAAGACAGTAGAGGTACATGCGGGGCAAAGAAGTAGAGAAATATCCACATGGAGCGATGTGGGTAGCTGGGGCAGTTGTGCAAGCCGGCTATAAAGGAAGTTCTACCTGAGGGATGTCGGGATGTAGCTCAACCTAGAGGAGGGCGGCGAGAGGTGGCAAATGCCCACGTCGCAACAGTGAGCAAGGGACGAAGGCAACCGCACCGGCTTTGTGAGAGAGAACAGCGAGGACCCCTGATCGGGACATGCCGACATTGGGTTTTCACCGTGGCGATGGCGACCGCATCTACACAAAGCAACCACCCCTTCCCCCGGCGGACGTGATCCGCCCGGATGTTAGAGATGTGGCCACATTCATTTTGTGTGACGGAGTCTGAAGAGAGCAACCCCAACAAGCAACCGTGTGGGCTCGTCCTGGCTATGTATATAGTGGAACGATTTCTTTTTCTCTCCATATGAACCTATTTATATTGCGTACGTGCCACTAAAGAAATAAATTATTTATAAATGACGTGGCGCCGTTCATGTGTGGTTCCTGACCCTCCACTATTTATAAGTGAGGAGTAAATACTACTAGACGCATCAATTTTTTTTATAGAAAGACTGTAAGGGAACCCCCTACAGTATAATTGGTGCAACAAACCCAAATTGCAAGTACCATGCCTTGAACCTGGGTGGGTGGGAAGGCATCAACCCCTTCCCACCACTAGGCTATGCCTTAGTCTGCTAGACGCATCAAATTATCACGTGGGTTGGATCATCGTACAGAAATGAGATCCACCAAGTCATGTGTGTGGTTGGGGAAGACGCAAAAGACGCAAAGGGTGCTACTAGTACTACGTGCGTGAGTGCGTGCACCTCTTCTCTTTGAGCATGGTTATTAAAAGTATAGCCCACTACTCTACCACATGGTTATTATATGGGCAAAGAGTATAGGCAGTAATAATGACTAATAAGCCGTCAAATCACGAGGCCCACCTTTCTCTATGTTTGACCGAGAAAGCAACCATCATTTCACTCCTCGTTGAATATCCATCCGATGCTACCTCTGCAAATAAATAAAAATCCACTTCTACCTGCGCAACATGGTTAATAATATAGCCATGTCAATCACGACGTAGAAATATCATTCACTGATACAATAGGGCTCGCTCTAAGGCTGGTGATTTTTTTACTTTGTCTCTTTCTCTTTTTGTCTCATTTACTCATCTATACCAATATAAAAAGAGGCAAAGGGGCTGATCCAATTAATCTCGGCCATCAAATCATGTCAATCCAACGACCTAGACTGCTTCAATGTCGAGCGCTCAACACGTTTAGCATGCAGTTAATTTCATGCCAAATATAGTGCTAATCACATAATAACACGCAAATAATATCCTACTTAATATCCGTATGCAATTAGTATGCTTCCAAATTAACGTGCATTGCACGTACACATTGACTAGTTTTACATAGGAGCATGTGTAGAGGATGGCTATTCCTTTTGATGGGACTTCTTCATGGGGCTTAAGACTAAGCAACTCTGAATTATTCCTGCTGCCCACCACTCTGAATCGTGCCATCTATGATAGTACTCCCATTGCAACAATGAGGTCCACTGGGCCTAGCACGTCCTATAAGAAGAGACTGTCATGCAAAACATACATCTTGTTGCCTTCTTCCTCATACAGTACGTACCACTGGTACGTACTACTAGTACTACTACTACTACTACTACTACTACTACTGCTGCTGCTGCTGCTACTGCTGCTGCTCCTACTACTACTACTACTACTACTACTACTACTACTACTACTACTACTACTACTACTACTACTCGTTTTGCTATAAACCTTGCGCTTGGCATCTCACAAATATAAACCTTGCGCTTGGCTCTTCGCCTCTTTGGGAAGTCGAGCAATAATGGTACTACGGTATATCGTTGTGGCTATCTGAGACCGAATGAATTGTTGCATGTACACCACATGGGCAAGGGTTGAGCGAGGGTCGAGGGGCGAGGGGCGAGGGAGAGTGTGTACTAGTATGTCCATTTCAATATGGACTACATACGGAGCAAAATGAGTGAATCTACACTCATACGTCTATATACATCAGTGTTTGGAGTATCTACTAGTAGTTCATATTGAAATCTACTAAAAGACATATATTTCAAACAATATGATAATCTCTCTAACCAACGTAGGGACGAGGAGTAATGGAGGGAGTAGTAAAATTTTCTCCTCGTCCTGCGAGCCACCGCACGCGTGGGCAAGGGAGCGAGCGTAGGCATAGTAAGCAAGCTTCTCCTCGTCCTGCGACTCTGTGAGCCACCGCGCCCGTGAGCGGGCGAGATGGCATACTAAGCACGCTTCTCCTTGTTCTGCGAGTTGATGGGACACATCAAAAGTAATACCTACAGAGCATCTCCAGTGTATAGAGCCTTTCCTCTAAGGTAGGCCCCACATGGTTTGCCTCTTTTTTAAATAACGCGTCAAGTTGCAATTTGTTTGTTCACCCATGGTACACGATCCTCCATCAAGTGGACAACTAGCACACGTGTCAAATTACCACGTGGGCTGCCTTTTCATACGGAAATGGGCTCCACTGTGTACCTCCGCGGGTGTGGTTGGGAAAGAGACGGAGTACGTGCATCATGCGTGCACCTCTTCTCCCCGTGCACGTCCCCCACCTACGTGGGTGTCTGTGTGAGAGAGATACAAACCTAGAAAGATGGCATGTGCGCTTGTGAGTGTTTTTTGTTGGGGGGTGATCTCGTGAATGTATTTGTGGGAATATGTGTCGATGATATCTCAAACAAAATTTTCACACATGCAATGTGTGTGAAATAGAGGCCTATCTATATCATATATAGAGGGGCGATCCACGAGAAGAGAGGGAGGGGTCATAGATATCGATAGAGTCAAAGAGAGGATCAAGTGGGTGGGTGCGAGATCGGTGAAGAGAGCCATCGAAATTCTGTGTGTGCAAGTCAAAGATATAGGGCGACTGACCTACCAGAACGCCAGAGGGCACATGGCAAGTTTGTGTGTGGCAGGGAGACATGACTAGAGTGCTTGATGTATCAGTGTGTGTGGGGGGGGAGGGTGGAGGCAGAGACCTAACTAGAGAGGTCGATCAACTCGTATATGTGTTGATAAGGAGAGACCCATCTATGTCTTGAGGGAGATCGGTCGACCTCCATACATAAGTGAAGGACGGGAAATAGGTTGGGACAGAGAGAGAGAGAGAGAGAGGGATGTCGTGGTTCTAAGTCTGACAGTAGAGTGGGGGTAGGTATGGAGAGGCAAGGTCCTAGCTATGGAGAAGTTGTAAACACAAGCGATGTACGAGTTCAGGCCCTTCTCGGAGGAAGTAAAAGCCCTACGTCTCGGAGCCCGGAGGCGGTCGAGTGGATTATGTGTATATGAGTTACAGGGGTGCGAACCCTTCTGCCTGTGGAGGGGGGTGGCTTATATAGAGTGCGCCAGGACCCCTGCCAGCCCACGTAATGAAGGGTTTAAAGTACATTAAGTCCGGGGCGTTACTGGTAATGCCCCACATAAAGTGTCTTAATTATCATAAAGTCTACTTAATTACAGACCGTTGCAGTGCAGAGTGCTTCTTGACCTTCTGGTGGTCGAGTGAGTCTTCATGGTCGAGTCCTTCAAGTCAGTCGAGTGGACTCCTCGTAGGTCGACTGGAAGGTGATCTCTTCTAAGGGTGTCCTTGGGTAGGGTACTTAGATCAGGTCTATGACCCTACCCTAGGTACATGAATCCATCATTAGCCCCAGAATGGATTGAGGCTTGAGTGAGGAAGGAGTTGATGCAGTTTCCGATTGACTTTTGCATACCGGTCATGCGTTGTTTTGGACTAAGAATCTCTTTGTTGGTAACGAGCAACTTTTCTTCAGTCGACTCGATCCATTCTTTTCTTTCGTCGAGTGATCTTTTGGACTTTGCCGATTTCCGAGCGACGGATCGCAGGAAATCCCGCGTCTGACAGACCGATCTGCCGTTCGCGGATTCTGCGGGATATGAAATTTGGGGAAGCTCGCGAAGCGGGGCGGACCGCGGCGCTCGAATGGGATAGGGCATAGACGCCTCGATCCTCGCGCCGCTTTTTTCGCCACGTATCGCATCTGCGCAACTGTTTCAGGATATGATTAGATCGACCGGGCCCACCTGTCATCCACTCGGAAGGGATCTTATAAATGCGCCCGGCGAGGGTTTTTGAACAGTGCCTCAGCATTCTCTCTCTGCTCTCCTCGTCTCCGCCCAACGCGCCCGCTCTCGCCTCCGCGCAACTTCTCCTCGCGCGTGTCGCCGGCAGCCATGGTGAAGGAGAAGACGGCGGCGCTGGAACGCGCGAAGAAGGCGTCGGCGACGGAGAAGGCAAAGGGGAGATCCACCAGCCGTGGCGGGTCTTCATCCAGATCCCGTCTGCCGAACGGCTGGGTCCAGGGAGACTGGATCCGGTCGACCATCACGGAGAAGGATCTCCTCGACATGGCCAACGACGGTCTGATCCCCCACGGAGCTGCAAGACTTCCGGGGAAAGAATGGCAGCCCCAGCCAGCGGAGGGTGAGTGCGTGCTTCTGGCTACCCACGTCGACCGCGGATTTTCTTTGCCACCGAGTGTTTTCTTCCGTGGTTTTTTGAACTTCTTTGGAGTGCAACTCCACCACTTCACCCCGAATTCTATCGCCTATCTTGCCGCGTTTGTATCCATGTGTGAGAATTTTCTAGGCCGTCGACCGCACTGGGGCTTGTTCAAGCACATATTCACGTGTCGCTCCCAGACCGTGAAGAAGGCGAGCCCAGGCGACGAAAAGACCCAAGTTGTCCAGATGTGTGGTGGTCTGGGGATCCAGATGAGGAACAAGAGCACCTTCCCAACCATGTCGTTCCCCGAGTCAGTCAGATGCTGGCAGTCGACCTGGTTCTATTGCCAGAATGAGCCGACGCCGGGGCAGTCGAGTGGGCTTCCTCAGTTTACCATGGACCGAGTGAACAAACCCTCCTCTCTGAAGGTGATTCCGGAGGAGAAAGCCGACGTGAAGATGTTGATGGAGCGCGTAGTTCAGCTGGTTCGAGATGGAGTAACTGGTATGGATCTCTTGGAGGTTTTCCTTAGGCGGCGTATCCAGCCTCTTCAATTCCGGAGCCACTGCATGTGGTTGTACTGCGGGACTGAAGACGAGACTCGGATCCACCCCGAAGCAGTCGACGATGCCATGCTAGAAAGATGGATGGCTGCGGTCACTGGGAACAAGGATAACCCCCGTGGAGCCAGACGGATCCTCCCACTCGACCACAAGAGCGTTCCAGACAAGGTGTGTCTTCTCTACCTTCCGTTGTATTCTTGTCATATTTGTTTCTGTTTTCTCCGCAAATTGGTCGATTGATCTTCGTCTCGACGTCTACCAGGCCCTCACCGAGCTGTACTCGATGCCCAATGGAGCTCAGGCTCCGACTGAAGAGGGAGAAGCAAGCGGAGGCGAGAGCCAGGAGGAGTGGGACTCGGACGCCGCCGAAGATGACGATGATGACGATGATGATGAGGAGGAAGAAGGAGAGGAGGAGGAGGAGGTCGCACCACCGCGCTTAGAGAGGCGGTCAAAGCTTGCCCATGACCCCGTGACTGAACGTGGCAAGGGGGTTGCGACTGTCGCGCAGTCGACCAAGCGCCCTCGGACCACTTCCCCGACGCCGACTGAAAAGGCGCTGAAGCAGTCCAGGGTGGCTCCGTCAAAGCCGACCAAGCTCCTGCCGAAGATGAAGGTGTCCATCCCCACCATATCAGGGTAATCGTGTTGCTCGAGTTTTCTTGTTTTGTGCGAGCTTTGTCCTCGACTGATACTTGAGTTAACCGACTGATTCTTGAGTTAACCGACTGATTCTTCGGAATTGCAGTGCTGCTACTTCTGAGACTTCTGCCCGGGCTGACGACCATGAAATGGAGGATGCAGCAACCTCAAACCCTAGTACTATACTCTTAATCCCATTTTTAGTCGATTGACTCTTCGTCCCTAATTTTGATTCTTTTCTGTAGTCTCATCCAACGTCGTTATCGATCTTCCAGATGATGATGACGATGAGGAACCACTAAAGCACAGGAGGAGCAGGAAAGTGTCTGCCGGCAGGGTGGCGCAGGATGTGACGGCGCCCGAGGCTCTGGTCACGGAGGAGGAGAACACCACTCGACATACCGTGTCTTTCGCGGTGCCGTTGACGAGTGACCATCCTGCTTCGTCGAGTGCCGCACAACCTTCTCTCTTCACGACGCACCACGTCCCAGAGGACCAAGCCAGTGCTGCGAAGGAAGCCATACGCCAAGTAGGGGTCATGATGGAGCAGGTGAAGGCCATCCGGGAAGCAAGTCAAGCGGCTTATGACGCCAGCTCCGCCCTTCAAAGCAATGTTCAGGTCAGTCGACCATCGCTTGTTCTGTTAGGATATGCTATCAAAAACTTTTCTTTCCGGAATCCATAGCAGTCACCCACTGGGTGTGTCGATTGAAACTCCGTGTTAGCGAGGGCACGCTGAGTGCACCCGCTGGGTGTAGTCCCCAAGGCTAAGGTCGACTGCTGGCAGTCGGCCTTAGGCTTTAGAAGTAACATTTTTCTGTCATTCGACTGAGGCGAATGGATTTCCCAAACCGGTGGGGGCACACTGAGTGCACCCACTAGGTGTAGTCCCCGAGACTGTGGTCGACTGCTTGCAGTCGATTATAGTCTAGAGAATACATCTTGTTGTTTTTTTAGGGTCGACTGGTCGACTCTGTCTTTAATAGGATTAGTGGGGGCACGCTGAGTGCACCCACTGGGTGTAGTCCCCGAGACTACGGTCGAATGCTTGTATCCGGCTGTAGTCTTAGAAACACATGATTTTTTCTTTTCCACTCGGAAGTGAATTATCTTTGACATTTTGTCGATTGGTTCTTCGCAGGAATCCTGTGACCTTGCGGCTCGTTACACCGAGCTGGAAAACAAGCACATTCAGCTTGAGCTGGATTTGAAGCTGGTTCAGGAGAATCTGACGAAGGCAAAGGAGGAGACCAAAGGTATGTTTGGTGAGACCTTGACGACTGCTTTTTTCCTTCATCTGTTTCAAAATCTGATCTTGCTGTAACTTGCAGGTAAGGTGAAGGAGGCCCAGAAGAAAAAAGACCTTGAGCTAGCTGAGAAGATCAAGCTTGCTGACGAGAAGTTAGCTTAAGTCACCAAGCTCGAACAAGAAAATACCAATCTGAAAGCTGCTCTTGGGATCGCCAACAAGGAAGTCAGTCGACTGAAGACTGACAAAACTGCCCTGACCGACAAGATCAGTCAGTTAACTGGGAAGAAAAATGACCTGGAGGCCTTCCTGAGTGGACTTGCCAAGAAGTTGTTCCTTATGCTTGAAGGTAACCCTTTATGATCGACAATCATTTTCAACTGTGATCTTTCCATTCGACCATTGTCTTGACTCGGTGGCTGTCCTTGCAGAATTTTGCCAAAACTTTGAAGAAGAGACTAGCCAGCTGGAACCAAACCTTGACCCCGCCAATTCTCCGGTGAACGATGAAGTTGCCATGAATATTTTTCGACTGGAGTCCTGTGTTGCAGCTGTCGTGGACTATCTTGCAAGGCTGAAGGTCGCCACTTCTCGCATCGACTCAATGCTCTGGCCCAGGGAGACACTCCAGAACGACCTCGAGTCGCTGATGGCTCGACTGAACACGGTTCCTGATCGAGTGCAGGAGTGGAAAAAGTCCTCGGCTCGGTGCGGTGCAGATGTTGCTCTGTGTCTGGCCCGAGTCCACTGCAAAGATGCGCGAGAAGACAAGCTGGCGGCTCTCCGGGTGGCCAACACCAAGAAACACGACTTCAGGTCCTTCATGGAAACCTTCATCGCTGCTGCCACTCGGATCACAGACGGAATCGACCTTGATGAGTTCGTTGCACCTTCCAGCCCTCCACAGGAGGGGTAAAAAACTTCTTTTAAGCTCGACACTTTAAATTTGCCTCGGTATGCCGAGTGAATTTGTAACCGATAAACCTTAACAGGCTTAGCACCTGAGCACTTTCGGTTCTTTTTGGTATCGATCGGAACTTGGATTTGATGTTTGAATATGATTGCTTTTGGCTCGAAATGTTTTTTGCAGGTTCAAAGCAAGACACTCACTGCAGTCAACTTATTCCTTAATTCACTTAGGCGAGCGCTGGGCTGCAGCTAAGCCTCCGAGTGAGAGGTTTGCCCTTTACTCGGTAGGATTTTTTATCTTAGGCAAGCACTGGGCTGCAGCTAAGCCTCCGAGTGAGAGGTTTGCTCTTCACTCGGTAGGATTTTTATACCTTAGGCGAGCACTGGGCTGCAGCTAAGCCCCCGAGTGAGAGGTTTGCTCTTCACTCGGTATGATTTTTATACCTTAGGCGAGCACTGGGCTGCAGCTAAGCCTCCGAGTGAGAGGTTTGCTCTTCACTCGGTAGGATTTTTTATACCTTAGGCGAGCACTGGGCTGCAGCTAAGCCCCCGAGTGAGAGGTTTGCTCTTCACTCGGTAGGATTTTTATACCTTAGGCGAGCACGAGGCTGCAGCTAAGCCCCCGAGTGAGAGGTTTGCTCTTCACTTGGTAGGATTTTCACGTTGTACTTGTGGCGAAGCTCAGAGGAGAGGGTCGCAGTCGACCTGCACCTCGTCCTCCTTACGAGCGCACATTGTACTTATGGCGTAGCTCAGAGGAGAGGGTCGCAGTCGACCTGCACCTCGTCCTCCTTGCGAGCGCACATTGTACTTATGGCGTAGCTCGGAGGAGAGGGTCGCAGTCGACCTGCACCTCGTCCTCCTTGCGAGCACACATTGTACTTGTGGCGTAGCTCAGAGGAGAGGGTCACAGTCGACCTGCACCTCGTCCTCCTTGCGATCGTACATTGTACTTAGGCGAGTGTTTAAACTGCAGCTAAGCCCCCGAGTGGGAGTCTGGCTCACCACTCGGTAGGATTTTTATAACTTAGGCGAGTACTTGGACTGCAGCTAAGCCCCCGAATGGGAGTCTGGCTCACCACTCGGTAGGATTTTTATAACTTAGGCGAGTATTTGGACTGCAGCTAAGCCCCCGAATGGGAGTCTGGCTCACCACTTGGTAGGATTTTTATAACTTAGGCGAGTACTTGGACTGCAGCTAAGCCCCCGAGTGGGAGTCTGGCTCACCACTCGGTAGGATTTTTATAACTTAG